>NC_080742.1:80389761-80692791 GCF_020826845.1 Diceros bicornis minor | reverse complement strand
GAGTGAAGGGGCTGGTTCTCCATGAGCTGAGTGTGAGAGCCTGTGGCACACTGACCGGAGATGTGCAGGGTGTGGTGTGCAAGTGGCCTGGAGGCAGTGGGAGAGGATTGAGTCCAGACTGGAGATCAGATGAGGGGCTGTAGGCAGAGACGTGGTCATTGCAGCCCAATGGGAGTGTGTGATCTGAGCCCTGGGCCAAAGTGGATTGCTGGGCTCGTGGGCAGGCAGGGGAACTGGACTATCTCCTTCCTTCTCTCAGGGAGTCTCTCAGAGAGAAACCTGGGGGGCAGGGGAGGCAATTGTGTATCACAGAACTCAGTGTCTTCTGAATACAAGATAAAGTCATATTTTGGTTAAAACTCGAATTAGGATGATTTTTTAAACAAGCGAACTGCACTCAGATGCAGTTTGAGTGCACTTTAAGTGTCTGCTCATTGCCTCCTGCAGCTCCAGAAATGCTGCCATCTCCCAGCGTTGCACTCCCGGTACATCCAAGCCTGGAAGCGGCCCTTCTCCGAATCCCTCCTGGCAACAGAGATCAGGCCGTAAATCTGAATGAAACTTTTCTGACGGGTCAGGGTTAATGAAGGGAACAGGAGGGTAGCACAGAGAGTAACTTACGCTGCTTCACCCTACTTACGGGATGCCTTAAGCTTCATGCCTGGGCATCCTGCCCCCCGAGGAAGGGCGGGCTCATCCTCATGCTGTGTGTGGGGCTGCTCTGAGCTCCAAAGGAAGACCTGCATTCCGGTCCTCATTTTCTTCTTAGGGAATGGCCACTCCCTTCATCCTCAAGTACAGGGGTGGGGATCTCCTTAAGGTGCCAACAAGGCAACGAAAGCAAAGCAACGTTGTCCAGCTTTGTTGGTGTGGTTCCCAAAGTCTGGGTCAGTGCCCTGAGCTGCACCTGGATCCCCATCAGCCTCTCTTCCTGGTAAAGGGACCTGTTCTGTCTTCTTCTCTTCCTCCTTTCTCTTCCTAATGCTCAAACTGTAACTCACATGTCCCTCCTCGAAAATGAGCTGAGCATTCGAAAATCATTTTAGGGAGAAAATAAAAACGGCCCTTATACTGCTCCATAAACAAACAAACAAAAAACTGGGGAACATTAAAGACATAGCAGTAACTTAACCCAAACAGCAAGTTGCATGACTGCTGAGGACATCTCCCTGTAGTCAATGCACTTCACCATTTTCCAGAACACCAAAGAGGGAGTGGTTCATGCAAACGGTCCCCCCAGAGTCAAAGAAATCTGCCCCCAGGAGTATTTTGGTGTCCACTCACTTTTAAGCTTTCTCCAACTTCTGTGGATTCAGATTTAAAAAATCTTGGAGGGACCAAATATATCAAAGTCGCCGGGGTGGAGGCCCAGGTGTCACACATTTTAAAGTTCTCCGGGTGATTCTCTTGTGCAGCCAAGTTCAGAGCCTTTTTCAGGCGTTGAACTAAGCAGTTCAGCTCTGTCAGAGACACCTGAAAGGGAGTGAATATTCATAAATATTTTGGGAATGGGGAGATCGTGTTCCCTGGGATTCCGGTTTTCTTAGGTGTTGTGGTTATGGGGGTGCATTTTACTCATAAAAATTAGGAAAAAACAGAAATGTGCCCCATTTCTAGCTTTGGAAAAAGCTGGGTTGGGTATTTATTGAAAAGCACAATAGAATTCTTGGGCTTGGTCTTTGGCGAGAGCATGCCTAACTTTGAGTCAGAACATGTTTATCTGGGATGAGTGGTGGGAACAGAACCGAGTCTGGCGTCCGTTTGGCTCCAGGCTCTCCCACTGTTGTCAGTGTTGTCTATTTCCATGTCTGCACCCCCTCTCCTGAACTCTCCCCTCCAAGCAAAGCCCCCAAAGGTATATAACATGATGGGACATTAAAAAAACAAATAAATAAGAACCTCACATGCACTTGAAATTGCCCTGGGCTCATCAGCTTATCAAAAAAAATCCTTTCTCAGTCATCTTGAAGTTAGAATTAAACTCTACTTGAAATTAATTTTGCATTAGGATTTAATTTGATTAAAGATGAGTGCTGGGAGAGTCTAGAACTCCACTTCCTCCTACTACAACTAAGTCCTGTTCAACACCCAGGGCTCTCCAAACCCCTCACAAACCCCACCGGATTTGGGACGTGGCATTCCTAGAAACTCTTTTGAGCCCTTCCAAAGCAAAGCTTTGTCTGTCTTCACACTCTCCCCATCCGCGGCCCTGGAGTGAAGCCACCAATTGAAAGGGCTCTGTTTGGCTGGGTGTTTTCTTGGGTTTTACGTTTTGTTCGACAGCATTAGATGTGCTCACGCTCAGACTCCCCCGGGCCCATGTGTGCGTCAGTGAAGGCTTTCTGTCCTAATTTGGGCATGGTGATCTTGGGATCTGCAGTTGTCGCTACAAAGAGAGGTGCTCTAGTTTCTCGTCAGTTCCAGGGCTTATTTGCAAGGTGCTGCATAAGGCTGAAATGCAGAGCAGTCCAAAGAAAAGAAATCCAGGCTCCCAACAAACTCTCTTGTTACCTTCACCCCTGATTTGAGTCTCCTGGGGGTGTTCGTGGGATCCTGATGGCTTTTACCCCATCTCTGTCTTCTCTGTGGTTCTGGAATGCCTGTCCTTTGGTTCTTCTGCACAGTCGACAAATGAGTCAGAGTCCCTGGAACAGCTCTGCCCCTCACCAGGCGATCCCAGGAGGAGCCCCATATAGAGCTCCCAGCCTCTCCTCTTGCCTTCTGCCACCCACTGCATCCTCAGCCGTGCCTGCGTGCATTCAGGAGGGCCCTGGCAAAGGGACTGGCGGAACTACGTTGGCATGGGGGGGGTGTTTGTTAAGTGAAGTTCAAAGACCTAGAAATTTAAGTAGAGACGCAGACATGGGAAGGTTTAAGGAAGCAAGGTGCTGCAGGCTTAAAGGTAAAGGCTCTGGGATCAGATCTAGATGCGGTTCACATCCTACCACTGCCTAGCTTGGGCAATTACTTAAACCTCCCTGAGGCTACTTCTTCATCTGTAAAATGGGATGATGACTCTTCCTTACAGGGTTAAGTGAGATGATGTATGTAAGTGCTCAGCACCAATACTGGCCCAGAGCAAGTGTTGGTAAGGAACGTGACCTGCTATGTCTTCCTTTTGGAAAGGATTTTCATCTTTAAATGATCTCTGTGAACTGAAATCAGGGAAAAAAATCACCATGGAGCTAGCCTACTGTAGTTCAGTTTACTATTTCAAGAGAGGAAGTATGTGCAAAATAAATGTATTTTCCAGGTCACTTGTAACAAGTTGGCATACTTTGGGGCTCCCCTTCCTTGAATATGGGCCAGTTTGGGATTTGACTTGCATATTTTCATTTTGTGAATCTCATGGATTGAATCCATGGTTCCCAAGGCCTGCTTATCCCAGGATTCCCCTAAGGAGCTTTTGAAAAATTATAGATTCCCTGGCCTCATCCCAGGCCGATTGAATCAGAACCTCCAAGAGTGTTGGGAGTAGGGGGATGGGGATGGAGAACTTTCTGGAAAGGGTTTCAAGGTGGATCTGATGATCATTCAGTTTAGGAAGCCCAAGGCAATGTCAGTGATCCTGGAGTTTCAGTGCACGGGTGGGGAATGCGTTTCAGTCATTCCTGTTAACGGTGTTCCCTCTCCCCTCTGTCCTCTCATGCAGCATTAAAAAAACTCAGTACTCAAGAGGTTATCAGTGTCTGCCCACTTCTGTTCCTAAATCTAAATGAGTGTCTGGTCCTGAATTAATGGTGGCCCTTTTTGGCCACAATGATACTACATTCTGGAGATATTCGTACAAATGGCTTCCACTGGAATTCTACTTTTATCTGGACTTTTAAGTTTGACCTATATGTTGGATTCCTTTCTGTTTCAGTTCCTACATCCTAGCAGTGTGGTATGTTGAGCCCACTAGGGCTGGCTAAGGAGAACGAAAGATCAAGACCACCTCAAGCAAATCCATGTGGATGCGGTGTCCTTTTTCTCTTCCCTTCTTCTTTCTTGTCTTCAAATCTCCTTGTAAGGACTCTCCCCAGCTGCGGCCTGGAGAGGTGTGAGGGGAAGAGGAAGAAAAGCATGATTGTGTGTGGTTGTGGTAGACCCTTCCTTGCCTCCTCTTCATTTTTCTGCTTGGGCGGAAAATAGTAACACTCAGCCCGCGGTGCTCAGTGGCTCCTGCGCAAGCTGGAGCAATTGCTCTCTGCTGATCCTACCAGGAAAATGCTTCTGGAGGGTTTTGCTCATGTCTGTAAGAGCCACTGCAGGGGGAATAGACTCTAGGAAATACACAGGATTATTTTTTCCTATTTCCTTTTCTGCTTCTCAAGGACAGGTTTTAGACGTTGAGAGTAATCATATTTTGGAAACATGCCAGTTTTGTTCCTCTTATAGATTCTGGGAACTCAAAGGAGGGAACTAGGAGCCTCAAATCTTTGAATTTCTGAGGACCTTTAAGGACTCTGGCATTTCAGTTAGGACATCAGTGAGGCATACCCCCTTCTCAGCAGTGAATGCTCTGAGCCAGGAGAGTGTGTTTCCTTGTGATGGGAACTGGGGAGTATGTCCCTGGCCTGACAGTGGGAAAGCGAAACTGGATTTCCTTGAAGGGTCTTGAAAATGGAGTCTTCCTCCTCCTCCCTGGGAGGAGCCAGAGGGCTACACTTTAGCAGAATAGGAGGCCACTGGCTCCTTTTGCATCTGAAGCTTGACTAATGCTATCCTAAGGTAGGATGGAGAGGGTCTTTCTAGGCATGGCTGAGAGACGTCCTGAAGTTTATTGATTCTCAAATCAGTCCTAAACTAGTGGTTCTCAAAGATAACCATTAACTGGAAACCCATGAGCCAAATCACATTTGTGTTTCATTGAGGTCCGTGGAATGCTTTGCTATGGCCAACGTTTAAAGATCAAGAGATTCCACTTAAAATATGGATTTTACACTTCTGTAGAAATATAGACATATCTGAGAGCGCTGAGCCTCTCTTTCCACATGGCAACAACTGGAAGGAGCTAGAGGCTGCTTCCTAGAGGACACACGCTCTCCAGTTTGCAAAGCTGCGTGCCCTCTCCCCTAGCTTGCTTTATTCGTTTGTGTTCTTTGCCTTCCTTGCCTGGGGCCCAGGTTGTCTCTTGAGTTTGGGAGCCCTGCCAGTGCTGTAAGAATCACCTAATGATCTGTTAAAATTATAGATTTCTGGTCTCCTGTCCCCTCAGAGGTTCTGATTCCATGGGTGTGATTCTGCCCCAGGAAACTACACTTTGAGAAGTGTTGGCCTAGAGTTCAAGGCACAATTTCCAATGAGGTGAGTGTGTGATCTCCACAAAGAAATCCAGGCAAATCGCACCAAAGAGAGTGACTTCGAAGCTCACCATCAGTTCAGGGTGAGAAGAAGATGCAGGTGTTTCACTTCTCTTTCTTCTCTGGAGCCCAGGGGACTCAAGTAGGGAGAGAAGATGAGACACACAGCTGAGCTCTGCTTTTGCACCAGTAGGTGTGGGCTTGATCCTGCTGCCTTCTTTGTAGCTACGCTTAGCGACCAAAACTTGCCTCGCTGAGGCTCCTCAGAGAAACAGAATGGCCACCCATTCCCCAATCTCTGTTCAAAGTGGAAGCCCAGGGGCCGGCCCGGTGGCGCAAGCGGTTGGGTGCGCGCGCTCTGCTGCGGCGGCCAGGGGTTGACCGGTTTGGATCCCGGGCGCGCACTGATGCACTGCTTGGCAAGCCATGCTGTGCGCAGCGTCCCATATAAAGTGGAGGAAGATGGGCACGGATGTTAGACTAGGGCCAGTCTTCCTCAGCAAAAAAAGAGGAGAATTGGCAGATGTTAGCACAGGGCTGATCTCCTCACTGAAAAAAAAAACAAAGTGGAAGCCCAGCTTTGGAGCCAGTGGCTTGGACAGCTGTAGAATGATTCCTGAAGGGTCAGAGAGGTGACTCAAGGAGTATAGCCCAGCTTGGGCCAGAAGCAAGCAATGGAGGGTTGAACAAAACAGAAGTTTGCTGCTTCCTTCACTGGCCAGGGCCTTCTGGAGGAAATCCTACACTCCACCTGGGGTAGACAGCTGAAGATAGAGAGAATTGAGACTTCTTCATGCTCAGAGATTGGAGGAGCTAAGAGAATAAGCCACACTAAAGAGATGTCTAATACTTGCCCCCTCCTAGTTGCTGTATTTTTTGTGGTCCTGGAAGCATCCACGCCCACATATCCACCTTCAAACTTTTTCTCTGAAGTGCTGCCATTGTTTTTCTTTCCAAAGATTAGCTTTGGGAGTAGGCAAGGTACTATTCCTGAAGCTGTAGCTAGAGGACAGGATTCAGGACCTTGGGTGGTGGCCAGAACATCACAGAGGGAAAAGACATAGGTCTGGCTCAGCCATGTGCACCCTCCTGGAGCACCCTGCCCACCTGGGACAGTCGTTAAAGCCACTGTTGGACTAGCTAGTGATGGCTGGGATTATCAAAGATGATTGGCTACTCAGCACTATTCAGTTTCCAGAGTTGGAGATTACTGGTGGTCCCCTTCCGTGTCCCAACCTTAGCTCTGAATATGCAGTTATTGCATCAGTCAGCAGGAATATACCCAGCCACCTCCTGCTGGGTCCAGACCCAGAGGTGCTGGGCGGAGTTGTGGTGAATGGTGTCAGCCAACCAACCAAACCGTTTCCTACCCCAGCAACACTCCCGACTTTCCCTAGCCTCCCCTACCCTCATACACTTCCTAACCCCTTCACCCCAACTTAGCCTATCCTCACCTTCCTTCCTTTCCTGCAAAAACACAGGAAAGTCCTGTAGCCCTCCCTTTCTCAGGAGTCTGGAAATCCAACTGCTGTTTTGTTTTTTTATTTTATTTTTTGGTGAGGAAGATTGGCTCTGTGATAACATCCGTTGCCAATCTTCCTCATTTTGCTTGAGGAGTATTGTCCCAGAACTAACATCTGTGCTCATCTTCCTCTATTTTGTATATGGGATGCCACCACAGCATGGCTTGATAAACGGTGCATGGGTCTGCGCCCAGGATCTAAACTTCTGGACCCCGGGTGGCTGAAGCTGAGCACGCGAACTTAACCACTACGCCACTGGGCCGGCCCCCTGTTTTGCTTTTTTATGGAATAAAGGCTTTGAGAGGAAAAAAGTCAGAACACATTTATAGGGGGGACCCTCCTTGGTACTGTGTAAGGAAAGAGTTAGAAAAACATTGGGTCAATCCATTGCCCTGCTCTCAGGGGGCAAAATGTTTAAGAATTATGTGAAGAGAAGTGATGCCTGGCTTGCTATCCTCATCCCAGCTTTCTCAGTTCAACAATTCCAGTATTTATTGAGTGTCTCCTAGAAGGCAGGTATGGCACCAGGGGCTGGGGTTCAGTGGTGATTCAGCAAATGTGGTCCTACCCTCAGGGAACTTATAGTCTACCCTTGGGACATTTTGCTATCAGGCCTCACCCTACCTCGATAGGTTTTCCAACCCTCTAGCACACCTACATCGAACTTTCATTGTGTTAAAATAAGGCTGCCCACAGGAGCATAGGAAGTGATGGCAGGAGGTGGGGTCCTTTTGGGAGAATTAGTAGGAACTTTTTGGGACAGACAATAGGAGCCCAGAGGATGTTAGCAAAAGGATCGGTTGGCACCCTCTTGAATCTCAGGTCTGAAGAGGGAGAGGAGTCCTGGGATAGGACAGAAGAAGAAAGCACGTTTGCTTTTTGCAGATTTTGTTGATTTGGTGCAGACAATTAATAAGAAAGGCAGGAGCAAGCATGTTATGTATGCGTGGTGAGCTTTGTTCGGTGTGGCTTACTGCTCTCCTCCGTCTGTAGGCGAAGTTCAGCTCAGATCGATGGCAAGCTCAGTAATTTATGTGTGAAATTATATAGCCCTTCCTCAAGTAACATTTTACTTTTATTTTATTTCGTCTCCCAAATCCCCACAGTGAAAGCAGAAGTTATTTCCTCACATGTAGCTACCTTTTGACATTCATTCATATAAATGGAAGGGAGGATGGGGAGAAATATTTGTGGTATGTGGCAGACATCTAGGCCAAGAAAGACGTGATTATGGTTTAAAGGTTTACATTTCCATTGGACTCAGTCTCTACTTAGAAACCTGGGAAGTTTACCCTAGTGGGCACCTTCTCATCACTCAGTGGAGCCAATAATGGCAGTCCTAGGGGTCCCCAAGTGTCACCAGTCACATAGTGATGGGGGTGCCCCTCTCACCCTCTGCACACTTGGGTCTATTTCAGTGTCTTCTTTGTTTTCTCTGGAACCTCCTGCTTGTGTTCCAGTGCCCCAGGATCTCTGGTTATTAACAAGGGGCACTGGGAGCTTTTTCCTTGCCCTGAACAAGAACTGTGCTGTCAGCCAGCATCACTCAGAGAATCTCTGAGATCACAGAATGGGGTGACCTCGCTGCGCTTGTCCCTCCTGACTGATCATGTGCTGCCATGAATGGATGTATTCCAGGGGCAGGTTCTTTATTATCGTATGAAGTTATCTCTCCTCTGGGGGTTTTCGGGATTGGAGAGTGACCACTGTCACTAACTTCAAACTGAGATCTTTCCTTGGAATTGTCTCATGACTAAACGGAGGGTGGGTGTGGCTTAGACCCCTCATTCTCTTTCTCCAAACCACTTTACTTTCTCTCTGTTTGAGTTACCCATGTTCAAAACCCCAGGGTCATCTCTGTCTTTCTTCACCTTCAACCCCACTCTCTGGTAACTGACTAATCATGTCATTCTACTTTTCTCCTAGTTTCCTTCATCTCATTTTCTCCCCGTATTCTAATTGCTGTCTCTAGCTTCTGGTTGGTGTACCTCACTCATACAGTACCCCTGGGCTTTCTATCTTCCTAGTCTTATCACCACAACCTTAGTTCAGATATGTTTTCCTCTTCTCCAGAAGCTTAATAAAGCCTGTTAACTCTCCTTCCTGATTTGGGTCTCATCTCCTCAAATCTGTTTGGCACATAAGTGTCCAATTCACCTTCCTCAAGTATAGCTCTCAGGTTACCACTCCTTTGCTCAACAATCTTCAATGGCTCCCCATAGATTATTGAATATCTTTCCTCTTTAGCCTGGGTTATCAAGGTTATACATGTTTTGGAATCAGTCTCTATTTTGGCTTTATCTTTTATCTCCTCCCCCAACATAAATCCAATGTTCTAGTCAAATCATATACTGTTTGTGGGACTTTTGCTTTCAGAAATGGCAGACTAGGTAATTTAGACTGACTCACCTGCTGAGGAAAATTCAGAAAGTGGGAAAGATATTTTCAAAAGTGTGCTTGAAAAAAAGCTAGCAAGGTGGTGAATATTTACAGGGCCAAATTTTGGAAGAAGATGGAACTCAAGAGATAAGTTACCAGAGAGCTGCGACTTTTTGCTCGTTTCTAAAGAAGCAGCTGAGGGTCTAAGAATTGCATTTCACAGTCTCACGGGGTTAGGTATCAAAAGCTGGAGTTCAGGGCCTATCAAGGTGGGAGCATTTTGAGTTGAGACTATAAGTAAACCAACACTTGTAAGTTCTGAAGTCCAGCTTTGAATCATTTGAGTGGCAGAGAGAAATCTCCGTTCCTGAAATGAGATTAACGTTATGCTGTATTGCAAGTCAGTCACCTGGCAGAAGCATTAGAATACCCCCTGGGGGAAGAAAACCTTACCCTAGTCATCAATTTTTTCCTACAAACAAATCGTTGAATACAGTGTCCAGCATACAATCAAAGATAAGCTGGCACACAGGGAAACAGGTCAACTTGAATAAGAACCAGTAGAAACAACAGACTTGCAGGCTTTCTGGATACTGCAATGAGCAGGCACTGGCTGTAAAATAACTATGCTTCCTATTTTTAAGTAGAAATACGACAAGATTACAAAACCTGGCAGCAAATTAGAAATGATAAAAATGGTACAGTAGATTTGAAACAAGAGCCAAAAAGAAATTCGAGAACTGAAAATACAGCAACTGAAATTAAGAACTCAATGGATAGGTTTGACAAGAATTTAGACACAGTTGAAGAGATAATTAATGAAGTGGGGGATAGGGTAAAAGATACCATCCAAAATGAAAGATAAAAATACAGAAAAGGGAATAAGAGACATAGAGGATACAGTGAGAAGTTCTTACCTATTTAATTGGATTTCTACAAAGAGAGAACAGGGATGCAGTATTATTTGAGGAAGTAACGGCTGTGAATTTTCTAAAACTGAGGAAAAATATCAATATACAGATTCAAGGAGGCCGACAAACTCCAAGCAGGATAGATAAAAGGAAATCTACATCCCAGAGCTGACCTGGTGGCGTAGTGGTTAAGTTTGTGTGCTCCACTTTGGCGGCCCAGGGATTGCAGGTTTGGATCCCGGGTGTGGACCTATGCCCCGCTTATCAAGCCATGCTGAGGTGGCATCCCACATATAAAGTAGAGGAAGATGGGCACAAATGTTAGCCCAGGGCCAATCTTCCTCAGCAAAAAGAGGAGGATTGGCAACAGATGTTACCTCAGGGCTAATCTTCCTCACCCCCCACCCCCCAAAAAAAGAAATCTACATCCAGACATGTCATAATGGATGCAGAAAATTGAAATTGAAGACATGTTGTACTATTTATTATTTCCCAAGCAAGTCCCCAATTTTCTTGTATCTGTACCTTTGCGTATACTGTTCCCCACTCCTTCATCTTTATCTGTCCAAATGTTACCTATTGTTTAGCAAGGCTTATCTGATAATTCTTCTGTTCTTGCCTCCAACCAGATTTATAATTAAAATTATCAATAATAGTTTAACGTCAACAATATTAATCCTATTTCCTTGCCTACTGTTACTGTTGTGGAACAGTTATTTAGTGCCAGGTATTGTTCTTGGCACCATCATACATAATCTCATCTAATACTCATAAAGCAGCAGGGGTTTCTACACAAGAGAAAACTGAGGCCACCCAGCTCTCTTCTGACCTTGTATAGCATTTTACCTATCTTGTACCATTTATACATTTTTCCTTGAACTACTGTAATTTGTATGCAAAACCCATCGCATCAAGGGGAGGAACCTCGTCTTCTTTTTGTGTCTTCTACTGTGCCTAGCACCTAGCTTTGCACATGCATATAGGTGCCTCGTTTATTTCTTGAGTGAGTCTTGTCCCTGAGATGCCTTAAGCGCCTGTGGATCCGTTAACTGAGCAGATGCACCAACGGAAGCCGTGAGCCCATCCCCACACCTTATCTCTGCCTGCCTCAGCGGCTCCCATTCACACGTTAAATTGAAAGCAGCGACCGATGCTCTATTTAAAGTGTCCTTGAACATGGTACTCAAGTATGTGACACAGCTATTTCACTGACGTGGGCCAGGTATTTATGGAGAGGTTGCTTTTCCTTTGGCTAGGGGGGTTAGTAACCAGAAGCCAATATATGACAATGAAAAAACCCCAAAAAACTACTAGTTACCTCCATCTCTATCAAGTCATAATCTCCCTGATTATTTTCTCCATCAAGCCGTGTCTCTTCCATCAGCATCCAAAGATCACAAAACATGACCCGGGGCCAGTCAAGTTGAAGCAGGAATTGTCCAGCGCAGAAAGAATAATTGTGGTGTTCCCCATTAGCATTCGGGCACCGGCTCTCTCTGGATTTCTTTACCGCCTTAGCTTGACAGCTTAATGGTTTGCGGGAGAAGGAACGTTTTAGCACAGTCAGGCTCTGCCTCTTGTGGGGCGGGGGTAACTGGTGAAAGCACTAGGTGAAGTCTCTGGAGGAAGGGGGCTGTGTGCGGGAAAAGAGGTGATAAGTTAGGGGAAACGGCCAGCTTCGTGAGAGCCACACGCTGTCGCTGCTTCAGGCAGACCGGTCGTTGGTGTGTGCTTGCGTCTGCTGCTTCTACTCCTCCTTCTCCAGCTCTCTGTCTGGGCACCTTTTTGCTGGGCATCCTTTGAAATAAATCTTTATTGATTCTACCGATTAAATTTGCTGCTTGCGTTTTTGACAGCCAGGAGTTTTTACTTTCTGAACAGCACCGACCTTCTACTCCCTTTCTCTCCTCCCTCTTCCTCTCTTAAGAACAAATAATAAATAGTACAAAGTTTTTAAGACAAGTCCGCACCACACCTTCTCCTCTCTGGACCCAACATCCATTTCTTGTATGAGTTTTTGGAGAATGTGGGGGAACCCTCAATACCACAGTGCTGGAAAATGTGTGCCTGGCTCACAGAGGTGGAGTCCTAGTGTAGGTTTGGTGGGGAGTGGTTAAGCTGGAGGCTTTAGGCGATTGCATGATAAAGAGAGAACAAATGTCTGGAATAAAAGCTAGCCCTCACAATACCCAAAGTAGGAGTTCTGGGGTCTCTGGCAGGTGACATGTCCCATGAAACTTCCAGCTCTTCAAGGGAATCACTGTGATTTGATTGATGGGTTCTCCAGGGAGCCTCTGACATGGAGTACTACTCTCTATAGCTCTGAACCACTGGGTCTCAATGTTTCTCAGTGGAGGTGCCACTGGCATTTTGGACTATTCTTTGTTATGCAAGACCATCTTGCACAATGTAGGATGAGCATCCCTGACTCTCTGGATGCTAAAAACCAGGAGCACTCAGCCAACCGAAAAAGCCTGTGTACATTTCTAGATACCCATGGGGAGAGGGAACTGCCCAGACTGAGAACTTCTGCAAGTCTGAGAGGAAAAAGAGCATGGTTGGCACCTGTGTCTCTTCTTGAGGAGATGGGCTATTGAGATATCTTTGACAGCTGAGTGACCTTGAACAAGTCGCTTAAAAAACTCTCGGAGCCTTCAGGGTCGTCACCTGTTGAATGGTGATAGATGTGGAGCTCCTCTCTTAGGTTTGGTAGGAAGATTGGTATTAGTGAATATTTATGAGTGCTTACAATGTGCTGGGCAATTCGCTAAGCACTGTATATGCAGGATCTCATCTAATCTTTGCAACCAACCACCCAATGAAGTAGGTTCCATTATTATTCCCATTTTACAGATGATGAAGTTGTTTTTAGTCCCACTTACAGATGCAAAGACTCAAGGTTATGCAGCTAGCTGGACTATAATTTCGGTCAGTGGTTCTCAAACTCCAGCATGCTTCAGAATCTCTTGGAGGGCCTGTAAAAATCACAGGTTGCTGGGACCCACCTCCAGAGGTTCTCATTCCGTAGGTCTGGGGTGGGCCTGAGGATTTGCTTTTCTATCAAGTTCCTAGGAGCTCTGGTGCTGCTGCTGTGGGGACCACATGTTGAGAACCACTGACTTGTCTTCCAATTTATAACTCCCAATAATTTGCAGTGTATTTTAAGCTCTAAGGAGGCAGGTGGAAAGAATGTCCCTGCCCCCCCATGCCAACACAGCACACACATCAAGGGAGTTTGTATGTTCTATGTGGCCTTGGACAGGGCTCAGTCCCTGGGCAGAGGACAGAGTCTCACTTGGATTGTATCTTCCCTGTCAATCTGCTGAGGCTCCGCCCTGGGATGGAGAGGTAGATTCCTAGCTAGGCACTAATGAGGTCCTTGAGCCTTGTAATAGGAGAAAGAGGGGCAAGGTGGGTGACAGGGTGGCAGTGGCCGCAGACAGACAGGCAGGGGCTAGGAGCTTGGGAGGTCCTATAGGAAGTGAGTTATTACAGGTTCAGAGACCTGTACTCAGAAAACTTAATTATTTCTATTGTGCTTGTGTTTTCTGTGACCATCAGATTTTCATTCTCCTCTTCTGACAACGTCAACCTGTGCAAAGAGGAAACAAGGAAAGGGGTTTTCTTTCCTCCACACTTAGGCCAGGGTGTTAGGAGGGGAGCAACGTCTCCTGTGGCTGGTCATGATGGTATCAAAGCGAGCAAAGCCCAAAGAGAGGCGGCCATGCGGCAGCGCAGCTGCCAACAGCATCCAGGTTTGCTTGGTCCAGCTGCCCTCCCCACCTGGAGATCCTTCCAATAACAGTATTATAACTACACTCGTAGTTATTGATTGCTTACTGTGTGCCAGGGTTTATGGTGGGCACTTTATAGTAGTGGTGGGGAATGGATTCTAGTTTTAACTCCATTTTATAAATAAAGAAAGTAAGTTTGGAGATTCAGAAATTTGCTCAGGTTCACACAATGAGCAAGTGACAGAGCCAGACCTGGGGCCCAGGGCTGGCTGCCCAAGGTAAAGCCTATGCCTTTAACCTTTTTGCACCAATGCTTTGTTAAAACCTTGGCGCTTGCTTCATCTGAATTAGGGAAGACTCTTCCCTTCCCACAGGGACACTTTAGTTGCACTCACCTTGCCCACAAGTAGGTACTCCCTAAGCCTTGTGGAGCTGGTGATGCCTCAGGTTTCAGACCAGGTTCTGCCCAAGACCCTGCCCGTGGACCTGAGCTGGTCATACAACCTCACGGGACCTGAATGTCTCCCTTGTGTGAGCACAGGGACCGCTCTCCTCTCTTTTGGGCTGCTGTGTGGATGGCTGATTTGTCCTGGCTTCTGGGAGGAAGGGTGGGGTGTGTCCTCCACCTACAGCTGTGCAGGGGCTGTCACAGGGAGCCTCGGCTCCAGCTGCCACCCCTGGGTGTTTGCAAGCCTCTCGCACATGCCTCCTTCTCCGTGTAGGTGGCCGCACTGGGAGAGCTGATGCCTTTTCCAGGAGGAATTGAAATGCAAGCAGGTCCAGGGGCAGGGCAGGATGAGTGATGCTCTGTATCCTGCAGAGTTGCTCTGTGCTGGGGGATTTTCCCCTCTGTTGGTTTGATAAATGATCCAGGGCTGGGTGTCCAGGTCGAGCACGTGGGTTGTGGTGGCCCCCACTGCCCGTGCATGTCCCCATGAAATTGACAACAGAAGCTCCTAACTTGAAGAGGGGCTTGATCCAGATAAAGACTCATGTTTTTTTTTTTTTTAGCTCCCATTCTGACCAGAGGTTTTCCTGTCATTGTGGATTTGACACCTCACTCTCAGAGGGCCTTAGCCTCCATTTTTCTCTTCCTCTCTGTGCCTCCCCCTCCCTCTGTCCTATGCAGCACAAGATGTAGAGGGTGTTGGAGGGAAGGCGCCCACCCACCCTCTGCCGAGGCCCAAGACCCTCCGTCCCGAGGTGCTCTGCAGTCCTGTTTCAGGACATCTGTCCCAAACTAGGATATCCCAGCTAAAGCCCTTAAAAAGGGTCTTAACTTTTTTGAAATAGTACTTTGGGTGCTGAAAATGATCTCATGCAGGGCAAAGAGTGGACTTAAAGGATTAAGACCCCTTCCAAAAAGACTGGCTTTATCATTTTTGGCCAAAAAAGAACCACCAAATCTTATCATTGGATTAATAATTACCATAAAAGCTCTCATATGTTGAGAACTTGGTAGTCTGGACACTGCTCAGTGCTCGTTTAGGCATCACTTGGTCCAACCTCCTGCCCTGCGAGGGACTCTTGTGCCCAGCGTCCTTGCCAAATAGACAGTTGGCTTCTGCCTGAATATGTTCCATATGCATTCCATGGCAGCCCGTTCCATGGCTGGACTGCTCCCGTGGACTCAGAGAGGATCCAAATCTCTGCCGTATGACCTGCACTCACAGGCCCTATTTCTGCTCTTTGGAGTAATCCAGAAAGCTCACCCTCTCCTCCAGGCAGCAGCCCCCAAGTTCAGTTTAAACATACCCTGTCCCGTCAAGACTTCCTGGCCCTCTGTAGTTGCTTGTTTCCTTTCGTCTTTTTAATCAGCCTGATACCTCTGAGAGTCAAGTCTCCTTTGCAAAAAGCAGAATCCGAGACACAGAGTGGGAACTCAGCAGTTCATTCTCAAAAAATATGCTTTTCTTCTGAAATACTTGCCTCATGAATATCTTTCCCCCCTAACTTCTTGGAATTAGGACTGTCACCTGGTCAAAGTCAGCCATCTTTAAGAGGCTGCTTCTCCTCATTTGGGGGATGGTTAATGAGTCATTGCTGCTGTCGCTGTAGCTGCTGGACGAGGTGGCTCCTTGGGTTGGCTCTGGGATTATAGCCTTCCAGCCTCTCTCAGCAGCTGCCTCCTGGTTGGGTCCTCTGGGCTGGTCTGCCCAAGGACTGGCTGCCTAATTAGCCTCCAGGTGTCTGGAGCCCCAGTGGAGCAGCCTATATCGGGCAGGCTTCCTCGGAGGAGAAGGCTAGCTGTGCCCAGTGGGGGGCCTGCAGGGGCTGAAGGAGGCCTTGTCCAGACACCTCTGTTCTTCTGTCTTCTGCTCCATTCACATCCTGGTTCCATCTGTCGAACCTGGATGTGGCAGTGGGGTGTGTGCAGAGGTGAAGGTAGGAGCAGGGAGGGTAGTTTAGTCTTTCCCTTCTGTAATCTGCAGCTTCTCCCCAGGCCTGGAGCAAGAGTCAGCACTTGGATGAAACGATAAGGATGTCTCTTATGGAGAACAAAGAGAGGAGGGACTGAGCTGCGGAGAACAATATAGCACAAGAGTGATGGTGATAATAATGGCCAACACTGCTACAGCAGCTATTTGTGGCCAGCACTGTTTGAGGCATTTATACCTATTAACTCATTTCATCCTCACAAAAGCCCCATGTGGGCTGTGCTATTATAACCCCATTTTATACACGGGGAGCCCGAAGTTCAGAGAGTAACTTGTCCAAGGTCACCAGACAGATGCACATTTTTCTCCTCGTTCCGCGGTCCTGATGGCCGTGAGAGGCAGAGGAGAGATGGGAAGCAGAGGTTCTGAGCCTGGGATGGAGTCTGGGCTCCACCACTGAAAACTGCCTTCCCTCTGTGAGCCCCAGTGTCCTCCTCTGTCAGAGGATAATGGTGAGACCTACCTCACGGGGTCATGGTAAGGATGAACTGAGATGATGGGGTCAATGTATAGCCCAGCACTGGGCATGTGGCAAGATCTCAGTAGATAGCTCTTATTGTGAAGGGGGGATGCCTTGATTTCAATCACAGAGAAAATATCCTGGCTGCGGGGCTTGCAGAGAGGATCTTGGTCAAGGAATGAAGCAGAGTCTGGGAACAAAGGGACCTGGGTGCTCGTTCTCTGCGTCACACTTTCTTTTAGCTCCCTTGGGTGAATTGGTGGGACAGTAGGGTGTGGGCTATGAGGTGGCTGCCATTAGGGTAAATGAGATGAATGAAGTGCTTGTGCAGAAAGGGACCACATCCCTTTTCCTTGGGGGCCCCAAATCTGCAGCTGATGTGAGGAAGAGGTAGGAGGAGAAATGAGTCAGCTGGATGATTGCAGCCACAAAGGGCCTTTACCAAGAGCTGGGTCTTGAGATTCATGAGAATGTGAGCCCCCCTCCTTATTTTCCCGCTGAAGCCCACCAGCCAGACCATGGTCCCTCCCCTGCCCCAGCCAGCCCAGGGCAACCCTCAGCAAAGTGGGGCAACGGAGCATGGTCTGCGATGTTTTGGCCATGTGTTGCTGTCCGTTAGGCAACATCTCAAAGTAAATCAGCATGGATGGGGAGATAAATATAAATCCGGATATCAAAATAGTCTTTCTAATAATTTTTATTTATTTATTTATTTTGGAGAAGGGAGTGATTTCTGGTCTGGTTAGTTGGTCCTGGCTTGTAATGTGGATGGTGAAGAGTTTGTTCTAGGAGTCGAAGGATCACCTCTTCATTTTCTTGTTGATGACTAGTGCTTGCATTATTTGTGTTATTTTCTATCCATACTCTCCTTATGCAGATCTTTTAAAGCTACTTGCCCATTTTTAAAAACACTGGATTTTTTAAATGAAATACAGCAATAAATCATAAATCCCCTTAATTGGCACAGGATATAGGACTTCTCTCTACTTCTTGGCTGGAACAGGGATATCTCGTGAGATCCGCCAGCAATTCTAGTTATTCTCTGACCCTAATCCAGGGCTCCCCGACTCATCTGCCGCAACTCATCGGGGAGTCCTACTCTTCCCTCAGGACACCTGCTTTACCCTGCAGGACACAGGCCCGTTGACATACCAACCCATGGGTGTGCCAGATCTGAATATCGCATATTAGTGGGGCTGTTATTTTTTATTCTTTTGAGATAAAAATACATTTAAATAGAAATTTTAGTGTTTTCTTCCCATATATCCTTATTTTTGAGACCACTGACATAAAAGACCTTCCATGCCAGCCAATCCAGTGTCTGTTGCATTTGCTCTAACTCCTGGCTGTGCTCACTCTGGAGACTCAATCTTTCCCCCTTTGCCCTCTGCCTACTCCCTTCCCCAATCCTGTATATCTGTACACACGTGCACACTCGTTTGTGTCTCCATGGGCATGTCCCTTGTAGCTAGGCTCTTGCCTCTGCACTGGGTGTAAATATGTGGACACTAGGATAGGGAGAGCCAGTCCAGGTGGTCTAGTGGTTAAGATTCAGTGCCCTCCCCACCATGGCCTGAGTTAGTTTCCCGGTCAGAGAACCACACCACCTGTCTTTTGGCTGTCATACTGTGGTGGCTGCATGTTACTGTGATGCTGAAACCTATGCCACTGGTATTCAAATACCAGCAGGGTTACCCCTGGTAGGACAGGTTTTAGCAGAGCTTCCAGACTAAGACAGACTAGGAAGAAGGACCTGGCTATCCACTTCCAAAAAAGTTGGCCACGAAAACCCTATGAACAGCAGTGGAGCATTGGCTGATATGGTGCAAAAAGGTGGGAGCATGGCAGAAAAAGACCAGGCCGGGTTCCGCTCTGCTGTAGATAGGATCACTAGGAGTCTGAATCCACTCGAGGGCACTAACAACAAGAGTAGGGAGGGCAGGATCCCCAGGCCAAGCTTCTCCCTCCTGGAAGATGAGATGCTCCCCCTTTCCTGGGACTCCGACAAGGATGGAAGAAGTTAGGAGGACAGGTGGTGCTGTGGCAGATGATTTGGGGAGCCCTGGGTTAGTGTCAGAGAATAACCAGACTTGTTGGTGGATATCAGGAGATACCCCTGTTCCATCCAAGAAGCAGAGAGAAGTCCTGTATCCTTTCTTTGTTTGTGCTGACCAGTTTTCCATTTCAGTATGAGTGCCTACTCCCCACTCCTGTTCACCCCTGCACACACATCAAGCTGCTGGCTTCCTCTTTACTGGCCTTTTCTCCTAAGGGTCAGCCTGGGAGTCATCACAGAGCAGCCATTTTGTTTCCCAGCCTCCCTTTCTTCAACCTCCCTTCTCGCCTACTCCAAGGAATGCCTCTTAATTTCGTTGCCTCTGTTGCCTGGTGAGTTGTCTCCTCCCCGCCAAAACCAAACAAAACCCCTTAATCTGTCCTTTAGAACAACCTCACAGGGGTCTGGTTCTGCAGACAATGGGCCCAAACCAGAGTTCTGGGGACCCAAGATGAGGAGACGACGTGGCCTTCCTCAAGGAGATGAGTTGGTACTCGGTGATGGCACTGAGGTGGGCAGCCAGCTGAGGAAAGGCAAGGTGCTGACAGCAGGTGGGAAAGGGAGCGCGGAGCATGCTGGGCCTGCAGCCTGTGTGTGGGAGAAGCCTGCAGACCCCACTGAGTCAGAGCTCCCCGAGGCGGGCAGGGCAGCTGCACCTTCATAGGCTAGCAGAGCAAAAGGGGAACAGAGGTCCAGAAGCATCAAATGAGAGAAAAACAGTTTTCTTGTGGAGCCAAAGTTTTTTGTTTTAAGTATGCACCAGGGACCCCTGATGTGGAAGGGAATCTTTGAATTATTGGAAGATGCTTTGGGGATGGAAAACTGGGCTGAGGCCAGCCTCTGTGGATTTGGGGGAGCTCTTTGAACAGGGGGTGTCTGGAGACCCGTCTCTACAGCTCAATGGCTGGTTCAAAGGACAAGTTAAATATTTTCGTGTTGGAGGCCTTGCACCCATCTAATTCCTGAATTTATGTCCTGCCCGAGGATTTGGCTACCTTTGATGGGGCCTGAGAGCACTGCGAGGGACACTCAGGGTCCATTTAAGGTCACGTGAAAGTGATCATTTGTTTGTTTTTCCAGCCCCTATTCGGCACTTATACTGTGCTGAGTACTGTGCATTGAACGATAAAGAAAAAAGGTTTCTTCACACCTCCATTGGGCTTATTTAGCAGCGAAGTGAATACAGGTATGAATATCATGGCAAATACAAAATAGAAAGTGATAAGTTCTGATGTTTGCCCATGTTGCTTTGGAAATTAAGGGACGGAGAGAGATTCCTTTGCCTGGGAGGTTAGGAGGGGTCTGTGATGGTGGTAACCAATTACACGGACTGCCTCCTTTATTCCTCACCACAACCTGGAAGGCAGGTCGTACTGTCATCCCCATTTTATGAGAGGTTGAGGAAACTGAGGCCTAAAGGGAATAAGTCATTTGTCCAAGGTCAAATTTGTAAGTGTAGAGATAGGGAAGGAAGGAGGAGAAGGGAATCTCAGGCAAAGGGAACAATTTGGTGAAGGCATAAGACCAGGAAAGCACTTGACATGTGTGGGCAGTGGAGAGTGGTTCCCTTTGAGTGGAAATGATGAAAACCAGATGGCGGAGGTCTTTGAATACAAGGCTAAGGCTGTCCTTCATTCTGTAGGTGATAGAGAGCCACTGAAGATTCTTGAGCAGGAGAGTGTCAGGATCAGAGCAGACAAGTGGTTGGAAAGAGGAGAATCTGGAGTTGTATAGAGCATTAAGAGGTGACTGTAACAGAACATGTTAGAGACAATGCATTGTGCCCAGAAGACATTAGGAAGTCCTATTACTTTGGACAATGCAGGAGAAAAAATTTCTTTTCATTTCTACTCAGTCAGAGGCAACTGATCACGTAAGAATGAAGGAAAAGTGGTCCATATTCCAGTTCCTTCCAACTCCATCCACACATTGGTTCCTATTATCCTGACCCCTAGACTAGACTCTAGTCATTATTGCTCCTTCCTTTTTCTGTCTCCTTGCCAGATTTCTTCGACATAAATGGTGGTTACTTTTTAGTTCACTCTAACACCAGTTTATTGGATTGAGTAGAAACACCTTATGCCTTCAGGGCTTTGAGGGAGGTGGTAGGTAAGTGCAAAGTTGGCGTATGGAAGCATCTAGATCGCTGGGGTGAAGGTATTGTACTGTAGTGAGAAGAGCACTGAACTCAGCTTCTAGGTCCCATCAATAACTCCTTGTGTGGTTCTAGGATGTGTGATCTCTGATTTTGAGTTGCTACACCTGCAAGATGGGGATAATAATACTTAAGCAAGTAAGAAAAGTTAGATGGTGGTAAGATAAATGAGAGTCTGTCTATCAGTGGTTCTCAAAGTGTGGTCCCCAGATCAGCAGCATCAGTGTCACCTGGGAACTTGTTACAAATGCAAATCACTGAGCCCTGCCCCAGACCCACTGGATCAGAAACTCCGAGTGGGCTCCCAGGTGATGCTGTGATGCGTGGTCAAGTCTGAGAACCAATGCTGCTTATTATAGCACTTAAAGGGTCAGGCTCTTCTCTCAACCCTATCTTGGTCTGTTACAGTGCTTCTCAAACTCAAGCATGCTTCAACCATCGCCTGGAGGCCTTGTTAACACAGATTCTGTAGATGTGGGGTGGGGCCCAAGAATTTGCATTTCTAGCAGGTTCCCAGGTGTGAACCTCTGCTCTATTAGATACTAGCTTTGTGGCCTTCAACAGATTTCTTGCTCTCTCTGTGACTCAGTTTCCTCAAAGGATCATAATAGTATCCACCTTATAGACTGTTATGAAAAATAAATGAGGCAATTTATGTAGAATGCTTAGCACATTATACCTCCATAAACATTCTTCTTGTTATTAATAAATTTGTAACATGCTTTGCAAATATAGAGGGTCATTGTGGAAGTTGGGTGGCAGAGGACTGCTGTGTCTACTTAAAATATATTTTTTTTTATTGTGGTAAAATATAAAACATAAAATTTTAAGTCTACAACTCATGGCATTAAGTACGTTCACATTGTTGTGCAACCATCAACACCGTCCATCTCCAGAACTTTGTCATCTTCCCCAACTGAAACTCTGTACCCATGGAGCAATAACTCCCCATTCTCCCTCCCCCTATCCCCTAGTAACCTCTAATATACTTTCTGTCTCTGTGAATTTGCCTATTCTATATTTTTGTATTAGTGGAATCATAACAATATTTGTCCTTTTGTGTATGGCTTCTTTAACTTAGCATAATGTTTTTAAGGCCCATCCCATATTGTAGCATGTATCAAAACTTCATGCCTTTTATCACTGAATCATATTCCATTGTATGGGTATACCACATTTTGTTTCTCCATTCATCTGTTGATGGACGCTTGGGTTGTTTCTATCTTTCGGCTCTCGAACATTGGCTAAAATGAACGTTGGCGTACATGTATCTGTTTAAGTCTCTGTTTTCAATTCTTTTGGGTATATACCTAGGAGTGGAATTGCCAGATTGTATGGTAATTCTATTTTTAGCTTTTTGAGGAACCACCCAACTGTTTTCCACAGCGGTGGTACCATTTTACATTCTCACTAGCAATATTCAAGTGTTCAAATTTCTCCACATCCTTGACAACACTTGTTATTTTCCATTTGATTATAGCCTTCCTAGTAGGTGTGAAGTGGTATCTTATTGTGGTTTTGATTTGCATTTCCCTAATGACATCTTTTCATGTGCTTTTTGGTCATTTGTATATCTTTTTGGAGAAATGTCTCCTCACCATCATTGCTCATTTTTAAATTGAGTGGTTTGTCTTTTTGTTGTTGAGTTGTAGGACTTCTTTATATATTCTGGATACTAGACCCTTATCAGATGTATGATTTGCAAATATTTTCCCCCATTCCATAGGTTGTCTTTTTTAGTCTACTTTTAAAAATACAGTTTTATCGAGGTATAATTGATATACCATAAAATGCATATTTAAAATTTACAATTTAATGAGTTTTGACATATGTAAACACCTGTGAACTATCACCACAGTCAAGATAATGAACATACTCATCCCCCTAAAAGTTTCCTGGTGACCCTTTGTAATTCCTCCTTCCTGCCCTTCCTCTCTCTGTCTGTTAATAATTATGCCCTAAATACCGTGCAGTTGACACTGAAGCATAATGGGAAGATCCTTAATCTGGGACTCAGGAGACCAGACTCCTGGTGCTCTAGCTCTGTTGTCAGTGGATGCTGATTTCGAACAGCCTCTTTGCTTCCCTGGGCTTGCTTTTTCACTTGCCCATGACGGGGTTCAGCTATCAGTGGTTCGCATCCACTGTGGCTGCATATTGGAATAATCACTTGGGAAGCAAGTGATTATTACTTTTTAAAAAAGAAACATTTTAATAATTATTTTATAATTAATTTTGACAATTATGACCTTTAAAAAATACTGATATCTATCCCACATGCTGTGAATGAGAGTTTCTGGGAGTGGAATCCTGGTCTCTTGTGCCTTTTAAAAGGATCTCCTGGTGATTCTGATGCATAGTATGTTGAGATGATTTCCAACACAGCTTTCTTATCCAAAGTCCATGGCTTATATATCACTTTGTGTTTTTCATATTGATTTCATTTCATTCTTTCAGAAACATAGGTAAGAAAGATATAGCTTGTTTAAAGACAAGGCCACAACTATATAGAGTGGATAAAGGACTTAAGTTAGATGTAAGGTAGATTGGGCATTGGAAGGTAGCATGTGTTTTCCATATTCCCTTCAATTACTGTTAAACAAGGTGACACCAACATGCAGGCAGCCAATGGCTTCCAGGTGGGGTATCCTGGAGTGGGATTACCGTGGACCAGGTGCTGACTTTGCCAGTGTATCCTGGCAGATTCTCAGGACTAACTCACTCTAATTCCCTAGAATATTGATATTTAAGGTAAAATGCCACCTTATTCATTGTAATGGAGTCTGTTCCTATCTGGTTAATGAAAGAATGGTGTTGCTCTCCTAGACACTCTTCATGACCTTCATGGTAGCAGGGTATCTAGAGAACACTGTAACCTGCAGGTTTGCTGGGTGAGTCAGTGAGATGCTTTCAGCTGTTGGTAACAGAACCCAATAATAGTGTGAATAGTAAATGAATGATCATCTCACATGAGAAGACCATGGGTTGGGTGGCTCTAGGATTGGCTCATGCAGTGGCTCAACAACATCGTCATGTCTCAGGTACTTCCTTCTTGCTCAGCCGTGGTGGGCATATTGGTGATATCTCCCTACATGGTCAGGAGAAGTCTGCAACAGGTGATGGCCCTGTGAGCGGTGGACAAGTAAGGAAGAGGGGTCTTCTTCACATGAAGTTCCCAGTAGGCTTCCCATTTGGTCCAACTGGCCAGGATGGAGCCTCATGGCTGTTCTGAAACATCACTGTCAAGGGGAAGGAGACCACCATGATTGGCTTAATCCAATTGCGATCAATCACTAAAGCTGGGCATCACTGGCTTATTCCAATCGTGATTGACCCCTTTCTGAGGTGGGGCCCTGTATGGCGAGTGAACTCCTGAATAAAGTTGGGGGATATATCAGCAAGAAAGAGCAGTGGCGCGAGTGCCAGTTGCCTCACTGGGGGAGCGTGGAATCAGAATCAGGATGCTGGTGTTTTTGAGAAACCACATCATCTGCGTCATGGAGAAGCCTGATGACCAGCTTCTGTCCCTCCTCAGAGTACACTTCCCGGTGAGTCACAAACTCATGGCTGGCAGCCACCACAGCTCTCTCTCTCTCCTTGGTTGGTATGAGATTAAAACCCAGTAGTTCTTGCTGTTTTGTTCTGTACTCCAGGCTGACCAGCCTGAATTGGTTAATACCTTCTTTGTTCAGACTGTTTAGATTACAGCCTTCTTGAGTTGCTTTCTCGTCCAGAGAGAGAAACCATGTCACCCTGAGTGGGCTTCAGTTCCCTGCTCTTTCAGCAGTGATTCGGGGACATCTTGCCCCAATAAGGTGGCTTCACAGATATCTGGTACATCTGTGCGGATGTATTGATTGTTACTAAATTAACTCTCAGAAGGTCACCTTATCTCCTTGTCCCAGGGGCTTCTTTCTGTAGCCTCTGTGTGCAGACTCCATCAGCTACCTCTCAGGGCTGTTTGAAGATGATGTTCAGATTAGGTCAGGTGGGTGCCTGGGTGGAGGCTGAATCTGGTACCTGGGCAATATGCTGGCAGATGGGATGGGGAATTGGTTTGGGCAAATGCAAGTGTGACTGTGATCTTGTCGGGTGTCAATTCAGGTGGGAATGCAGGTCATTGGTCAGTTGCCTCATCGATCTTTGCAGGCTGAGCATTTTGCCTCATTGATTTTTCACTGCCGACTGAATCTTGTTCATCCGTTCACTTAGAGATTGCTTCATTCCTTTTCAATTTATTTTTCTGTGCCCATTTGATACCTCACCACATTGTATTGCCCTTACTCACTGTAGATAGTGATCACCTCTTTCCTAGGACAATCTCTGTGACCTTGGGAGAGGCCTTTAACCTCTCTGAGCCTCAGTTTCCTCCTCTGCTAAATGGAGGTGGTAATTCCTGCCTAACGCATCTAGGATCTGGGGAGGCAGTTGGGATCTGGGAGAGTAGCTCTTGAGAGGTGGTGGCGAGATTTGCTCTGTAAGGGAACTATGGCCTTGCTAAGGCTTGGCGATGGAGGAAGAGCCTCCACTTGAGGAGGGGCACTGAGATCCTGCAGCCCCAGTTCTTGCCCAGAGATTCTGATTCCTCCTGCCAATAACTGTAGCTTCAGCCAGCTTGGCTCTCGAGGACGGGATGCATCTTCCTTGTAACCCCAGCCCAAGTATGGATTTACAACTGTCCATTACTTTCTAATAGCACAGCTGAGACAAGGCTGGACATTTTAACGGGACTTTGCCAGGGGCCTAGGGGTAATAAAAGGGAAATAAATAGAGAGAGCTACTATAACAAGTCAATGTGGTTTCCAAGTTAGGGTTTATTTTGCTTCATCAGTAGATGAAGCTCTGGTTTAACACTTATTGTGCTGCCACAGAGCAGTGTCCATTTTTGACCCCTACCTAGATCCTATAGACCCCTTGAAGTTTAGGCATAAAATCTGAGACTGGAGAGGGATGGGAGTCCCCTCTTCTACCTGTGAAAGTGTGCCACCAGTCCTAGTGACCTGTTTGGGGAGCCACCTGTAACCTGGATGACTGACACCCTAAATGTTCACCCCTTCATGAGCATAGCGTTATACCATAGACCAAGAAAGGAGAGTCATCATCCCCAAATAAAACAGCAGCCCCCACAGGGGCACCAGAGACAGCTGCATTACAGGCAGCGAGGAAGTGAGGCATCCGGGTGAGGTGCCTAGATGTTGAACCTGCTCTTTGGGCGTAAGGATGGCAGGGCCTTTGAGTCTGGGAATGAGTTAGGAATGGAGGAAGCAGAAACCCATACTTTGTTCAGATAGGCTCATTTTCTGCTTCTTCCTTTCTCTGTTTATTTTGTTTTATTGTTGGATTTCATATTAATCATAGAGAAAATTGTGGCCTCTCTCAGCTGTGCTAAGGGAGCAGGAGAAGAGGATTGTAACAGGCATGTAGCCTTCTACTGGGAGGTTAAAGAGAGGAATGCTATGTGTCCGTGGAGCTGTGGTGGTGGTGGAAATAATGTGTTATGTGAGTGGGCCTTTAGCAGAAAGGGGAAATCAAGGGGGACAGGGTCTATACCACTTGTTCCAGCTGCTTCTCCTCGAGATTTTCCTTCTAGACCTAAAGCTTGAAAGCTTTTTTTCCCAATAAGTGAGGAAAATTACCTTAAACTTCTCAATCTACTTGACAGAATTTTTATTAAGACTAAGTGAGGGGCTGGCCCTGTGGCTTAGCGGTTAAGTGCGCGTACTCTGCTACTGGCGGCCGGGGTTCAGATCCCGAGCACGCACTGACGCACCGCTTCTCCGGCCATGCTGAGGCTGTGTCCCACATACAGCAACTAGAAGGGTGTGCAACTATGACATACAACTATCTACTGGGGCTTTGGGGGAAAAAAAAAGGAGGAGGATTGGCAATAGATGTTAGCTCAGAGCCAGTCTTCCTCAGCAAAAAAGAGGGTAGCACAGATGTTAGCTCAGGGCTGATCTTCCTCACACACACACAAAAATAAATAAAAAAGACTAAGTGAGAAAATAGATGTAAAAGTGTTTTGAAGAATGAAAGCCAGCATATCAGCATTTCCCAATGTGTGTACCATGGAACAGTGTTCCTGGAGATAGTAACAGATGTTAAGCAATAAAAGGGTTCCTTAGTCAAATATGTTTGAGAAACCCTGGTTAACAATCCTTCAACAGGTGTCTTTATCAAAGGACCTCTCAGGACTTTTAATAAGCTAATATGGGTCTTGGCGGCTCTCCAGGAGGGTGATTTGGTGTTTCCCAAGCTTGCTCAATCAGGAACCCTTTTAGGGCAGATCTTTGGGAGGAATTGATGTTCTTCTCAGTGCTATGTTATTATAATTGTGTGGGTTTGGAGTTGCAGATGGTTGAAGGGGTATGCTCTCATTCAGTAAGCTTTGACAAGCATTTGTTCATAACCTTTTGTCATTTCAGCATTTCTTCCCATTCTCACCGGTGTCCACGAAATGGCAACTGTGAGCAGGAGCTATTTAAATTTCAGAAAAGTTTTTTCTGGGGGGAGGAAATCCACTTTTTTCAAATTAAAAACTGTCTTGCCCCACATGCTATATCATGAATGAACCTTGAAGACATTATGCTAAGTGAAATAAGCCAGACACACAAGGATAAGCACTGTGTGATTCTACTTCTATGAGGTCCCTGGAGTAGTCAAATTCATAGAGACAGAAAGTAGAATGTTAATTGCCAGAGGCTAGGGAGAGAGAGGTTTGGGAAATTATTGTTTAATGGGTACAGAATTTCAGTTTGGGATGATGAAAAAGTTCTGGAGATGGATGACGGTGATGGTTGCACAACAATATGAATGTACTTAATGCCACTGAACTCTACGCTTAAAAATGGTTAAAATGGTAAATTTTATTTTATGTTTATTTTACCACAATTTTTTAACAAGTCTTAAAAACTTAAAAAAAAAAGCCTTGCCCTTGGTCCGGTTCTTTTGATTTTAGGCTAATTTCTTTCAGACTCTGGCCTTTAGACATTCGCTGATTTGCATAACTGGGTGCCCAGGATGCTCTTTATAAGTTGAGTGAAGAGAGAGCTCCTTCTAAGAAGTATGTGACTGATGCTGATTATCCTTTGCCAATTTCACTCCTTTAATATTATTTATTTTGGTTAGAAATTTATGAAGTTTACAAATTAGCCTGTACTTCATAAGCATTTGCAATTTCCCTTTAGTAAAATGGAAATTTTAATGTAATTGTTCTTCTTTTGCAAAAAATAAGTGTAAAATGCTAGGTCCCTAAGTAACATATTTAGTTGGCATCACCTTCTTCCAGCCAAGGTTCCTTGGTGCAACGTCTGACATCTACCAAGGGGCTGTCACAGCAGAAGCCCTGATGCCTATGGTGCTCTCTGCAGGCTTAGGTTCAGATCTTAGCTTTGTTTCATATTAATTCATGAGAATCAGTGTCTCATCTCGAAAATAAGGACACCATTAGCATCCTTTTGGGAGCATTTAAATGAGATGCCTTATGCAGACCTCGCAGCTGGGTTCTTGGTAAACCACTTCCTGCCATGATTCCCTTTCACATCAACCTGGGCAGGCCCGGCTTTGCAGACAACCTTGCCCTTGATGTCCCAAACAGAACTCTTGACTTCTTTGCTCCCCTGCCGCACTCCTCCCCAGTCTTCCCCACATCAATAAAATGGCACTACCATCTACCAGGTACTCAAGCCAAAATCGAGGAAGTATTATCAATTCCTCTCTTCCTCCCCTCTCATTTCCATATTCACCAGCAAGCCCTGTTGGAGCAATGACTTACTTCTTTTCACCACCATCACCTGAGCCAGGCCACCATCACCCCTCAATGAACTCCTGCAGGTCTCCTGTTCCACCCACCAACCATTCTCCACCCAGCAGCAGACTGAGCTTATCAACAGTAAACCCGGCCATGTCACTCCCTTGCTTAAAATCTTTTCACGGCCTCCCATACAGTTTAGAATGAAATTCAGATTCCTTCCCATGGTTTTAAGTGTCCTCCATCATCTGCCCCCTGCCTCTCTCTCTGCCCCATTACCCCCACTTCCCTGCTCACTCAATGCCTCTCAGCTCCTCAGCCTTCTGCCTTTTCCTTGCCCCCTCCTCAGGGCTTGTACACTCACTTTTCCTTTGGCCTAGGATGCTCTTTCTCCAAATCTGTGCATGGTTCGCTCCTCCTTGTCATTAAGTCCCCTGCAAGCATCACAGAGAGACCTTTACTGGTCACTCCAGCTAGGGAATATCCAGCCTCCAACAGTTACTCTGTATCAAATGACTGTGCCTTCTTTCTTTTAAAGCCTTAACACTATCTGAAAATGCCTATTTTTCTTGTTTATTGTCTGTCTTCTTCCTATTAAATGTAAGCTCCATGACATCAAAGACCTTTTTATCTTATTCATTGTGCACCCTCAGAACGTAGGTTCCTGGTACACAATAGGAGCTTATTCAGTGTGGTTGAACAAATGCATGAGTGGACTTGGGTCATCTTCCCTGCTTGCTGCTTGGCCCTCTTATACCATCCCTTGGCCACCCAGAACTTGTCCAATTGTGCTACCTCCTTGTGCTGAAGGAGAGGGACCTCTCCATTACATGCAAGTTATCAAGGCCTAGCAAGGTGATGATGGCCCAAAATAGTTTAGTTTTTATACTCTAATAGGCTAAAAGGCCTTCCTCTCCTCCCAGTTAACAACTGTGCATTGGTCATGGGGCCTTCTAGACTAATCTCCCCTCCCACTTTTGATATACAATCTTCAGTGATGACTCTGATGGGTGGCTTTGTGGTTTATTGGATCTGTCAGAAGACCTGAGTTGTACACACACGAAGAGCATGACTTTGAGCAAGTTAATGAAATTCTCTGAGTCTCGGCATCCCCATCTGGACTATAATAGTCAGGGGTTGGATAGAGGTGGATATATATTTTTGGAGTCATGAGAGTGTATTGCATATGAAGGAGTTTGTAGAAGGCAAGGCATTACACACAAATGAGAGGTGGTGGTGGTCATGGTTGTGGTGGAATTTCAGGCCATGTAAGAGGAGGAGTGGCTAGAGCTGGCAGGCATTTTCCTCTCTGCATAGAGCACTCTGTAGTTCCCTCCACTGAGTGACGTCCAGAGCAGACTCTTGGAGCTGCTGAGTCTACTTAAAGGCCTGCTGGGTTTTACAGTGGATTCGACCCTCTATCACAACTTGGATGCATCTCTTGGCCTCTTGTGCCCCCAGTGACACAGCTTCTGAGCAGGTCTCAAAGGGAGTTTCAGCAGCATCCCACATGAGTCCTTCCTCTGCCTGGCCTTGACCCCAGGCCCTCCAGCAACACGCCCCCCTCTGTATTCTTGTCACCTGGGGAGAAGGAGGAGGGCACAACCAATTGAGAGAGCAGGCCCTTCGGGAGTGCTGGCCAGAGGGCTGGTGTTGATGTTAGGGCAGATGTTGACTTGTTGAGGCCCATGCTATGTTGCTGCTTTACAGTGATGGGCACCTTGGAGAATGAATCTGAGGGTCTTCACCATTCTGTGCCTCGCTTATAAAATGGTGGCAGGGTGGGGGTTAAGATTTCTTCCTCCTTGCCTCGTGTGTTGCTGGTATGAATACAGAAGTAGGTTGAAGTCTCGGCAGAATGCAGTAGGCAGGAGCAAAGGTGTTGGTAGATGGGAATGTGTTATTAATTTAGAATGTTGCCAGAAACTGCACACATCTCCTTGGTCCTTTGACTCATAGGTGTGTGCCCAGCAGGTGGGAGAGGCAGTGTGACTCAGTGGCACAGGTCCCCACTGCTGGGGACCCAAACCCTTGAGGACATGGGAATAAGGAGGGGGCGGGCCAGGAACTACCTCCTTAGGAGGTAAAACATATTATACTAGTGTTGCTTGATCAATACCAAATATTTTAAAAATTCGGTGTTGTCATGGTGATGGAGATTATTTCCAAACTTTATGATATAAAATCCCCTATTCTGCTGCCTTCTTGCATATTTCCAGGTAGTGGTGCCTGGCCCCAAAACTTTGTCACAATCATTGTGAACATTTTTTTTAAGGAGTGAATATAGCTCTGTTCAGCTTCCGGCTGCAGGGGAAATTTCTGCCAAGATTTGCGGCACACAGCTGAAATATGTTTTGTATTTTATGAGCTTTGGCTCATAGTGGAATTAAATAGCACTAATTACATGAATATAGACCAGTGAGGGAGACAACTGTTCACTTCCTGATTTTCCCTGGAATTGAAAAGGGAAAGGAGGAGGCAGAGTGACAAGGAGGGGACTGGGGAGAGAGCCCACCCACTAGACATTAGATGACAACAGAAGTGCTGTCATTTGGCCCAAATGTGCCCCAAATAGCATGCTCCCTCACAGTGCCACTGTTTGGTGGAATTACTGGCTTCCTTGTGTGAAGACTCCGTGGGGCGGAAGGCAGGTGGCCGGGCTGTGGGAAGCAGGTTGGCTCTGATGGGGACAGTAGTGACAGGGGCTGGTGGCAGGGAGGCATTTCAGAGGTGGAGTGGCAACAGGGAGGAGGTGCTGAGGCCCCAGGATCTGAGAGCAATGGGCTCCCTGCTGAGTTCCCCCAGCATCTTGCATTTAGCCTCCTTTCCAAACCTGATGACTTTTTTTCAGTTAGAAAAGTCTAGTTAGAGATTGCACACGTGTCTAAGGAAGGGAATTTCCACTCCTTTCTCCATTTCTTTTCTTGCTAAGGACAGGAGATGAAATGGGCAGAATCACCTTATCTTGGGGTGTAAGTTAAGCCCTTGGGTGGGTGGGGGAGCTTCAGAGTCTGGAGGCCTCCTGCTGACTCTTCCTTCCCTCAGCTGTTGCATGGAGGGGTCCCAGAGGCCAGAAGAAGCGAAGGCCCCTCACACAGGGTTAACTTGCTCTCTAGGACCTGAGCTGACGAGGTGCCTCTACTCCAGCAGTCCTTGTTGTGAGAGAGAAAACAGGTTCAGGAAGCGCAATTTAGGCCTGTGAAACAGATGAGTGCCTCGCGTTCTCTGAGCGCGGGCTGTGGAATCCGACCACGGCAGGCCCTCCCAAGGCTCCCCACAATTTAGATGGAGGCTGCTAAAAAGCCAGTTTAAGCAAAGAGGCAAAGAGTCTCGCGAGAGAGACTTCAGCACCGGCCTTTTGTTTCAGAGTAAACACCACCCCAGGTGTTGTCACCATCACTGTTGTGTGGTTCTGCTTCAAAGGCCATTTGTGGAACCCTCTCAACGTTAGTGACGGCCTGACATGTTCCATGAAGCCTGAAACACTTCACTCTCACTTCTAGATTTAGCCCAAGAAGCAACTTAATGATCTCTCTTTCCTCATCACCCTATTTGCAGAAACACCATTTTACGGACATTAGGGGAAGCTGAGGCATCAAGAAGGAAGGGCAGCCACTTAGCAGGACTGTGGCCCGTTAGGATGCCCATTTCTGTGCCTGTAGCATCCTTGCCACGGTGACTCAGAGACAGGAGGCTTCTATGGGTGACTTTGGCCAACACGTCAACCGCTGTGAGCCAAGAACGTCCCGCCTCTTCCCCTATCATGAAAGGAGAGGAGGGTCTTGAGAGAGAGGGGCTTGTTTGAGTGAAGCCCCCGTGATGTGGCTCTGCTTGCTGGTGCCAAGCTTCGGGTCCAAGCAGAGAAGATGCGAGGCTCGGGGGAGTGTGGAGGCAGGCGGCTGGGAGAGCTGCAAGGAGCCTCCTTTCCAGACGAGAAGCAGTCAGCTGAGCAAGCCTCCAATCCACTTCTCCCCAGGCCACATGCCTGAGATGGGGCTGCATGGAGCGATGACGATCCTCAGCATGGGGTGGACTCCAAGCCCCTTCTCTGTGACCCGAATGTCCACCCAGGTCTTGGGGCAGCAAAAGTGGCAGCAAGTGCTCCCCTTGCCACAGCTTTGGGGCGCCTTGAGCACCTTCCCATGATGTCCCTTTATTTCTGCGCACCAGAGGCCAGAGGGGACCCTTGGAAGACTGGAAGCCACCCCTTGGACAGGGCATTCCTTGCGGGCTGGGCCGAGGGGCTGGAGCAGGGCGGAATGACCACATGGTGCCGGGAGGTGCCACTTTGCAGGGCGGATCTTGATGCCAAGCCCAGCTGGGGCAGCTATTCCCAAATTCCTGGCTGGCCTGTTTCTTTAAATGAGATGCTGGAACTGCGTTTATGAGTCTGTCCTCCCAGCACAGGCTTCTATTGAGAGTGTAGTGTGTTTAAAGCCTCACAGCCAGACTTGGAGTAAAGAGAGTCATTGGTTAGCGACTCCCCCACCCAGAGCACAGCTCCCGGAATATAAAGGGCTGCCGCGCGGCAATAATAGAGTTCCATCTTGGGCTGCCTGGGCTCGGCTGAAGCTCCCGCTCGGCTCTGCTGGGAACGGCAGACTTGGCCAGGGAAAGGTGGTTCTGCACCCTGGAGGTCTCTCTCAAGGCCAAAGACAGGGAGGTCTGGGGGAGGGGAAGCCATAGATGGGGGCCTCGGGGGTCCAGCGAGGACCTAATTTCTGAATGGGGGCGGCTCACAGACTCACCCTCCTGCAGAGGCTTCTTCTAGGCTGGTTCCAAAGGCTCTGTCCATGGTAATCGCGTTTCCCCAGCCCCTTTAATAAACTGGGAAGTGAGGATTAAGAGATCCCTGAGTAGCTGAGTTTGGTGCTGAATTTCCTGGGGACTGGGCTGGTTGCCTGGTGGCGCTGGGACGCTACGTCTGTGCCTGGCTCCCCGTAGCTTCCTCTTCCCCATCCTTTAAGCCCTTCTCCAGCCCTTCCTCCAGCCACCAATGTCACATTTCTCATGCTCAAAAAAGACGAGAAGCAAAAGCAGAGGGAAAGCAGACTGGCGGGACTGACTCCTGGGCTCACGAGCTGCCGGGATATGGCCAGGCTGACCTTTCTGAGTCCTCTACTTGCACATGAGACTGTCCAAAGACAGTGCTGTGACCTCCTCTTGGGAGGGACAGTGGCTTTGACTTGAGTTTTCTCCCGAGTGGTAGTGATGGATTGCACTGTGACGCCCACACCCTCAGGCGCTTTTCCTTTCATGAATGTGGCACTCATTGCTGAGACAGTGACAAGGAGAAGGGGTGGCAGTGAGGCGCACAGGGGGCTGCACGCCCATCAAGGGCTTCAGACTGCAGCCAGTTGCATGACTGGAACATAGAGGTCACATGTAAATATAATTCTCCAGAAAAAGAAATAAAAGAACAACTCATGGCTCCCACTTCTAGAAATGAAGAATTTAAAGTGAGAAATGCAGACAAGAAAAATACTGGTACTTACTGAAGATGTGATTCTGAATGCATAGATTACAAATTGGAGTACGAATCTAAAAAGGCCTTTGTCTGGTTTGCTAATTTGGATCAATGAATGTCTAGTGTTTCTTGGATGAAATAGAGAGGAGACCTGTGCTGTGTCCCCAGTGCCCTCAGCTGCACACACGGTTCCAGGTACTTTCGTTGTAAGCTGTTTTGTTGTAGACATCTTTGCTGTAAGCATTTTTGCTGCAGACATTTTCGACACATAACTAATTGGCCATTAAGTCCATTTTGCCCTAAAAGAGAAAAAACAGGAAATAAAAGAGGGACATTATAAAGGACATAATGAAGCATGAAAAATGAATAACAAAATTAAAAAGGCTTTATTGAGAAATAGAAAATATTTGAATAGGTATAAAATGTGTGTAGATTCATGGTAATACTGTGCAAATAACTGATTTTATTTTGTGGATTGTACCTAAGCATTTGTCTTGGAAGTCTTTCATTCGTACTATTATACATTTTTTTCTTTCTTGTTTATTTGTCTCCTCGTTCAGCATCCACCACACTTTATCTTGTTAAAATTTCTTCCTCCATTAAGAGAGGTATCAGTTTCCCAGTACGAGGACGCATATTTGTAGCTGAGCTATGTATTGTGTTGTGAAAGGTTTCTACACTGGTATTTGTTCTTGGCATATTGTCACATGTCCACTGATAGACGTTCCAAAGTTCTGTGGTAAATGTGGAGCTAAGACTTATATATGTAAAAATGGGAGTACTGCATCAATGGAGAAATGAAACCAAACTGTCAACCAGTTGAAATCAAACCATCAACCAGTTATTTTATCTTTTAAGGCAGAATTGCCTTATGGCCAGATAGTTAGGCAGCGAAAATGTTTGTGGCAGAAATGCTCACAGCAAAGATGTCTACAGCAAAACTGCTTATGGCGAAAGTACTGGACATGGTACATGCAAGTGCCTCCCTAGGCCTGAGACTTGGGAAGGGCCACTGAGGAACATGGAAAACTTTTCTACCCTGTAGATGTGTGCATGGTCGTCTCCCACCTCTCTGGGCTTGGCCACTTGCAGTCTGACTTTGGGAACAGGGAGGGGGCTGCTGGCATCTAAAGAGGACTTGCCCTGGCTCAGCCTGATGTACTATAGGGAACAGAGCCCCCAGGCACCCAGCCTCAGGTTTGGATCCCGGCTCTGATATGCAGCGTGCTGGCTGTGTTTCCGCCGGTGTTAGTCAGAGTGGTGCCAACTGCTGTCGCACAGAATCCACGGTTGCAGAGCCTTATCCCAGTAATGGTTTGTTTCTTGTCTGATGTGGATGTCCCTGGTTGATGGATGGGTCCTTCCATCTTGAGGCTCCACCATCCTGCAGGGCCTCAGGATCCTCTTTATCCAGCAGGTGGAGGGATCTGCAGAGAAAACACACCTATTTCTTACCTGCTTTGGCAGGGAAGTGTCACCATGATGCTCTCTTACCATTCACAGGTCACACCTGGATACTGTGTGGAAACTTACAGGCCGGGAAATGTAGGCCATAGCTGGTGCCACCTCTTACCGACAACTTCACACCAGCAGCTGCATGGATGGCGAAGCACACATTTTTGGTGGATAGTTAGGTTCCTGTCCCCCGGCCTCACCTGTATGAGAGATGAACTCCCTAAAGTGCAGCACTAGGGAAGACTAAGGGAAATGATGAAGTTCCTGGTTTCTAGTGGGGCTGGGAGGTGGAGCCTGCAGAACTTGCCAGTGACTGGAGATAACCTCGAAAGGGGACAGCTAGAGGGTCCTCTAGGAGATCCTTGGCTGCTGGAGGGCAGGGGTACTGTTTTCTGCTTTGAGAGTCTGTACCCCTCGCACCTAGCTCAGAACATCTCACATGGAACATACTCCATCAACATTCCTTGGCCAAATGAACGAATGCATGCTGACTTCTAGCAACTGTGTCTCCTGCGTTGTCTAAGTTTTCCTCACTGCAATTTTGTTTTTAAGCCCAGCTCCTTCTCTTCAACAGGGTCTGTACTGATTTTCTCTGCTGAGTAGGGTGGTGGTTCTCAAAGTCTAATTTGTGGACGCAAGGTGACTTATGATATTCCAGCTGGGGGACCAGCCACTGTCATTGTAAATCACATATGAAAGGTGTAGTGTCCCTGATGCATTTGAAGTCATGCTTTAAATGGACAAAATTGAGTATTTTAAGTAGTTACAAGCCCTAGATTAGAGCAGGGTAAAGCCAGTGGTTTGAATTGGGTCCCTGTTTGAGCTAAGAGGCCCAGCACCAAGGTTTACTTTGTACTTCAGCCATAGGTGATCCCAGCTGCTGTCTCATACACTCTTCTGTGGAGTAGTCATTCATTCATTCCTCATTCATTCATTCACCATTCATTCATCTATTTACCCATGTGTTCCCAAACATTTATTACCTACCTACTGTGTATCAGGCTCTGGGCTTGGAACTGGAGAGAATAGTGGTGAAAAATATGTAATCTCTGTCTGCAAGGAGCTCATATTTTTAGAGAGGGGACAGCAAATACGACAGGGTCTGTAATATGTGAGTCTCTGGTGGGCACTAACCTGAGTTCCTGTACTAACATGTAGTAGGGGCATCTTAGACCAGAGCCAGGGGCAGAGGTGGCTTCAGTTGAAGAATGAGTCCCTAGGCATGGGAATTGGGGCTGGGCACCCCGGGCACTGTAAACCACCTGTGCAGAAGGCATGGAGGCATGAACAGGTGGAGAAGTTCCCAAGAGACCTGCCAGCACAGCCCTCAAGGCAAATGCCTAGCAGACAAGGGAGCGTTGTGTTTGATTATGAATGTCAGCGCACACGTGTGCACACACACGTGCACACACCCCCAAATCTCACCTGGGATCATGCCTCACTTTTGTAAAACTCTAGTTTATCTCTATGGGCAGTGGGACATGGAGCTCTCTTTGGTGTGTGAAAGAATAGTCTATTAGAGAGAATGTGGAGGGACACTCTACTCTATTGGCTAGAAGGCTGGATTTTTCTGAGTATGGGTTAGGATTCTTTCATTAACAAGTGTCAGAAAACTGAACCCAAACTGCCCTATGCAAAAGGGGAATTTTTGGCTCATGTAACTGGAAAGTGTAAGCATAGAGCTGGCCACAGTGCACATGATCTAGACATCTATGTGATGTCACCAGGACTTGAGACCCAGTGCTCTCCATCCTCTGGCTCAGCTCTGCTCTCCTCAGTAGTTTGGCTTCATTCTCTTCAGGCTCCCCTCCCCACCTCCCACCCCCATGGTTACAAGATGGTGCCTACAATTCTTAAGCCCGCATCCCTCCAAGGTCACACATCCAATGGAAGAGCTAGAACTTTTCCCTCAGCACTTCCATTCAAAGTCTTACTGCCTCTCAGATTCTGATCTGACCAGGTACCCGTCCCTGAACCTATCACTGTGACCCCCCAAATCCTGCTCTGTGTTGATTGGTTTGGGCCCAGGTCATGTGTATACCCTTGAACCAGGGGTGGAGTTGATTCCTCCAGAAAATTTTCTGAAAGAGAGTGAAAGGGCAGATCCCCAGAGGATAAATGAGTCGTAGCAAACACAACAGATGTCCGCCATTTCTAACAGTGTCTTTCAAATACTTTGTGACCATGACTGTATTATCGAGGTTCTCCAGAGAAAAAGAAACAATAGGATATGGAGAGAGAGAGAGAGAGGGAGAGGGAGAGGGAGAGATTTATTTTAAGGAAATGGTTCATGCAATTATGGAGGCTCCAAGTTCAAAATCTGCAGGGTAGGCCCACAGGCTGGAGACCCAGAAAAGAGCCTGTATTGCAGGTCAAGGCTGAAGGCTGGTCACTGGCAGAATTCCCTCTTTCTTGGGGGAGGTTTGTCTTTTGTTCTAGCCAGGCCTTTAACTGATTGCATGAGGCCCACCACATTATAGAGAGAGCAATCTGCTTTACTCAAAGTCTACTGATTTAAATGTTAATTTCATCCAATAACACCCTCCCAGAAACATCCAGAATAATGTTTCATCAAATATCTGAGTACTGTGGCCCAACCAAGTTGACACCTAAAATTAACCATCACAATGACCAACCGTAAGAGATACATTTACATCATACTTGTATTTTTGCTGAAATATGAGTGCATACATATTTTTGCTGAAACAGAAGTCTCACTAAACAGTAATTTTCCTTCCTATATGCAACATACTCTTATTTTTCTCTTCTATTTTATTTCACTTAAGAAACCACTTGTAAGCCACTCAATTGGTTTCTGGACTCATGATGGGTTGTAGAGATGGTCTTTTGAAACACTGTCCTAGGATACATTTTTTTAATGTTCTATTATCCCAAAGCAAAGGTGCTGAGAATTCGGACTCTGTCCAGAGGGTAAGAGAAGGTACTGAGTGCAACTGAGGGAGACCAGAGAGCTTTCCAAGTCCCGCCATGATTGTGTATGGCTTTTGCCAGGACCTGCACCTGCCCATGCCTTGGTTTCCCTATCTGTAAAGGGGATACATTCACAAATACCTCTTCTACCTAACCAGATTGTCATGAACAATAACATCAGAACGAGGTAACATATATGAAAACGCTTTGTAAACTCTCAAGTAATTTCACAAGGTAATTGCTACTTTCAACTACTCTATAATAACTTTCTTCTCTACCACTCAGGAATCTGAGAGATGATGCTATTACATGAAAATTAGTTTGAGGTCTTCAACACTTGCCACATAAAACAAAGCCCCAATTTCTTTAATCAAAATGATGATCAGCTTCTAAAAATGAGTCCCATCTCCCCTGAGATCGTTCAGAATTAAAATCTGATTTCAGTCCCATTTGCAACAACATGGATGGGCCTGGAGCGTATTATGTTAAGTGAAATAAGCCAGAAAGAGAAAGACAAACACTGTATGATCTCACTCATATGTGGAATATAAACCAACACGTGGATAGAGAAAACTGGACTGTGGTTACCCGGGAAGTGGGGGTGGGGGGTGGGCACAAGGGGTGAAGGGAGTCATATATGGGGTGATGGACAAACAAAAATGTACAACCCAAAATTTCACAATGTTAGAAACCATTAAAACATCAATAAAAAAAAAAATCTGATTTCAAAGCAGGGAAAACTGCAGTGTGTTTAGGTTTCATACAGAGCCTCTCAGTTCTCCTGCCTTCTCGCCCTGCCCACTGCGCCTGGTTCAGGGAGCCCTTTGGGGTGACTTGGGGTGACATTACTTGCCTTTAAGAATTCAGAGTTGGGCTGAATGCGTCCTCCAATACTTTGTTTTAAAACCAGCTAAATGATGACCTGAGAGAGAAATGGTGGGTAGGACCTGGAATTGGGGTGGAGGTTTCCCAGGTTGGGGTCACCACTTTCGAGTATTGATGTCCTGAAATGGAACCCACTCTGGAAGCCCCAGCTTTGCTGGAATGGAGCAGCCTCAGGCAGTCCTGGGGAAGGGGACTGGTAGTTCTGCCCACCTGTGGTGTCTGGAGCTGCATTGGGTCACCTCTGCGGTGGTGGCTGGTGGGGTCTCTGGTGAGGCAAGCTGGAGCTCATATCCTTGCTTCTTCCCCTTTCTCTTCCATTTCTCTGTTGTTTGTTTTCTAATCAGTCCCCTTCGTGGTGTGTAAAATGAGAGGCTGGTTATTCCTATCACACGTTATTGTTTTCTGTGGGTCCCCCCCCTCCAGGCACAGTAATTTCGCCATCCCCAGATGAGAGTGATAAGTGTTTGAGATGCATAACTGTGTCTCATTTCAGTGCCTAATAGAAGATGGAGAATGAGCCCTGGCACCTTTCTGTTCAGTAAATTCATAATTACAGGCTTCCTCGTCTCGTCTCTCACAAGCTAGAGAACTGTTGATTGGCTTGTGGGTCTGTGAGTGTGTACAGTAAGGCGGGGTGTGGAGGCACGCTTTCCCCGGTGCTTGGCAGGTTCCACTATAGGGACCGCCGAAAGTTCCCTCCAGAGGATTGGGGGCTGAGCACTGACCTGCACCTGCCTGTCTGGAATAAAGATTACCAGCCCTGCTGGAATTTGGTTGTTGGCAGTGATGTTCGGAGAGCTGTGTTAGCCAGCAAAGCGTATGGCCCCCAAAGAGCGGCTCCTCCAGACCAAGGCCAGGGAGCAGATGCTGAGGTGGGTTCAGATAAAGTTGGAAGACAGGCCTCGGGTGGTGGGAAGAGCACTGGACTGGGAGTCCAGAGACCTGAGCTTAATTGCATCCCCGCCTTGAACTCACTTTGTGACCTTGTACAAGTCATTTGACCTCTCTGGATCTCAACTTCCTTGTCCCTGAAATCAGGGATTGGGCGTCATTAAATTGGATCATCTCTTTCAGATCAAAAACTTCTAGATTCTTTTCTGATATTTGGATTTGCACAGGCACTTCAAGATGAACCATCCTGACCTGTCATCGCTCTAACTGAGATGGTACCGTCTCGTTATCATAATCCTAATCTTTTAAATTGTATTTCAATCTTGTCAACAACAGCAACTATCATTTAATAAGCACTTACTGTGTGCCTGGCCGAGGCCCTGTGCTAGGCGCTTTCCGGTGGTTAACACTTTTAGAGGCAAATAGTGTGCCTGCCCCCCAACAGGTGTTCCCTGCCAGGTTATGCCCTGGGGGTCCCAGGAGCTCTGCTTTCCTGCTACAGAGCTGGTGGGAGGTATTACTGGGTGATGCCCTGGGATTTCTGTGTGTGGGGACTTATGTGAATTAAAAGGGGCTTCCGAGTGCTCTACATTCTAGGCTCCGGAATTGTGCATTTCTAGAAAGAGTACGGGTTTTGGGGTGATACAAACCTGGGTTTCATCCCCAACTCTGCCACTTATTAGCCACATGCCCTTTGGAGCTAAAGTTTCCTCCCCTGAAAAAATGAGTGAAACAATCCTGACCCCAGCAAACAGTTGTGGTGATCAGATGATGTCATCCATGTGCACACACTGGCACGGGGCCTGGGCTACGGTGAGTGATCCACAGATACTGATACCCTCCTTGCTTCCATTCCCTCTTCCTGCCAGCCAGGAAACAGTTCTTGAGTCTCCGCCATGTGTGGGTTGTGATTCTGGCACTGTGAACACACTGGAGAGCCAGGCCGGCCGGCCCTGCCCTCACGGAGCCCACAGCCCTCAGCTCCAAACTCAGTTCCCTCCACGGACAGAAACGTGGACGCTCCTCTCTGGGGCCTTTGCTCTTTTCCTTTAAATTTCATTCCTTGATTCCATGCATTTTAGTCTCAACCTCCCAGGGACATCCTGACAAGGCTCGTGGCTTCTCTTTCCGCCCTGTCTTCTACCTGACTCTCATGAGCCATGTTCTCAGATCCCTCCTGGTGCAGGCTTTTGCTATGCTTATGATATGCCCAGGCTTTTGCTATGCTGACCGCTCTCCAAGGAGGCCCTTTCCTCCTACCTCTGCATGTCTTCTCCAAGTTCATGGCTCAGCCCAAATGCTGAACCCTCCCCAAGGCCTCCCACAGCCTTCTCCTTGCCCCCTCACCCCACGTTAGAAGTCAGCTTTCCCCGTGCGAACTTCTGAAGCACTCCGTGTTCATCAAGTGACTTTTCACTGTTTGAGTAGTTTAGGTTCTGGTGGTGTCTGCCCAACCTGTCTCCAAGGTCCTTGAGTGCCCCATCCAGCCTTGGCTGTCCTCGGGTCCCACGGTGTCTGGCACATTTCGTGTGCCCTGAGCAAGCATTTGCCACTTGGGGGAGTGAATGAAGGCCCTCAACTCGCAGGACTGCCATCGGTGGTGGGGTGTACCATCTGCAGAGCCTTCCTCCTCTGATATTTGCTGGGGAAGACCTGTGGCTTTCATTGGGATTTGAGCCGACAGTGTCAAGTGTCTATTTTCTTCTTTCTTCTCTTGGTTTCCATCTAACTTCATGCTCTCTCCCTACTGGGGAGTTTTCTGTTGCTCAGCGATCTGCCTCTCCCCATCACCCTGTTTTTGAGGCGTTTGAGGGTGAACGAGAGATATTCCACAGGGCTGAGATGCCCCCAAATAAGATATTGACCATTCCTGCCCTGATTTCTCCCCAACTGGGAGAAATACGAAGGCGTCCTCTGGAAACACATGTAGAAAGCATCTTGAACAGAAATGAATGGGACTATTAGGACGGAAAGGCTTTTTGTTACACGGGGAGTTATTTATTTATTTACTTGACCACTTCTTAAAGCATTTGTTCTCTCCCTTTAATGAAAACCTCTCAGAGGAGGCCCTGCTGTGGGAGGCAGCCAAGATCTGCCTCGTTAAAATGACATCAGGTCCAGAGCCGGGCAGTGTACCCAGAGGACCAGGTTGCTGCTGCCATGCGAAGGGGTCCAGGATGTGGGTTTTGGTTTGGCCTCATGTGCAGTCTGGCAGTGGAGGTGCAAAGGAGAAGCTTCCCTGGCAGTAGGTGCAGACCCAGAGGGCCGAGCTGTAACAGACAGCCCCTGAGAAGGGGTTGTTTGAACTATTCTGCTGCCTATAAACGGTAACCGGTGTGTGTCCCGCTCTGTTCCTGGCTGGGGTAAACTGAGACGGTTTAGGAGGGGAGAATGAGAACCTGCTACGGACTTGGGCTACTGGGTTTGAATCAGCCTCTACTGCTTTTAGCTGTGCAAGGTACACGACCTCCCTGAGCTGTAATATGGGAATAACAGTACTGCTTCCTTCAGAGGTCTGGGTCCCTGCAGGAAACTGCACATGCAAATTTGGTCATTTGTGTGAAGGTTGATAAAGGGGCTGTTGACAAAGGTGTTGTTCCTTAAGAGGCAGGGCAGTATTTGGGGTAGGAACGGTAAGGCCCTGTTACCTCCTCTAGGATCAAATGGGGGCGGGCAATAGGTGGTCCACAGACCCTGGAGATGGGGAGGCCAAGTGGAGAGGCCTGCCCAGGGCACTGTGACCTTGACAACGGTGGGGGCCAGTGCATGCAGCCCCCCTGCTCCTCCTATCCTCTCCTCTCCTGCCAGCGGCTGTTGATGCTCCCCACTGGCTGCATCTATCCAGGCCTGAGGGCAGGGAGCCCATGGACATGCAATCCATTCAGGTCAGCCTTCTGGGCACAGAGAAGGGTGGGGAGTGGATCTGGAGGGGCAGGTGGAAGATACCCAGTACTGAAGGGGGTGTAGGATGAAATGAGACAGTCTCTGGAAGGTGCTGGATAGTGACTGACACAAAGTCAGGCGCTTGACAGTCAATGGCTGTGTCTCATCATCATCATCATCATCACTATTATCCTTATTATTACTGTCACTATTATTACTGTTATTATGATTGAAGTACCCTCCTGGGGCTGCTGCCACGCGGCTCTGGCTGTCACACCCACAGGGGCTGGGTGCCTTGGCCTGCAGCTTCCCCCAGTGCAGTTCTCTGTTTTCGCATGTGCAGAATGCTTTGAGGGTCCACCCAGACGAGGTATGGGGTGAAACTAAGCCTCCACTGTTGTCTTGCAGCATCACATCTTTCCTTTCCTCCACAGGGAGCCACCACTCCTGAGTCCTGGCGCTCTGAGGAGCCCGCTGTGCTGAGTGCTGCCGTGCCGCGAGGACCAGTCTCTGAAATGAAAGCCATGCCTTGGAAGTGGACTTGCCTGCTCTCCCATCTCCTGATGGTGGGGATGGGCTCCTCCACTCTGCTCCCCCGGCAGCCACCCCCGCTGTCCCAGAAGCGGTCTTTTGTCACATTCCGCGGGGAGCCAGCTGAGGGCTTCAACCACCTGGTGGTGGATGAGAGGACAGGGCACATTTACTTGGGGGCTGTCAACCGGATCTACAAGCTCTCCAGTGACCTGAAGGTCTTGGTGACCCACCAGACAGGGCCAGATGAGGACAACCCCAAGTGTTACCCACCCCGCATCGTCCAGACATGCAACGAGCCCCTGGCCACGACCAACAACGTCAACAAGATGCTCCTGATAGACTACAAGGAGAACAGGCTGATTGCTTGTGGGAGCCTGTATCAAGGCATCTGCAAGCTCCTGAGGCTGGAGGACCTTTTCAAGCTGGGGGAGCCCTTTCACAAGAAGGAACACTACCTGTCGGGAGTCAACGAGAGTGGCTCGGTCTTTGGAGTGATCGTCTCCTACAGCAACCTGGACGACAAGCTCTTCATTGCCACCGCAGTGGATGGGAAGCCAGAGTATTTCCCTACCATCTCCAGCCGGAAGCTGACCAAGAACTCGGAGGCAGATGGCATGTTCGCTTATGTCTTCCATGATGAGTTTGTGGCCTCGATGATTAAGATCCCTTCCGACACCTTCACCGTCATCCCTGACTTTGATATCTACTATGTCTATGGCTTCAGCAGTGGCAACTTTGTCTACTTTTTGACCCTTCAGCCTGAGATGGTGTCTCCCCCAGGCTCCACCACAAAGGAACAGGTTTATACGTCCAAGCTTGTGAGGCTTTGCAAGGAGGACACTGCCTTCAACTCCTATGTGGAGGTGCCCATCGGCTGTGAGCGCGGTGGAGTGGAGTACCGCTTGCTGCAGGCTGCCTACCTGTCCAAAGCCGGGGCCATGCTTGCCCGGACCCTCGGAGTCCATTCAGAGGATGATCTCCTCTTCACTGTCTTCTCCAAGGGCCAGAAGCGGAAAATGAAATCCCTGGATGAGTCGGCCCTGTGCATCTTCATCTTGAAGCAGATCAACGACCGCATTAAGGAGCGGTTGCAGTCCTGCTACCGGGGCGAGGGCACGCTGGACCTGGCCTGGCTCAAGGTGAAGGACATTCCCTGCAGCAGCGCGGTGAGTCAGAGGAGGGGCTGCGGGGCGTGATGGCGTGGTGTGGAGGGAGGGCCTAGCCTGTGGCCTCCGTGGGGTGTTAATCACCTGTCCCGTTTTTCAGATGGGACAAGTATATCCCATCTCTGGGTCTCATCAGACTCTAATCATCACCAGCTCAAATGTGCTGTGACCTTGATTGAGCTTATAAGAGGCAGAGCTGGAGCTAAAACACAGATGTCCTATTACGGTCCTTTCTTCTGTTCCGTATTGGCTCCCTGGTTATAGGATGTAGTGCTAGGAGTAGGCGGGATTGTGTTACGTAGATGTCATATGTACCAGGCGTTGTGGAAGGCTAGGTTACTGTGTGCTGGGGGACAAGATGGGTACCCACCCTTCTCAGCGACCATGCCTGCCAATCACTTTCCTGGGAACTTAGAATAAAACCATTGACGGAGTGAGGAGGGAGCTTAGAATAAAACCATTACTGGGTGTATTCGGCCAGTCATGCCACATTTGGGGTAAATAAAAAACTTCAGGAGAGTTATGTTTTTAGCCCCTTGTGTATCTTTAGGAAATGGCAAAAGGAGAGCAGAAGAAGTAGGTGAGAGGCCAGTGAACTGAGGGGAAAGTAGAGCTTGCTTAGAAAACAGCATTTATTAAGCATCTTCTGTGTGCACAGTTCCGTGGAAGAGACACGTCACTAAGTTAGGAAGCAGCCAAGGAACAGTTCTGGGTGGCAGGAATGCTGACGGAAACAGAGGAAGGGGAGATGAAGGGTTGGTGTAGGAGGCCTTCCCAGGGCCTGTGGGACCTGAGGGACAGGCTGGCACTCAGGCTGCTGCCTTGCTGGGTGATTACGGCCTCCTGCCTCTCCCAGCCTAACTCACTTGAGATCAGACATGAAAAGCAGCTGTCTTTCTGTGGCTTGACGTCTGTTCATCTTTAGAAAGATCTAAATTTTTTCTCAATCATTCTTCAAGTGACTTGGAAGGCTCAGCTGTTGGCATCTTCTATGCCCTATGTCACTCTCCTGTCCTCTTTTCTTTTTTATTGCCCATTTAAAAGATTATGAACCTAGTTTGAGAAAATCTATCCTGTAATCTTAATGTAGAGAGAAAAAAGGAAGATTTACCCATCAGGTAGAAGTACGCATTTGCACAGATGTGATTCTTGACTACTAGTTAAACTTTGGTAGAATTCCATATTAGGAAGATGTATTTTGACTGATTTAAAAAATGTAAGTTTTGAGGTTGGCCTGGTGGTGTAATGGTTAAGTTCACGTGCTCTGCTTCGGTGGCCCAGGGTTTGCGGGTTTGGATCCCGGGCGCAGACCTACACACTGCTCATCAAGCCATGCTGTGGCGGCGTCCCATATAAAGTAGAGGAAGGTGGGCACAGATGTTAGCTCAGGGCCAGTCTTCCTCAAGCAAAAAGAGGAAGATTGGCAACAGATATTAGCTCAGGGACAATCTTCCTCACCAAAAAAAAAAAAAAAAAAAAAAGTGTAAATTTCCCTCCATAAAGTATGGCTACTTGCCAAGCAGGTCTCAGAGGACACTGGCACCCCCCCCACCCCAGCATGCAGTGAGGCCACTTCTCCAGTCATTGGGATTTGGCGTGGGAGTGGGGGAGACCGAGGAGAAAGAAGGAACTCAGCAGAGTTTGCCTTTGATGCCCTAACATTTAGGCTCCGGCTGTTTTCCAGTGGCCTAGGCTGAGTTTTCCAGTTACCTTGGCTGAAACTAAAAGATATCATTTCTTCTTGGATGTTCTGAAAAGCCAAGAGACCCCTAGTGTCACAAAGGAAATGGGAGAGGTGCCGTGGGCCAAAGAAAGCAACAAATTGACAATCACTGCCAGGCCAGGGAATTGAAGGGACTCCACTGTGTCTGCTGAGCCCTAGCAGGTGACATATCTTTTGGGGCCTTTGGTTTGGGACAGTAGCTGATCCAGTCAAGAGAGTTTATGAGGCAGGTTTATGAACTTGGAGCACCAGGAACTGCTCCCAAACGAAAACAATAAATGACAGGCCCACTGCTGTGCTGTGTGTGTGTCCGTTACACACTCAAGTGTAGGTCCCTGGGGAGATGCATTGGAACGTTGGCCTGGAGAAGGCCTTTAGACATCCTCTGCTCTTTACTTTCATTTGGAGACGCAACAAGGGGAATGGATTCCTCAAGCTCACATATCTTGTGAGTGAATGGCAGAGACAGCGCTGAGGAGAATCCCCTTTGCCTCTCATTGCCACACTTGCACACATGCACGCACGCACATACACACCTATATACGCACGTGTGCACATATACAATAAATACCCCCATGAACATGCACATACATCCTGTGTTAGGAAATGGCAAGTTTATGCTGTGTGCTTACTAAATAACAAGTTCTTTTGAGATCAGAGGGATTGGCTATTTTTTCTGTAGACACTTTTCCGTAGAAAACTTGCTCCTATCCTGTCTTTTGGGGCGATGCTTCTGGGAGTAAAATCAGCTTCGGGGATTGGCCTGGCTGCCCGTTGGCAGGTGTTTGTCCCGCCCTTGCTCCCTGCCACAGAACAAAAAGCGAAGTTCGTCATGGACGTCTGCAGAGTTGCAGGTCCCAACACTGCGTGGTGGCCTTGGAGAGAACAGAGGGAAAACAGCTTTGAGAGGCAGGCAAATGCCAGGCCTGGGAGTAATGGAGCCAGATAACAAGCTTTTGATTTTTCTTTTGGCTTTAATTAGCCCTTTCAAGTTAGAGGCAAGTTCAGGCTGAGAGCAGAAAGGACGAGGCCAGAAACTCGGCACAGGGCTGGGGCTGTCTCGCCAGCCGCTCGAAAAGGCCGTGCAGCTTTTAATGCACAGTATCAGTTTCCTTTGATTTGGCGGATACTTGAGTTTCTCTGCTCCGGCGCTCGGCTACACCTCATTGGGCCTCAGCTCAGACCACACAAGTTTCACATGCCATCAGCCAGGCCAGGCTCCTGAGCATCCCTATTGAGGGTCCTTGTGGGCACACCATTTGCAAACCCAGCTTTTCCTCCACCTATTCACACAGCTGTTGGGTTCCTTTTCCTTTTCCCATCCTGCCTTCAGGCAGGGATGGAGGAGATGAACTCTGGAGTTCTTTTTTGCCTCTGAGTCCAAGATTCCCTTGAGGCCTGTGAAGCGGAACCGAATCTCAGATGGCCTCTGTCCTATGGCGTTTCAGCTGTAGGAAAATGGAGGAGGGGAGCGTAAGGCCCAGGAGCTTGACTTTTAGGTCTTGTGTTTGTAGGGTAGTGGTCTCCTGTGCATTTTATCATGGTTACAACTCAAAGAGCTTGAAAAGGGGGTAGGATTAGTGGTTTATTTTTTTAATTGAGATATAATTGACATATAACATTGTGTTAGTTTCAAGTGTACAACATAATGATTCAATATTTGTATATACTGTGAAATGATCACCACGATAAGTCTAGTTAACCACGCATAGTTACAAAATTTTTTTCTTGTGATGAGAACTTTTAAGATCTACCTACTCTCTTAGCAACTTTCAAATATACAATACAGTATTATTAACTATAGTCACCATGCTGTACATTACATCCCCAGGACTTATTTATTTTGTAACTGAAAGTTTGTACATTTTGACCAGTGATTCATTTTTGTTGTGCTCCTGTTGTCCTGATTCCCTAGGCTAGAATGCTTATCCCGTGGGACTCTTCTGGAATTTCTGGCCCCTTCCATTTCCTGGGACCCACATTCCTTCCCCTGAACTCATGCCTCCAGAACTCAGGCAGGGAGCAATATAAGCCCTGGGGCCCCTGACCCCCTCACTAGGCCCCAGCTGCCCCTTTGGCTGTGTTCAGGGAAGAGAACACCTGTGCAACTCGGCCTGCCATGCCATGGGGCATCCGTGGAGCCACGTGGTGGGCTACAGCCTGGTGACCAGGCGGAGGGAGAAGTGTTGGCTTGTGAGGCTGGAGCTCAGTCTGCAGGCCCCTAGAGAGCTCCCTGGTTTTTTTATTTCAGGTGATTCACAAAGGCTTACTGAGCCCACGTCAGAGATAAGGGCTAGCCGGCTAGGAGTGGCCTCCTCAGGAGAATGTGTTGCCGGGAATGTAAACGCTCGTTGCAGATGCAAATCCCTGAGTGGGTGTTGGGTGTAGAGGCTGGGGAAGCAGCCAAGGGGTTTTCTCGTGCTTGTGGAGGATGGTAGCTGCTTCTACCTTTGCCTTCTGGGCCATTCTTTTCCTCTGTCCTGGTTTTTCCCAGCCTGAATGGAAAGAAGTATCCAAGAACAAATGGGCTAGCATCTGAAAATTGCTCTAAGGATCCCAGGAGGGCATGGGCAGAAGAAGGGTCCCAGAGGGATCAGCCAGGGGTTCCAGTTTGTCTCGGGCTTCAGGGGAGTAAAGACCAACTCGAGGCCCTTTGCTGATATGCATCCAGGTGGGTTAATGATAATGACGTAATTTGTCTGTTTCTGTTGCTCAGCACTGGGATGGTCCCTCTGTCTGGTCCTTTTGAAGGCTGCCACCCAGGCTCCTGAAACCCTCTGTTTGCAGAGCACATGACAGTTGGGATGAGGATCCCATAGCCTGTGGCTTCTGTCATGTGCCATGGCCCTGAGTGGGCCAAGGTGACAGCTCCCGGCCCTTTTCTGGGAGCCCTGACGCTCCTGAGCTGGAGTGAGGCAGACGGGCCGGAGAGTGTGCTGTTGTGGGCCAAGGCTCTTGTGTTGTACATGGGCCAAGCGGCCTGCCATCCTGGAGTCCTCCAGGCATGGCTATCTATACCTCCTCAACCTTTCTTCAGCCTTCTGGGATAACCTCACAGAACACTAGCCCTTCTGCCTCCAAATGACTTAATGAATGGATGAAATATTTATTAGGCCCTTGGCAATATTTTCTCTCCCAGTGGATGCCAAGAATCATGAAGTGACATCGGTCTCCAGGAGCCCAAGAGCCCAGGACAGAGATGCACTCAACAGGTCATTTCGGCCTGTGTGAGGGGAACAATGGCTATGGTCATGGGAGTGACAGTCGCTCACTCCATTTAAATCTTCCCTGAGTTTGGAACCAATTGAGAAGTGGACGTAGGAGTCAGGCAGTGTTGGCTTTAGTGCTGATAAGGTTGGATGGGGCAAAAATCAGCTTCTTAATCTTCCCCTCAAGACTTGAACTTAAGAGTGACCTTCCTACAGAAAATGTAGGTCCTTGGGGTAGAAACTATTATCCAGAATCACCGCCTCCCGCCTGTTAAGCCTCAGTAGTGGGAGCAGATTGGTGGCCTCTGAGCTGCCTGACGATGCCACTACAGGAGTTTGTACAGTGCCTGAGAGTTTAGAGAGGGATTCATCTCCTCCTTTTCTTCCCTCAACAGTGCTGTAGGATGATAGAAAAGGCAGACATCCTCTCCAGCTGAGGAAATGGAGGAAGGGGAAAGTCAAGTACTTCACTCAAGGTCATGTAATTCATAGACTGGAACCTACTATGCATCCTAATTCTCAGCTAGTGCTTTTCCCGCTGGTGTTTCTCAGTGGTGTGCTGGTGGTGTCTGGGGTGGGACAGTTCATGGTGCAGGGACTGTCTGGGCATTGCAGGGCATTTACGGTCTGGGGCCCTAGAGCCAATGGGACTCCCCAGTCAGCAAGAACTAGAAAAGCGTCCCGCATTTCCGGAAGCCCCTGGTTGAGAACCGTTGCTAGACCAAGCGCCTATCTAGTGTCCGGTTTACCTACCAGCCCTGCCCAGCCCCACAAGGGTTATAGAGGCACAGGGACTGAGCTTTTGATTTTTAACCCCAAGCTTTGCTTCATGTCCCACAGCGAGGAGTGGTGAAGGGGAACCCCATTCATATGTGCTGTTGCTTTGACTCTTACATCCCAGACAGGGTCACCCCCTGGATGCAGGCTGGCCTCCCATCCCAGCCTGGATGGTCATTGAGGTTCGTCTGGCGCCTGGGATCCTGAAACTCCAGGAGAGTGAGCATCTGGAGGGGCCAGGCAGCCATCCCAGGCTCCGGGTGCTGGTTTCTGCCAGTCTGCTTGGGGTGTTTTCTTTCCCTGTCGGCAGGAAGTGCGGCTCTGACTAGAGGGGATGTATCCTGTTGTTTATGGCACTGGGCAGAGTTTTCTCTTTCTGCTCAGTCACAGTCCTCTCTCAGACCAGGAACTCCTCCTCTTGCTTGCCCAGCCCTGCCTTCTCAACTCCACTACATTTCACACACACACACACGCACACACACACACATACCACACACACACACACTGTGGCCCACTAAACATGCACGCCGTATACCACACTTAAGTCCCGGTGCGAGCACGCATCACAAATCTCCTTTCACATTGGCACAAACACTCACCCCTCACAGCCCATTAACCCCATACTCCAGACTTCTGGTTTAGCATTTGGGGGGCTGCCATATCACAACCCCAGTCTTTATAGAATCAAGTCTTCACTCCTCTCCCCTTTGAGATGGCTTCGGTTCCAGGTATTCAGTTGACATGTCACCCAGCTTTCTCTTTTTGGCCAGTGAGCTTTGCAATGAAAGTTGCCTCCCAGCTAAGTACAAATGCACTTTGGGATACAGGATAGTGGCCAAGCCCTGGGTGGTATGCTGGGCCTGGTGAGAGGAAGGGTCTTGGAGTTGGCCCCCTAGGCTGGGCACATCCTCCCAAGATGCTACCCTAGAGCCCATCAAGTCAGCAAGGAGAGTGATGGGACCCAGGAATCAGATATGCAGAATTTTAACACAGACAGCTGTCAAGAGACCTCAGTACAGGGTTTACCGAGTCAGAGATCAGGATGTGGGGCCATGCAATGCTGCGTCCTATTGCTGAGCCGTCTACTTCATGAACCCCAGCACAGAGGTCTGCACACCTATGAAAATACCCACGTGTGCACACGCGTTCTCCGTGTTCTGGATGTCGGACTCATTTTCTCGTGGAGTCCTTTGCCCCTCATTCCTGCCTGTTGTTCTCTCTGCTGTGTCCCACTACCTCACTTACACTCACTCTCTGCACGGTCATCTCGGAGACTCCTTCTGCCTCCCTCTTTCTGTGACTTAATCTCCCTCACCCACACACGACACGAAGCAGCTAATACAGCGAGATTTCTCTCTCACGTGCACACACGCACCCCATAGGGTGTGCGATAGCCCAGCCAAAATTGGCAGCCGAACCTCTCCTTCAATCAGCACACAGACCAGCCTGATTTAACAATCCTGATCTGCATTTCTAGGCCTTTCCTTCAATTCCTGTCATCCTCACAGGGTGGCGTCTTGGCCAGGATACTGGCCTGAGAATTTGGATCTTTGGGTCTCAGCCAGTCCCAGCTCATGAGATGTCACTGGGCTGGTGAGCAGTTTCCTTTTGCTTTGAATTATACCTTTCATCTTCAAGAAGGAAGTGGTAAAATAATATCCCTTTAATAAAGTGTGCTGAGACTCCTAAGGAAAGAGAAATACACAGATATTAACAAATAATGACAGACACAGAGCCCCTTATATTTGTAGGACACTTAAACATCTTCAGAGCACCATCTGTATATGTTCCTCTGGTTATAATAACCACCCGATGGGACAAAAAGGGACTTAATAATATTGCTGTGATTTCATACTTGTCTTTTTTCTCTGCAATATCGGCGTTTGAGAGATTTGGGCTGCCCCTAACCCAGATGTCACATTCAGTATCCCAGGCCTGGAATAGGCTCCACTCACCTTCCTTTCCCTCCGGCGCACGTTGTGAATGCTAAGTCAAGGCATTGGAAGGAGGGGATCCACTTCGGGCCAGACCTCCCTGCTGTTACCTTCAGGTGTCCCTTAGTTTTTGCAAGGCAGAGGGAATGATTACGAGTCGGCACGCGGCGCTTGCTTCCTTTCATTAGCAAAGTTGGTGGAGAGAAGAAAAAAGACAACTAAAGGAATTCTCCATTTGGCCTGTCGATTTGCATGGTTTTCCTAGTGGACTGGGCCCCGCATGCCATCCACGTTCATGAAACGGGATCAGCGGGAGAGAAGAAAGCCCGCATCTTTCCCCGGTCTTGGTGTCATTACTGTGTCTCTGTCAGTGTTCCAAAATATAATGGGATTTGTTTGGCTGATTTATCCCGCATGCAGGCAACATTATCCAGACTCACACATGGGCCTGAAGAGCAAGAGGGGAAGCTACACGGCAACAAGAGTGGGGCTAATAAAATTTACTCCCTCTAACAAGGGAATGACCTACCCCATAATTCAGCCTGGCGAGCAGGGCCACTGCTTCCTAGCGCCCGCCAGAAAACACACAAACTTAATCATTGTGGCGTGCCCCACTCCAATTACAGTTCTAGTGGCGGCTGAGGTTGTCTACAGTAGACTGGGCAGGGAGTGGGAACCTGGGATTGATGGACTGCATGGGGTTTCTTTGCCCTTGACATGTAGGCACTGAGGACCTCTGCAGCTAAGGTACAAAAGGAGAGGGGCAGCACCCAGATGGGTTTTGCTTGGTTCCGTTCGCAATACTGAGATGTCTTCCCTGGTGTGTCCCATGGGTCCGGTGTTGACTGCTGGACTAGCCCAGTGTGGTGGCCGTCTGCAGAACTGGCCCAGTGGAGTCTGGATCTTGATTCTCTTGCTTGGCTGGCCCATAGCTTGGGTCATGGTGTCATGGCCCTGTCTGCTTGTCAGAGGGAGGAACCCGGGCTTTCAATGGCTGAGCTAATGAGGAAAAGGTCATAGGTTTAACCCCCCAGATCCTAGTTGGAGCTGCTTTCTGCCCGCTATACTCAGCAACTCCTAGGAGGGGTGCATTGCTACAGCTCACGTTGGTTACAGCCAGGCCTGCAGAGAATGTGCATGGCTTAACGCCCCTCTCCTGGGAAAGCAGCTCAAATTAGTGGCATTAGTTTCATGTTAGAAGGATAGCTTGTTATCATGGTGGGTGAAAGACCACTTAGATATATGGTGGGATTGGGCCACAGACAGTCTCAAAACACATAGAAATATCCAAATGATTACAAAAATAAGTGTTGCTTTTAGCAAATCACTTTCATTGTTCCATAGGTAGTTAAGTGCACTAATTCAATGGATGTTTGCATCAGAAGCCCCCCCCTCGCCCCCCCCCCCCCCAGACACACACGCGGAGCTCCTAAAACACCATGGCCTTCCATCCTATATTTCAGCACCGTTCCTTTCTGAGATGCTTAGAGACAGGACGCTTGGCTCTTGGGAACCTTGGTGTAATTTGTTGGGTTGTTTTTCCAACCCTGAGCCAATTTTCATGAATTCCCTCCAATAACGTGTTTGTCTAACTAGGTTATTGTGGCTGTGGTTTGCTGGCTTCCCCTCTGTTTCTCTGTACACATTCATTTTCCTACAATCTCATTGAAAAAGACATAATAAAGAATCATTCTGAGATAATGCATTAGTAACGAAGTGGCTGAGGCCTCCTTCTTGCGTTCCATTTCTGATGTCTGTGCTCACGGCCGAGGTGTGGGGCCAGCCTTTGCCTGTTGCAGGACTTCTGTGGCTTTGGAAATTCAACCGCATAGAGTCAGAACGGGCCATTGGCCAGACCTTCAGGGAAGAGTTAGAAGTCACAAAAGAGAATGGAAAGTTTATGCAGAACAGTAAAGCAATCAGAGGGTTGTATAGTCCAATTTTTAAATGTCTGTCTTTGTTGCAAAGATGAGCACTCAAACACATGGGAATGTTTATGGAGTAAGAGGCTTTCTGATGAGAGTAAACCTAAGCCTACTAGAGCCTCCCCGAGAAGTTTCTGCCTCCCTGAGGACTCTGCTTACCTCTCCTCCTGCTGTTGGAGGGTGCCCAGTGATCTCAAGGGGCAGATACATCAGAACCTGGTGCATATATGGGCACCATATGGGTCAGCGGTCATATCTGAGCTATGGCCCCCAATAAGTGGGTGATCATTATCTTCCGGGACTGGAGAGCTGTATGACTGGAGTCTATATTTAGACATGAGCTACTATAGCTTATCTGATCAATATCTCCCTTTAAGAAGAAATCCCACTGATTCCCCATGTCCAGCAGAGATCTGCAATGGTCAGCTCCCAGCGTGTGTGTGAATGTGTGAGTGTAATTAATTAATGGAAAGAAATTTAGGGGTGCTGAGCATGAAGAATCTAAAGACCTTTTCTTTCCATATCAGCAGGCACCTCATGGGCTTCCCTCCTCTTTTTCTCCTAACTTGTATTTCTTTTTGAAACTTCAGCTATCTCTTTCCTTTGGGACAAACAGGCCCAGGAAAGGAGGAATCCCGGCTCTGATGATTGGCTAAGGGCCTCCTCTGGAGGGGAGAGCTAGCTCCTTCCAGAGATCATGGAGGGCAGAGCACTATCCTGGACAGCAGGAAAAAAGTAGAGGCCCGGCTCTTCCCCCAGCAGTCTCTGATCCTGAGAGTAGGTCCTCTGATGCTGGAACAGGATTTTTTGGAGCCACTCTCTAGCAACCCCAGAGGAAGCCCGTATGTAAGATCAGTTTCTTCCCTCTGGACAGGGAATTTGGAGTGCTGGTACCTATTTTCTCATAACTTGATAGGTCACGGAGGGGAGGGTCATTTCACTCTCTAGGCCTCAATTTCCTCTTCTGTAAAATGGGGCTGTTGGATTCTAAGTTCTTGAGTTATTTTCCTTCTCTGGAATAGCACGATGTGTGAAAGAGTGGCCATACATTGTACTGCACAGAGAACTCAGAACTGGGCCCCACCACATCCTTCCGCAAAGCCCTGCTATTTCCCCAGGCAGCTGGTGGCCGTGCCATCTGTATCCCCAGTGCGGGGTATGTAACTGAAGCAGAGCACATATGGCTTTGTCTAACCATGGCTTGTGTCTGTCTTCTCAACCAGGAAAGGGGCAGAAACTGAGACGTTTTCATCTTCATATTGGGTCCTCACCTGGTGCTTGGTGCTTAGTGGGTCCTTCCTAAGTGTTCTTAGGCAAATTAATAAGTGAGGAACAGCAAATAGTGTGGTTTTCATTTAGTGCCTCAGTTTCCCCTAAGGGAAACAGGGATTCCAATAGCCTAACAGACCAAAAGTTTGATGGAAAAAGGCCCAACTAAAGGCTCCACAGTGGGTGAGCTTGGGTAAATCTCTGATGCCTTCTTCCTCTGGATAATGGTCTGGCCTCCCAGCTTTGGGGGTCAGTGTGGTGGAGCTCAGGAAGGGAAATAGAGCTGGTTTGCTCCCAGATGGAAGGACTTCTCTCTCTGCTAGACCAGGAACTGCCAATGAGCAATGGGAGGACAAGGTCTGACTTTGTATTTTCTGACCTGGGCTCAGAGACTGCTGCAACTGGTGCAGAGCAGTTGGCAGAAGCATCCGTGATTGGAGGAGTCGGCTGCATCCGTCCATCCCCACTGGCTCCCTGGTTGGCCTCTTTTGGATCAGTTCAGGATATTTGTAAACAGTGGATGCCTGGGGCAAGAGGGGCAGCCTATGGCTATGGAAGAGACTGTGTCCCAGAGCTGAGCTAATTGGCCCACAGGGGGATGAACTTGGTGAGCTTTACCTCATTAGCACTGCATTTGGACGGTTGAGCTCTGGCCTACTTCTGACCTTTCCATAGTAAAGACTCAATGTGGGGTTTCTGCAAAGGTGTGGCAACCAAGGGTGGGACTAAAACAGCTCCACTTGGCAGGGGAGGTGCCATGAGGGACCAGCTCAGGGGCCAGGCCAGCCAGGGGAGGAGTGATTTCAAGATCAGGTGACCACCCCACCTCATCATGCTTGGTCTTCAAGATGAATTAACACAGGTGTCAGGGTGATAGTGGTTCCTTATATGAGTGTGTCATGAGGGCAGGGGGTTGGGGGCTGTTCCAAGGGGCTCCAGAGAACATGTGCCCACTGTCTCCCGGATCTGCCACCTTCTTCAGCTCTTCTCAGCGAGTGTCCACGGAGACCACCAGACACTTCTGGGGTCCTCGGGTGGCTGCTTTGCAGCACCACCCCAGAGCCTGGAGAGACTATGAGAGGAAGGATGCTGGCAGCATTTAAAATCCCCTTTCCATGGAGATGATAGAGCTTTTCAGAGTGCCAGTCTCTCTGCAGAGTGGGAGCAATTTCCCTGTAATTGGTAAAGTAACCGTAACTGCTCTGTCATTTGTATGTAGCGGCACCTAATTGCACGGTAACCTTTGCTGCTGTGTGCGAGGGAAGCGTGGTAAGCCATTAGATTGTAATTCAGAGTGTCAGCTCTGGCTCCCCACGCCACCTCCACCACGGCCACTTGCAGGTCCTGGGGAGGCTGCCATGGGGGCTCTCTGCATCCGGGTCCAGCAGCTCGTGCTGCAGAGTGGTTATGCTTGTCACATGCCGTTCTCTCCTTGGCACGGTCTATGGCACCCTCAGCAAGGAAGGAACCTCCAAGGTGATCTAGGCCACTGCTTCTCAAACCTCAGTGTGCAGCAGAACCACCTGGAAGGGTGCTAAGATGCAGATCCCTGAGCTCCACCCCCAGAGTTTCTGATTCAGTAGGTAGGGAGGGGAGCCCAAGAATTTGCATTTCTAATGAATAGGGCTAAATCCATTCCTCTGCTCCTTCCTTCAGCCTCATTGGCCTGATAGATCTTTAGGAAGTTCCACTTTTGTGATTTCATCTTAATAACTTTAGGCCCTTTAATCTTGATAACACCTCTCTGAGGCAGGTACCGTGAATTTCCCCAAAGACACTGAGACTCACAAAGATTGTCTGAATTGTCTAACGATGACAAATAATAATAGAGTTAGCACTCCCATAGCACTTAAGTGCCAGATAGTGTTCTACATGTATTAAATCATTTAATCTTCACCACAGCACTATGAAGTATATAGCGTTCTTATTATCCCCATTCTGCTGATGATAAACTGAGGCACAGAGAGGTTAAATAACTTGTGTAAGTTCACACAGCATTAAGTGGCAGGACTGGGATTCAAACCCAGGCCTTTTGGCTCTAGTTCCACAGTGTTAGCCACTGTAAAACTCAGGCTTTTGTTTAGTTGTCCATCCATCCGTCCATGCATCCATCCATCCATCATCCATCCATCCATCCATCTATCCATCCATCCATCCATCCATCCAACACATATGTCTTAACCTACTATGAACCAGGAACTAAGCTAAGGGTACAAAGATGCATAAAACACGGTCCCGTCCTTGAGCTCCTGGTCAAGACTGAAATCCAGTGGATCACCAGTCTTAATTTATAAGACATGCCTCCCATGAGGACATTTGTGGAAAGCAGATTTGCTATCTTCCTGATTGGGGCAGAAGGGACCCCAGAGGGTGTGGCCTCATCTGAGGCTTCAAGGTCTTTTCCTAGGGTGGCCCAAGCAGGCACCACATATATTCCCATGCAACAGACTCTTATATCTTTCCTTTATAAGAATGAAGTTGCTGTCTAATAAATAAGTGTGATGACGGTGGCCATAGCTCATTCGTGGGTATTTGTGGAGGAAGAGCATGACCTGGGCCAGCAGGTGTGCCTGGGCTCCTGATTACGGTGGAGTCCAGTCCCTTCCTGGTTCCTCAGGCTGCCGCTCTAATCTTACTGTTAGTGGGGCCCAGGGGAGGGCTCGGCTGGGACTAGAGCAGACACTCTCCTCCTTGCTCAGGGTGCTCAGGAATCTGGGCCAACCCTCACCTGTCGAAGGCTTTCACCAATTAGCCTTCCCCTCCAAGGCCCTTATGGCCCTGGTATCTGCTCCCTATACCTTGGTGTCCCAGGGTCTGCGGGCCCTGTGGGACCCTCTCCCTCCTCCTTCTCCCATGCGGTAATTACCCTGTGGCTGCAGCTCAGACCCAGTGGAGTGGTGTTCTCAGAGAGCCATGTTCTGGTCAGGAGGCATGCTAGGGCTGCTCTCTGCAGCCATCTTACCCTGTTCTGGGCAGAATTTCCATCAAAAACATCACCATGAACTATCCCCTTACAATGATGAAGTGCTTTCCAGTTTACCCAGTGCCTTCACGCCTGTTATCGCACCTAGCTCTCGTGACGCTCCTGTCTTGCTATTTTACAGTCAAGGAAATGGAGGCTCAGAGAACAGGAGGAGCTTGGGCCACGTTGTGTAGTTGGAAGCAGCTGAGCTGCCATGTGAACCCAGGTCCTGTGTTTCTTCCACAACTTCAGTGTTAACAATCCCTCCCCATTGCCCCAGCTTTCAGGAAACAGAGTAAGGCCACCTCATGCCACAGCTGGGGGTCTCAGCATCCTTGCAGACTTGGGCTGCACCTGTCAGAGGCCTCAATCCCACCTTCATCACCTGGCGCTCCATTCAGAGGGAGAAACTGAGGCGTGGGAGAGCCTAGGGAGAAAGCCATCATTGTCCCTGGAATCCCAACACTTCTTAGGAGCCCCAGCTGCAGCCCTTGCCTTGTTTGAGCCTGATGACATCACGAGGGAGGCAATGTGGGAGATGACGGGCAGGTACAGGTGAGGAGCCCGAGACCCGCCTCCTGATGGGGACTTGAGGGAGATGTCGAGCTGCAGACCTGCAGGGCCCTGGCCGCCAGGCTGAGCTGTCCTTGCTTCCTTCCATGAAAACGTTCCTCACCCAGCCCCTTGCTGCTCAAGGTGCCACGGTGCAGGGACCCACAGGTCCCTGACTTTCTGCTCTGAGCAAGCAGTGATGTAGTGCTGCAACCGGCCAAATGCATCCTCTCTTCTTGTAGGTGGTGGTTTCCTTATTTGTGTGGGTTCTGCCCAGCCAAGGGGAAGGATGGTGTTCAGTAACCGACCACTCAGAAATGCAATTCTTAGGCTGAGTGGCCTAAGCCTCCTCGGGTCAGTGAGGCGTGAGTTTGTGCCGGGAGTGGTGGGAGACTGTGAAACGTGGACTGCCTTTCTCTCCGCCTCAGTTTCCCCTTGTGCAGAGCGGACAATCATTCAGCCTCATCTACTTGGAAAATGGGTCATAATGGGCAAGGTCCATTTGCTAATGGCAGAGGTCCCTGCAGCACAGTTTAGGGCTGAGAAAGTCAGGGACGAGGACTCCTTATGAACCGGAGGCAGGAAGAGGCAAGGCCATGAGGATCCGCAGCCTGCCTGAGGCCACCCTCAGAATGCCCAGCAGGGAGAAGGCATCGTCTTCCCTCTATCTGGATTTTTCTTCCTCTTTCTGTCCATCTCTTTCATCCTCCACTACCTGTGTCCTCCTCCATTTCCTCATTTTAGGAAAAAATCATAAAGATCAAACTAGACCTTGAAAGCTCTCTCCTAACTTTGACTCTTATAGTTGTCTTGTTTTGGAGAAAGAAGGAGTTGTGTTTGGTCTGGGCTGTTGGACCAGACCCTGAAAGAGAGGCGGGAGGAGATCAAAGGCATGGAGCAGACATCTGCTCTGCACATGGCCTGCCCGGGCCTGCCCATGCTCTCCCCTCCCTGTCCTGACTGCTGCCTCCACCATGATAGGAGGGAGGGCAGAGGTCAGAGAGAGGTTTTAGATGCTCACCACGTTGCCTTCCCTGAGATGGACAAGGCGCGTTCCAACCCCCCTTTCTGGGAGGGAGCCGAGGGGCCTCCGAGGCCCTGGAAAGCTCAGCACTGGCCGCTTCCATGCAGCTCAGCTGGCAGGAGCCTGCCTGCTGGTTCTCCAGATGCCTTTTTCTTTGGCTGGATTGAAGCCTTTAAAAAAGTGACACCTTGTATTTTATTTCACTCCTTTCTCTGAAAAGTCCAAAGACACTTACAGGCATGAGCTCTACAGGTTTTATGGAAGCCCATCAAAAAGCAGGAGCTGTTGCCTTCATCTTTATGGAGTGGAAAATAAAAGCATGAGAAGATGGAATAACTCTTCTAAGGCTACACAGTTCTTCTGAGAAAGATGGGAAAATCCAGTGTAGGTTCCTAGAGCCCCGGAGAGGTCTGTGCCAAACCAAAGCTGCAAGGTGGTGGCAAGCACTGGGGGCTCCTCAGCAGACATTGTCAAGGTCTTTGACGCTCCCCAGTAGGACAGAACCCAACTGTGACCCTCTGCTTACTTGGGGATCTGGGGGCCTGGAGTAAAACCGGGAGAGATTCGGCCGAAACACTGGGGAAAATGGGCTGAAGACTTTTCCTATTTGTTCCTGGACTCCTGAAATTGTCTCAGAGTCAGGAGCAAGAGCTGGGTCAGTGTGTCTCACAGAGTATCCAGGGAATATTCTGTTTAAGGAATGCTAATAGGTGCCCGATCAAAATAGTTTAGGGAATAAAATGTTTGGGAAAGGCTGAGAGAATGTTAAACATATTTCTTCTTAAAAAGACTTTTCAGACCTTTCCTGTTACTAATCATTATGAATCTCTTGCATGGTGTTAGAATGTACTATATTTCCCAAAATTATTTGCCTGAGGAATGCTTTTATGGTAGAGCATCTTAGGGGGCTTGGGTTCCATGGAAGACACTTTGGGAAATGCTGGTGCAGGTATGATAAGGCTAGGGCTGTCCCTTTTTACCATGCTCTACAAGAAACAGGAAGCCTGATATGGGGCATAGTGAGGCACCACTGTGTCCTGTTGAGTTCATTCATGAAGTTTCCACTTCTCCCACTCCTCCTTTCCCCAACCTATTGTCTGTACATTCCTCTGTCATGGTATTGTCATTCATGTACTAATGTTTCTAGGTCTCTACTCTACGTTCTTAAGTCTTCGTCTGTGTGTCTGGTTAACAGTAAGTGTAGATGTGGAGACCACATCCTTAGGCCCAAGCAGAGCCATTTGGAGCCCATACTCATGGGTCCTAGCCCAGTGCTTTCCAATGTGATGGTGATGATAGTCAATCTAAGCTACCAAGTTGGCACCTGGAGTGGTTGGTGAGGGGCAGAGAGACTCCGGAGTACGGTGAAAAGAGACTCTAGGGTCTGTGATTTTTTGTCATGGTCCTACAATCTTCTTAGATTGACTGTTGACAGGTCACCTAGTTTCTCTGGAGCTGACTTTTTCATGTAAAAAAGGAGGGATTTATACCAGATGACCCATCTCTAAGGATTCTTCTAGCTCTATATATCCCTAACTCAATGCCTCTGCCAATTGCCCTGATGCTCCCCCCTAATTTTTCTGCTTTTTTATTTTCAGCTCTTAACCATTGATGATAACTTCTGTGGCCTGGATATGAATGCCCCCCTGGGCGTGTCTGAGATGGTGCGTGGCATTCCTGTCTTCACGGAGGACAGGGACCGCATGACTTCTGTCATTGCATACGTCTACAAGAATCACTCTCTGGCTTTCGTGGGCACCAAAAGTGGCAAGCTGAAGAAGGTAGGAATGAGGTGCAGTCATTTTGTTTATTGTGAAGGCAGTCTGTCCCCACTGGGATGGATATTTTCTCCCGCTTTTTTACTACCTTGGGCCTGGTGGACGAGTGACAGAGGTTTGAGCTAAGGAGATATGATGCTGTTGAGGTCATGAATGCTAACCTTGCCCCTCCTCTGCTTTTGTACGGAGGGTTGTTGTGGAATCACACTGGGTGAGTGTGCAGATTCACCTCTTCCTTAGGGCTGGTGTACACATAGAGTGTTACCCCAGCCTCGCTAGGCCATCCTAAATGGTATGCTTTCTCTACCTTGGGCTTGTGGCCTAAGGCAAGAGCTTTATTAGGCCTGGGTGGTTGGGAAAGTTGGGCAGGGGCAAGGGATGTGCCCGGTCTTCTTGTTTCAGCCATTCTTGCTGGTGCATCCATCTGGAATCCACTCAGGGAAACAGATGGAGGAAAGTGTAGAACCTTCTAGAGTTGCTAATGGGGCTAAGAGCCAAATCACAGGAACGAGGAAACCACGGATATTGTGGGAGCACAGAAAATGCTTAAGGTGGAGTGGAATGGTGTGATCTGGGGACATGAGCTTTCCTCCTTGTTCTCCAGAAGCTTGGTGGCTTCAGGGGCCCTTGGCCCTTCAGCAGTGCTGGGGGCTCCTATCCATGCAGGACTATTCTCTTGCCCACCTCTGCTCAGGCTTCTCATTTCAGTGAGTTGGAGCTGGCCCCATAGGGTACCCTCCTTGCTTGGATTAAAAGCCTTTTGAAGACTGTAGGCGGTAGGTCCTGTTTTTGGTTGGCTGATAATCGCACTTCACACTTTTCCCTGGGAAATATTGGTGACTCCATGTGGAGTCTGCTTGTTTTATTTAGGCTTTCCTTGGAATTCTCTGGACATCCTGTAATTCAGATTGATAAAGAGGCTCTGCCTGATCTCAGACTGAGCTTTGATCCCTGCTGTTCTCTTTGCTGTGTTTCTGGGCAGCAGCTCGAGATGGTCAAGGAGAAATGTTCTCTGCAAATCTAGAGGACTGTGCCTATTCTCCCATCCAGTATGTCACAGCCCGCTGCAGCAATCATTTCTTTCTTTAAATTGTCCATCTCTGTGGAACAGGCAGTGGGTCTGGGGTGTGAGAGCGTGGAGGGTGAGAGGTGGGGAGCAGAGTGTGTGTAGTCCGGGGACATGTGTGGAGTAGTTACATGGATGGTATGTGGAAGAGGACACATGTTGGGGAAACGCCATGGCGCCCCTCAAGGATGACATGGACAATGGACCACGCATCTACTGTCACCCAAGGAGGTAACCAGCTAATTGTGTACTGCCTTAAGTGGCAAATTAACAAATAATTTAGCCATTGTCTCTATGGCTTTAAGAATTATATTTCATAGTTTCATGCCTTTCTGTGAAGAATATATTCAACACAACTGAACATTTTCTTGCTGCCTTGGCCTTCTCGTTGTGATCGTTATTCACATATTGAACTGCATTTCATGGGCGCCCAGAGAAGATGCTGGGAGGCATAGGTGTGTTGTCCTCACACAACTCCTATGTCTGATTCTTGCAGCTTTCCAGGCTCTTCCTTTAGCACACAATGTCACTCATCGCTTCCACTTGCTGTCAGAATCCTGGTTGACATTAGCGCCTCTCTTCCTCCCTTAGTCTGTGGCTTCCAGCTTCTGGTGAGCTAGGAAGTCAGATGTCCAAACTCGCTGAAATTGTGTCTGCGAAGCCTCAGTGTAAACCGAGGACAGACATGCGTGAGCTTTGGAGCAGGGGCCGCCAGGATATTTCCATTGTTTGCTCAGATGACGTCATTCTTCACCATGCTGGAGAAGTGAGTTCTAAATGCCAAAGGCGTCCCCTTATACATTCAGACAATGAACTGTCTGTTGGCCTGCTTTGCCTGGCCCAATGGGTGAATGAGCACTCTTGAGAGTAAACAAGTAAGCAAGGCGATTTGGGGTGCTTTTCCTCTTTTCTCTGGTGAGCCCAATCTCAGTGAGACAGAAAAGTAACTTACTCCAATGCGCTGAAAGAGTCCCACCCACTGAATTTCCTAGCAGGTGCCAGAGGATCATTAACTCACTGGCAAGACCGAGTAGACCTGGTAGAAGGAGTTTTTTTTTTGGTCATCTGAGCTGGTTGGAATATGGTGTCAGTAAAATAAACATTGAGAGTTTGGTGCGTATAACAGAACAGTTATTTTCTCTTGGGAAAAGAGGACATGTTTCCTGGCCATGGCTGCGTTGTAAACCTAGGACAGTCGACTTGCAAATGCGTGCTGCTGGTCAGAGGGTGGATTGAGGCCGATGGTGGCTGGCTATCTCCCGCCTATGGAAGCCTGTCACTTGACGAGGAGGTCGGAGCGCAGCACAGCTCCGTGAGAGTGGGCTGAGGACATGTCCAGGAGCCTGGGCAAGCTAAGTGCACAGAGACAACCCTCATGGGGCAGGCTGTGGGTAGAGCCTTGTCTTGAAGTGTCCCCAGAGGTCAGCCAGGCCGGCAGTGACAGGCAACACCTCACCAGGAGGCTTGGGGCTTGATAACCGTGGGTTGGCATTCCCCATCTTTCACTTCGGGGGATTTATATAAGAACAGTTCTGTTTCAGCCACCTGGGACCTTACATTTAATTTCAGAGCAGTGGTGGGACTGGTGGAGCGTAAACATTTGAGAGGTAAGAGCAGAGGGTCATGTTGGGGGAATGAGCCAGCGGCCCTCCTGGGGAAACCCAGGCCATGGGGGCAGCAAAACTTTCTGCTCCACGAGCTCAGAGTGGCAGCCTTTTAATAGTCTTGCTGGAGCCCAGCTACCGCTCCTGCAGACTCAGCACAGCCGGCCCAGGGGGACAGTCTGAATTGGGAAAGGAAGGCTGGGCTGCCGAGCCTGTTGTTTGAAATAATAAAAAGCAAAACTGACCAGTTTATTTACTTTTTCTAAACAATAGAATTTCCCACCACCGTTGCTCGCTAAGCACCACTCCCCTTTCCTTGTAATAACTCTGTCTTGCTTTTCCCAGAGGTTATCAGAACCACATTCACCTTTTGGGCAGAGGCCCAGCCATGAAGAGCTCTGGGGCTGCAGGAGGATTTGCGGAAAGTTTTGTGAGCTACTGAAACCAGAGGGTGAGAGTAATGGAAATCATACTGTAGCCATAATTACAGAGTTGGCTTCTCTGAGCCCTGTAATAATCTCTTGTGTGTATCAAGGGCCTTGCAGAGATCTTTGCAATATGACAAGGGACTTGAGGTGGGGAGGGCTGGTGGGAGGGGGCTGGGGGGGTTTGCTGAGAGTAAGGGAGTTTGCTGTGGGTTTCAGGGGTCCAGCAGCTAGACTGTAGCTATCCATGGGCTGCCCTCAAAATCACTGACTTTTCGTTTTGTTTGAAAGGTGTGGGTCCCCATCATGTGCAACCTTGCCTCTGATGACCATAATTTCACTCCTTTAGTGCACACATCACATGAAGCAGGGGGAAAGGAGGTGAGGAAAGTGCCAATTTGGATGTCTTTTATGTTTTCTGACGTGTGTGTGTTATGGTGAGTATTGGCAGCCTTTTCCATGGTGAGAAAAGGCACGTGCTGTTACGAAATGTGGCATATAAATGCAACAGTCATAGGGAGGTGCCTAGGAACTTAGAAACAACCCACAGACTGTTAAAATTTCAACTCCAGGTAAAAATCTTAAGGCACACACCATCCTGATTTGCTTTAGAGTGTCTGTATAAATCTGAAAACCTTTAACACTAGTTGGGGTAACAAGGTCAGAGTAGCTTCAGAAGGACATATTTAATCTCTTGGCTTAAATATTTCATCCAGGACCCGCCCCTACTCTTTCTCTGCCTCTTGCATTCCTACCACTAAGTGATCGTATTTTATGGCTGCTGTTCAGCGGTGATTACTGCTTGACATTAGTGGGAGAGAGTAATGTTCATTGTGAACCAAAACATCATAAACTTCCACTTGAGGCGTGATTGCTCCTTTCATTTTGCATCTTTCACGGGTGTTTTGCCAGGTTAAACTGTTCACACCTAAGGGTTGGAGTGCCTCGTGGATGTTGGTGTAGTGGAATTCTGGCCGGCCCTGCCATTGGCTGGTAGTGGGAAATGCACCCGTGTGTGTGCGCAAACCACACCACACCGACCTCTCTTGACAGGATTGGGTGTGTGTCAGTGTGGAGAGTCCCTAGGAGTGGACAACACAAAAATCATTCTTATTGGGAGTTGTCATGCAGATTAATTTAACCTTCCTGATTTTTTTTTTTCTTGAGCCTATTTTGAAATTGACTTGCTTGTGTTCCATAGGCCCTGACCACAGGTCCAGAGGGGAACTAGTCAGAAGTGGAGTGGGGCAGAGGGAGACCTGCCTGGGGCTGTGCCATTCTAAACATAAGTTCTCAGGAAGGGATGGATGGATGAGTAGTGTGTGTGTGTCTGCAGTGCTTGAGTCCCAGAGCAATATCCGATCAGAGATGTGCAACCCCTGTTCTGCAACTTCCTCAGTGTATCTGAGAATGCTTTTTAAAATTCACCTGGAAATTTGGATCAACTTTAACTAAAAAATTCATGCTGTGGACAGCTCTCCAGATGGGTGGAGGAATCACCAGATCAAATGGAGAGACAGTGTTGAACTCCAACTCGCCCGGGAGCTCCGAGATTAGAGCAGAGGGTGAGGGGGTTTGGTGCAGGCTTTGATCAGTCAGCTCTGTTGTGTTGAGTTTCTCAAGCCAGAGCTGCTGGCCGGTTTGCATGTGGTTAGACCCGAGAAGAAAGGAAGAGAAATATGGGAGAATCAGTGCTGGACAATTTCCATTATGGGAGAAGACCATCAAGCATTTTTGTTCGATTGTTTTTGTCATGCTGTTTTTGCATTTCCCACCGCTGGTTTTGCGAGTACTAAGCCTGTGGAAGTCTGGGTTGAGTGAGGAGGAGCCTGAGGTCAAAGGTGCTGCAGACAGAAGAGCACATCAGATGCACCAGGGGGCCTCCTTCCTTCTTCTGATTTCACGTCTAAGCAAGGACAGGACATGGCCATTCTGTCATTTGTCCTTCAAGCTTGGGCATCCTAGGATCTGCTCTGTAGACCAACTTCGCCTCATGCCAACCCGTCCACTTCTCGTGGTCCTCCTCCACCACATTTCAATCTCCTCTGCTGTGTTCTAAGCCTTTTGTCCGTGTTGTATCCTGTAGATACGGAGGGCAGCTAAGCGAGTCAGCATCCTCTTGGGCATATCTTATATTCTTGAACAATATTAAGCCCTTAGTCAACCATCCTTTCTACATAAGTGTGTCCCCACTGGCACTATTTTCTTACCCTTTCCTACTTTTCACGACTCTGCCCTTGAGCCCACCCATCATCCCTGCAGGTCTCTGGGGAGATCTCAAGTGGTCACTCAGAGCTGATCTGGGCAGGCATGGGGAGGTGTCCTCATAATGCAGCTTCTGCCGCAGCCCCTCTCAGAGCAGCTTGACGCCAATAGCTGGGGCATAGACTCATTCTCCTCCTGGAGTCCTCTTGAAACACACTTTGAGCTCTCCAGAAAATACTACCCTAGGGACACTCATCATTCTATTTTCCAAATGATCATTGCCAGTGCACATGATTTAAGGAGATAGTTTTAAATGAGCTTTGCCAATTCAAGATTTATTGATACGTGTGCCGCTTTTTTGAATCATATGTGTGTGTGTGTGTGTGTGTATATATGTACACACGCATTTGTGTAGAATGATCCTAATCATAAATTAAAATGCAAAGACATTAAAATTGAAGAAAGTGCTGCAGAAACACCCCAAATCACAGAGCACACTCAGTCAGCTAATGATCAAATGCCAGACACACTGGAGGAATTTATCCAGTGACACATGCAATTGAAGTAAAATATTGTGCTTTACAAGAACATATCATTAAAGTGAAAACTAGCAGCGTATCAGGAGTCTGGCCATGTAACCAAGACAACAAAGATGGGAAAGGATGAAAGACGTGATGTACCAGGGGAAGAGGAAGGCGGCAGAGGCAAGAAGAGGAAGTGGGCACTCAGCTCTAAATGCTGCCCTTCCTGCTGGGCTCGTATCTGCTAGAATCTGGATCAGAGGAGGATAGATTCTTCATGTCGACACTGGTGAAGGCTCTCAGCGAGGACAGGACCAGGGAGGTCTTCATTAGCTACAACCACTGTGGTTTCCTCGGCCACTTTGATGGGGAAGGCAGCGGCAGCCGGACTGACTCAGAGCCCACCAGTCGAAGCTCTGACTGGGGGTCTTACAGTCCCTACTTGTTCTCAAATGACTTCCTGTGAATGTGGCCACTCAGCCTGCCTCTTGGTGTCACAGTGTTTTTTCCAGCAGCTTTGGTTTCTCAGAAACATTCACGGTGACTTCTAAAATAGTTCTCTCACATCTCCCACATTCACTCCATACCTTCCATCCTACCCCCAGGGGACACAGATGTATTAGTTGTGGATTGCTGTGTAACAAATGACCCCAAAACACAGAGGCTTAAAACAACATGTAACATACAGTTCCTGTGGGTCAGGAATCCATGGCTTAGTTGGGTCCTCTGGCTCAGGGCTGCCCACAGACGACAGGCAAGCTGTCAGCTGGGGCTGCAGTCATCTCCGGGCTTGAGGCTGGAATGGAGAAGGATCCACTTCCAAGATCCTTCATGTGGCTGTTGGCAGGCCTCAGGTCCTCACTGGAGACATCAGTCCCTTGCCGCGTGGGTCTCTCCGTGATGGCCACTCATACCACATGGCAGCTGACAGACAGTGAGAGAGAACAAAGAGAGGACAAGCAAGATGAAAGCCACAGCTTTTTGAAACCTTATTTCAGAAGTGACATCCTATCACTTGTGCTGTGTTCTGTTCATTAGAAGCCAGTCCCATGGTCCAGCCCATATTCAGGGGGAGGGGCTTCCACAAGGGCATTCAGTACCAGGAGGCAGAACTCGTGGGGGCCATTTTAGAGGCTGCCTACCACACTAGGGCTTTGTTTCTGGGCCATTGAGGACACCTGAACCAATACTTATAAATTTCAAATTAAATACTTTAAAATTTCAAATTTTAGTGGTGTGGAGAGGGCTGCAGGCCTGGTCAGGGACAGAAGTGGCCTGAGCACGGAATCCTGCCTTCTGGCTTCCTGAGGTTTTGATCGTGCAGACTTTTAGAGAATTCCGGGGGATGAACAGGAAGGCACCAAGTGGCCTGCCACACCCAGGGCCAGAGGGTGAGGAACCGTCTCAGCAGGAGGCCTGGGAGCCCAGGAGGCAGTTCCAGGTCTCTGTTACTTAGGGAAAGGGTGGTGGTGGATGAGAGAGACAGCCACAATTCCAGTCAGTAATGATGAGAGCTCTGTGCAGCTGTGGAGAATCCATGCCTCTTGACTTTGGCCTCTACTCAGAATCACCCAGCTCTTAGGAAGGGGTCATTTTCTGAGTGATTGGAGCTGACAGGAAAGAGAGGATGAGAAGGGAACTCCTGTGCTCTGTACTCCTAGTAGGTACCAGGCACTGCTCTAGTTGTTTTATGGGCCTTACATATGTTGATTATCTCGTGTAATCCTCAACATTTCCTTTTCAGGTAAATACTACAACCTCCATTTACACATGATGAAAGGGATTGAGGAGCTCACCAGAGGTCACATGATTTGATCTAAGGTCTGCCCTTTGACTCATCTATACAGCAATATCATGGACTCTACCTGAGGCTTTGCTTCCTGTCTGTGGGCACATCTCACCTCCACAACCACAAGAGGAGGTGGTCACCTAGCCACCTGTACCTGGCCAGTGTGCCTGTCGGCCAGAGCCTTCCTTTCATTCCCTCTGCCCCTGCTCTGGCTCGGGGCTTCAATGTTCAAGCTTGGATAGATGTAACTGATTTCCCCGTCTCTAGGCCCTCCCCGCTTTAATCACCCTATCCATTGTGCCAGATTCATCTATCTAAAACAGCTCCAATCCTCTCACTCTCCTAGTTAAAAAAACAAAAATATCCCCTCCCCCATCCTTCTAGGGCCCCCACGGCCTGCAGCCCTGCATGTACATGGCCCAGCCACAATGAGGACACGGGTCCTCCAGCTCAGCCCTTCAGCCATGGAGTGCTGCCTGGCCCTGCACGTTTTGAGTCCTCAAGGGCCCTGGCTAAATTTAAACTCCAAGGAAGAGGCTCCCACCTGAGAAACAATGGGATTCCCCCCAACGCCACAGCTCTCGCATCACTAGCCTCCCTCCATGGGCAATTTCCCTCTTGAGGAGCGATTATGGTGAGCAGGCTCCACAGCAGAGTGGGCGGTGGCCTTGGGGAGGGGCGGGAGGTTTTCCGGGAAACACACAAACTGTGCTTTTCCACTTACCACTGACCTGCCGCCCCGGACTCACTTGGGGCGTTTCTTTGTCTTTTGGGTTCTCAGTAGCGTGCTTTCTCCCGACAACCTGTGGGACTGTGTGTGGTGGTTCCTGATTATTTTTCCTGTTCTAGGTCACCCACGGTCGCTGTCTTTACTCATTTGAAAGATGGCTGCTTCTGCTTAGTCGTATCCCATAACTGTTCTGCAAGCCCTCTGAAGCTGAGGACCTAATTCTCGCATCTCCTTCCGGCGCCTGGTCATTTTAGCATCTACCGCCACCAGGCCATCCAGGCTTCTTTTTCTTTCTAAATGCCCATCTCCTAACCTGAGCTTCTTGGCTCTCCCCTCAGTCCTGTACCTGCTTTCCCCACTTTTGCCCTCTCAGCTCTTGCATTTTTCTTCTTGTCCTTATGTAGTGTGTACTCTTATGAAAATCTGCCCACAAACATTATATTGACCAATTTTCTCAGGATGACTGTGGGGGTAGTAAGGCCCGAGGCAGCTCTGGCTCCACAATTTCTGTATAGATGTGGTGACTTGAGAGACAGTGTGATTGAATGGGAGGTTAAGGAGACTTTACTTCAAAGATGCACTTGCATAGCTTTTATATAAAATTTAGAAAAAGTCAATTCTTTTAAAAGAATGCAAAGGCTCTAGCAAGACCAACACCCTTTCCCCCCATGCCACCCCTCGAGGCCCATGGCCAGGTGGCCTTATCTCCATTGTCCATTGAGGAGCCCGAGGCTACAGAGGTGAGGAGTAGGAGCCCATATTCCTCACGTCCCTTGTTACTGGCATAGCTGGCTGGGGACCCAGGTCTACTCTGTTGACCTGCTTTTCCCTGTTGGTTCCTGTATGAGTCCTAGTAGGAAAAAGTGACCAAGACATGGGTGAGTATTGGCTCAGGGATCTCCCCCACCCCACAGACTCTCCCTTCCTTGGGACCACTCTCCGGCTATTGAAATGTCTGGCAGCCCCAGTGCCTCCCCCGGTCCCAGTTTTTCTTCTGGAACCTCCCTTGAGTCTCCTTCCAGAAGGTTCCTCCCCTACCCGGAGAAGGCTCCTGAGGCGTTGGAGGCAAGGAGGGTGGAAGGGAAGGAGTACAGAAAGAGGCTCACCACCTCCTGCTCTTGCCGGGGAGATAGATTGTCTTTCTATGTAACCACTCACATCTCCTACCAAGATGTGAGTATGCTGGGGGTGAGGGTAGCTGAATTGGAGTGTGCCCTGGGATGGGTGGACTTGAGAGGCCAGAATGATGCTGAAGTCACCTGATGACTTGCTCTCATCACTGCATTCATAACTTAAACCAAATACTACTGCTTTTTAGGTCTTCCCAGTGGGAGTCTCAGACGCCAATTGCTTTTTCAGGCAGAATTGTACCTAAGATCATATGGACATCTTATACACTTTGTGGGTTTTGATAACAGGGAGATGGTTAGATACCTTCAGTTCATTCTTACAGATCCACAAGTCAATGAATTCTTTAACTTGGTCTTTCTGCCAACTGACTAACATTTTCTCCAGTGATTAGTCAGCTCTTTCCCTCTTATTCTACCTTCCCCAAAGATGATAGCATTTATCCATGATTTTCCACCAGAAACAGGATCCCTCTACAAATATTTCTCATGATGGGTGCATAGGCATTTTGAAAATTGTATATAATTATAACCATACTTTAAATGCTTCAGACTAGCATACATAGAATATCGTATTTAATCTTTATGATTAAAGTTCTTCCCCTAGACGTGCCATGCTTGGGAGAGGAAAATACATTTTAAACCTCACTTAAAGAATCAGTCTTTCTTAGATCCCATGAGGTTTAATCAGGCAGGATCAGCTCAGGTTCTGGGTAGACCTGAACTTGCATATTGTTGATGTTAAGTGCTATGGTGGCAGCTGGGGACACTAGACCCTTCCATGACCTGGGCAGGGGCAAATTCACAGGGTTGCTGGTAGTACTGACTGCTTCATTGCCTCAACTAGGCTGTGGTTCTTCACCCAGTGGAAATGGTGTGAGCTTTTGGGTAAGAGATATGGGTTCATTGAAGGAAGACAATGAATCCTTTTCTTTTTTTTTTTTTTTTGTGAGGAGATCAGCCCTGAGCTAACATCCGCCAATCCTCCTCTTTTTTTGCTGAGGAAGACGGCCCTGGGCTAACATCTGTGCCTATCTTCCTCCACTTTATATGGGATGCCGCCACAGCATGGCTTACCAAGCAGTGCGTCGGTGCGCGCCCGGGATCCGAACCAGCGAACCCCGGGCCGCCGCAGCGGAGCGCGCGCACTTAACCGCTTGCGCCACCGGGCCGGCCCCTGAATCCTTTTCTAAACTGAAGAATCTTTTTCTAAAAATAATAGTCTCATAACGTATCTATTTTATCAATCTGAGTTTTTATTCAGTCACATTTTGATTACCCAGGCATCACAGGCAATAGAAGGTTTCAATATTTGTAGCTGAGATTATTTTCTGAAAGGAATTTGTTCATTTGCTTCACAAAAAAATATAGTTCATTAATATGGCTGGATCTTTTTCCCAGTGTGTCTAAACTTTTGCCAGTTAGCTTGCAGGTGCCCAGCACAGCACTGTCCTGAAGGTAACAAGTGCTGAATGAAAAAATGTGTTTGGGGGCCGGCTGGGTGGCGCAGTGGTTAAGTTTGCATATTCTGCTTCGGCGGCCTGGGGTTCTCCGGTTTGGATCCTGGGCACAGACCTAATCATTGCTCATCAAGCCATGCTGAGGTGGCGTCCCACATAGGAGAACCAGAAGGACCTACAATTAGGATATACAACTATGTATTGGGGACTTTGGGGAGAAAAAAGCAAAAAGAAAAGAGGAAGATTGGCAACAGATGTTAGCTCAGGGCCAATCTTCCTCAAAAAAAAAAAAAGTGTTTGAAGATTGACTGTTGAGGTTTAGGGTCTCATAGTACCTGTGCATGTGTAGAGGTGTATCAGCTAGCTTAGGCTAAGTTATGTTGTGGTAACAAATGACCCCACATTTAAGTGGCTTACAACAACAAAGGTTATTTCCAGCTCATGACCATGTGTACCCTGGTTTGGTAGCAGCTATGCTCCACGTCATTTATTTGGGACAGAGGCTGAAGAGCAGCCCCTCTGTCTGGGACGTTCCAATCTCTTGGCAGAGGGAAAAAAGAGATGGGAGAGTCACCCAATGGCTGTTACAGCTGCTGCTTGGAAGTGGCACACGTTATTGCCACTCACACTTTATTGGCCAAGCCAAAGTGAGTGGTGTGGGAAATATAACCCTGCCATGGGAAGAGGCCTGGTGTGTATGTTTGTGAGGAGGAGGGAGGGAGAGGCTGAGAATATTTTGTCAATAATACAGTTTACCATGAGGATTATTATTGCAAACATCAACATTGGGTCAAGAATTATCTACTTGGCCATCCATAATGTGCTGGGTGTTTCTTGACTTTAAGAGCTCATGGTCTCTTCTTGCTTACTGTTGGAGAAAATGTGTGAAAAATGTAGGATGTGGCTGATTTTATATCATCAACCCCAGATGTAGTATTGGAGATTTTTTTAAAACTAAATCCTCCTGTTTACTTTTTCTCCTAAAACTGAAGCTGGAATTGTTCAGTTCCTCCCATACGTCAGGCTCTGCATATTTGTATTTCCCTGCATTCAGTTTTCCTTAGGAGTGAGGGCACTTTTCTACTTAAATGCAAAGATTAGATTGTGCTCAGCAGATGTCTCTTGGGGTAATTAAATTATCCAAATTTATTAAATCATTTCTCTTACCTACAATTAAATAGATCCTTCCAAATTAATTTTTCCTAAGTAATTTAACCCCCAAAGATTCCACCACTTCCCTTCTGAACTCTGCTTTTCTTGATTGTGAATTCCAACAATTCACTCTGGATGCAGGCAGGACCACTGGCCCTTGAATTCCATTCCTTCAGGCGAGGAACCCAATTTGAATGTTCTGGTTCCAAAGCTGGCTACTGACTCAGGACCAGCTCACAGACCTCCTTTTCAGGGTGCCCCCGTCCGCTCCTCTCTGGAAAAGGCAGGAGAAGTACAGAGCTGGAATCCTGAGTGGAGGATGCCCTCCTGCAGATCGGTTTGAAAAACATTGATTTTTAGCTCTCAAACTCATTTTGTAGACTGCCAATTTTTTGGCTGACACGTCTTAAACTTACAGTATATTAATGATGCCTGAGGAGTCATTGAGCATCCATAACTGGGCAAAATGATATGTATTTTCATGACTGAGCTAGTGGCAGTGATTTCAAGGCCTTGGCAATCATAGAAAGCTCCTAAGGAGTCGCCCTGTTGCACATATGCTAGGAAGAGCCCTCTGATCTTTTGCAAGCTCTTCATCTTCTATTTTCAGGTAGATAACCACACACGCATGACTGTGTGCCCCCTTCTACACATATACACTCATTTATATCATGAACATGCACATGTACCTAGTCCCCACGCATGCCGATATGCACGCATGCACGCACACTTAGGAGCCAGACACTTCTCATTGCACTCAAGCCTGGGGCTGGTCCTCCCTGTGCTCTGCCCTCTTGGACTGAGCCCCACCTCCCTCGTGTCTTCTCTGGGAAATTAGCAGCACACCATCTAATCAGTTTACCTCCGACTCGCCCACTTTGGCTTCTAGATGCTGACAGAGCGGTGCTATTTAGCTGTCAAATGCTCTGACTATTGCCCAGATGGACAGCGCCTCAGACATCAGAGTGGTTTCTTTCCCCTCTGTGTGTGGGGGGTAATGAGTCTCCCGGTTGCTTTTTTAAGTGCTTCTTGCATCTGCCTTTAATTTTAATGCCTTTTGCCTGCTAACCTTGCTTCCCGGCAGCCAGCCTAAGTGTGATACCCATAATTAGCTTAGTGATAATTTAATCTCTCTGCTTTAAATCTGATTGTTTTTGAGGGACTTGGGTGTGGGGACAGGGGAAAAGGGACCTTTGCTCCTTTCTTGACCTTTGTTTTTGTCTGGACTCTTTCTCTGTCCAGGGGCGGGAACAGAGGGGAGTGGCTGGGTTGGGTGAGGGGACACAGGGAGAGGGAGGCCCGTGGCATCATGGGTAGATCTGGACAGGAAGCTGAAACGAAGCTCACTCTTCATTCCCTCTCTTATAGGGGGCTCCCTTTCTTTGTTCCCATTTCTCTCCAAAAGTATGAAGGCCTGTGAATGTGGGTACACAAAGCACTTAAGATGCTCAGGTGAGGAGCAGTGTGAAAATGGGAAAACAATATACTTCCTCAGTGGTCATGGAAACCATTCTCTTAAGCCAGAGGAAGGCCAGAAGAAGCAAAGGGAGCCATTGAATGCCACCCTGCTGCTTCCCACATCTGTTCCCAGGCATCCCCGCAGTCTTAATGCCCAAGTGTCTGCCCAGGTCTGTGTCTGGGATAGCCCTTGCCTCTCAACTGTTGAGAACCAACCTGCATGCTACATGAAGAGTTGGAGCTAGGAAATCTCGACTTTGTTGCTGGCTGCACTTCTCATTTTGAACAAATTGTTTATCCACACATATTTCACCTTTTGAGCAATGAGAATATTAATGTATGCACCGTCCATCCCTCTTGTGAATGAGCTAAGATAATAGGATTCACATCTGTAGAGCATTCTTTGATTTACCGGAAGGAAAAAACTAATAAAAATTAAGAAGATGGTAAGTCACAAATGACTTTCTGTGCTTAGTAAACTTCTAAGAGTCTTCAGACTCCAAGGAAGTAAACACCCATGTGAACCCAGGCAGGGTAGAAAAGCAGAGGGCGGAAGGCCTCCAGGGGAAACCTCAGATGCTCCAAATAAATGCACTCACCAACCCTTGTGGGAGTTAATTGTGTGTATATGTGTGTGCATACATGCTCAAGATCTCTTTGGAAGAACTTCAGGAAGCCCAAGGAGGAAGATGAAAGATATAGCTCAGCTGAGCCACCCTTGGCTACTTACCAAGCTCCTACTACATGTGAGGCGCTGTAACTGGGTGAATAACCTGGGTGAGGGAAGAGGGCACAGGCAGGGCACACTCAGCTCTGAAAAGCGTGGGTCCCCTCCTACCGCCTCCTACAGCCTGGAAACAAGGTCTTTGATTTATGAGCTAACTTTTAATTAAAAGAACAGCGAAAAAAATCTCATTTTGCCTCTACAGGATAAATGGTTCACAAACTGAGCTAATTTAGATTCTTCTCCAAATGCCCCAGTGCTGCAGGAGTGTGTACGTGTGTGTATGTGTGCAGGATGGGATGTTGGCCCAGTGCTCTGGGTCAGACCCCTCTGAGCACTCTGCTCCATGGTTGACCCTGCCTCTACCCTCTGTCCTGCTGTGTAGCCCCAATGCCTACTTGTAGGTGTTCATTCTTGCCCTGTATTGCAATTTCTCTTTGCAGCTTTTTATAATATCTTTACTTGAAGAGATGTTGTCAGTTCTGTTCTAAGTTGCTTGTAGAACTTTCCCTCCTTCAACCACAACGACGTTTATGTTGTCTTTGGCAGAAGAGATTTTATTTTGGTGATCACCCAAAATTCTCAGTACATTGTGATTTATTTCTCTGACAGCCACTCATTGCGTCCCATCGGCACTTCCCAGGATGGAATTTATCAGACTCGCAGCCCTTGTTCTCTGGAAGTTGATCCTACCTAACATGACTGAATCTGACGTGGAACTGACCCCTGGTGTGCTTGGATGTAAACCTGGCCTTCTGTATATGACAACACTTATTCACCATCACTATCCACCACCTTTAGCAGTGTGACATGGACCACCCTTTTCTGTGGGTCCCACCTTCTAGAAGTACCTATGTTTATTTGATATTTAGAAATGTATTTCTTTCTATTTGAGAGACCTCAAGTTCATTCTTCTTCATATTTTCATACCTCCTCCATCAGGAAGGTTTGTGGGGCTCTGTCCATTGGCTACAGAAGCAGGGGCCAGGTGTCCTCACTGCAGCCAGAGGACCCGCCTGCCACTGCCCTCCTTGAGTTTCAGGCAGCATTGGAGGAGCCACTGTGTCCTCTTTGCTCCAGTAGCCATGAGGGCGAATCTGCCCATGAAACACACTGAAAAACCTCAGGGAACTGACCAGCAAGTCTCCAGCTAAGATAAGCCAGGAAACCACCTGCAGCACCACAGAGAAGTGGCTTGAGCCAGTGGCAGGAATTTGGGTTTGCACTTGGTGACAAATTCTCATCCTTCTCTGCCACTGACTCACTTCGAGGGACAGGGACAAACAGCCCCTTTTGCAGGGAGGGACAAGGGACAATGACCCCCCCTTGGCAGGGCTTCGGTCTTATTTGCAGCAAACAACAGAGAGAAAGAGCTCCAGCCCTCCCCCACCTTCTGCCGCAGCTGCATTTATAAACACTCTGTCACGCAATGTCCTGGTGGAAGCACGAGGGGAGGTTCGCAGGGACATAAGCCACACCTCACAATTAGAATGTTGGTTACTGCTTGCCACTCATCTCAAACTAAGGCTTGATATCTATGGACTTGCCTTAAAGCGCCAGCTCCCCGTGCCTGGGGTCTCTGGGACCCGGAGGCCTCACCCAGCCCGCTCCCTGCTCCCACGGCCTGGCCATCACCTGCCCCTGCTCGTCTTTGTGAGCTGAGTGAGGGACTCCTGTGCCCCCCACCTATGTTATGGCACCAGCAGTGACGTCCACTTTCCGACTTGTGGAAGTGATGTTTCCCAGAGCACTCTGAGGCCCCGGGGCTGTTCTGCAAGATGAGATCATCGGTGCTAAATTTGTCTTTGCTGACAGCCCAGAACTGGGCTCCAGGGCCCCTGGCAGACGTGGGAGGCAGTCAGCTGGGGGCGAGTCCCGCGTTGCCCCCGCTCCAGCCACCGCTGCTGTCTGTTGAGAGAGGGGCTTCCTTCTCCTCTGACGACTCTTTCCTCGCTCCTTTCAGCTTTCGGGTTCCCTGTTCTAAAGGTTTGCTTTTGTTCCCACCACCCCACTTTGGCCCTGGCGGCTTAAAGGGCCAGCATAAAATCCAGGTTAGAGGATGTGCAGGCCTGACTGAGAAATGGCATGCCCTTCCTCGTTTGCTCTTGTGTGTGGATAGTTGCCTTGCATCACAAGCGTTAATGGTTGGTGTTTTGCAATCTACCTCTGGGGACGTGGGTGAAGTTGGGCACTGGAGCCTGAAAGCGCTCCTCTCTTCCTCTCACTCCGAGTGTCTGTGGTCTGTCGTTCTGACACATGAGCTTGGAACTCGAAGGGTCCCAGGAACTAGAAACAAGACTTGAGAGTCTCATGAGGGAACCAGGGCCATTTGAAACTGGACGACAGGATAGGCTACTGCTCTCCTGGCAAGAGAGCTGGGCCAAGGTGCTCCACAAGAGTAACAGGGAGGTAGGCGATCTTCCCTACTGGGAGGATTCAGCTGGGAGCACCTTCAGAGAAGTCAGCCCTGGAGGAATGAAGGGAGGCAGCGGCAGACCCCTTGCCAGGGACCAGCAGTCTATTCGTTTCCTAGGGCTGCTGTAAGAGATTACCACAAACTGACTGGCGTAAAACAACACGTATTTATTGTCTTATTGTCTACGGGTCAGAAGTCACAGACATGGGTCTCACTGGGCTAAAATCAAGGTGCTGGCAGGACTTCATTGCTTTCTGGAGGTTCTAGGGGAGATTCTGATTCCTTGCCTTTCCAGTTTCCAGAGGCCGCCCACATTCCTTGGCTCAAGGCCCTCTTCCTCCATTTTCAAAGCAAGCAACGATGCATCTCTCTGACCATTCTTCTGTAGTCTCGTCTCCTACTAACCACAGCTGCGAAAGGTTTTCTGGTTTTAAGGACTCATGTGATTAGAGTGGGCCCACCAGCGTGATCATCAACCAATGCTTGTTCTGCAGCAAAGGTTGAAATCACTGCTTCATCAGTCAGGGCTGCGGAGGGGACAAGAGGATGGAGGATGGGAAAAAGTGAGCAGCTCCTAGGTGCTGGGTCCTTTGCCACCCATACCTTACATGTGGATGGTCTGGGGCCCCCATAGCAACATTGCAAGCTGAGTGCTTTTGCTCCAGTTTTACCCCTGAAGAAACTTAGCTACAAAGATATAAGGCACTCATTGGTGCACAGACTCTAAAGCCCGTGCCCTTGTAGTACGTTGTGCTCTCTCTCTGTGTATGGACATAAAAGACTGTTTTTTTTAATGCCTCTGTGCATTGTAGAGCTCAATTTGGCTTCCCCACCAAACACCCAGCTCTGTGTAGGCTGAAGCTGAGGCATATGGGGAGTTTGAGGCTCCAGAGAAGAAACCCTTGCTACTGACATCTTGGGTAGCTCTCCACATTGGAAGCTTCTAAGCATTCCGGGGCCTGTGTTCCGAGCCTCAGAGAGAGTGGGCCTTTTCTCTCCCTGCCTGTAGAAATCCGTGGACTCTCACCACAGGCTTCTATACTTACAGGATTGATCTCGTCTGGGCTTGTGAAAATGAACAGCTGATGTGTTATATAATTCCTTTTCTCTTCAGATGTGTGTGTAACAGCACGTGCATAAATACAGCGTGTGTGTATGTGGGGGGTTGTTCCTGGAAGAGCTGAGGAGGACCTGTTTGCCATTTTGGATGACTTATTCTGAAGCATCATTCCTCTGCCTTTCTTCTTGTCTCGTTCCACTTCTCCTACTCCTGCAGGAAGAGGGAGACAAGTCACAGCGTGGCGGGCATGGAAAGGGACACTAGAAGCGTTGGTTGGGCTTTTGACTGCCTCTTCTACTTTTTTTGCCCTAAGGCCGAGAATTCCCTGTCTGACCTCAGCTCTTTGGATTGTTGAGATGAGACTTTTTTTCCTTCAGGCTTCCCTGGGATTGAGTGCGCCAACTAGCAACACTAGCAGGAAACAATATTTGTGTAGAATATGTGTGGTGTATGTAGCAACACTCATTTACAAAATGATATATGGTGACCCTTTCTAACTGGAGTCTTCTAAATAGGAATTATAAGCTCTCGACAATAGCCTGTGTGTATGTGTATGTGCGTGTAAGTTATTTAAAGCCTTATGGTTTGAATGCAAACATTTTCCTAACTCTGTTTGAATTACTTCAAACTTCTCTTAGGCCAAGTTGATACCAGACTACAGAGTTTTGTGCCAGTTTTTCTAGAGAGTTAAGAAGGAGGGGCTCTTCCAACTCAGTCACACCAGGTTTGATTGGGGACCACACCCAGGTATACCCAGGGAACCAGCCAATGAGCCAGTTGGAGTCTGGGTGTGTAAGTGTGTGTATGAGTGTGGGAGAGCCATGTGTAATTACCTCTGATGGCGTTAGAGGGGACAGGTGTTTCATTAAGTTGGAGAGATTTGGAACATTTTAACTACACCATGGTGGGATGCTGGCGTTCCAAAGTGAGCTAGCAAGGATCCCACTGCCAAGAAGCTGTATTTCTCAGCAGCACTGTCATCTAGGCATGGCGTAGTTCACCACTTGGACAGCACTGCCCTGAATGATGAGATTATTTAAAATATTAGACAGACCGAAACAGCGTACTCCCACACCACCTATGGGAATGCTCTCTAGGGCCATCGTGGGAAAAGACGGACAGTCTGGATCCCCGCTTCACCGCTTTTTCATTTTGTGATCTTGGGTAATTTTCTTGGCCTTCCTGTGTGTTCAATTCCCCACTGTCTATTGAAGACCAGAACACACGCTTGTGAAGCAAACGTCTGAGGAAGTCCTTGGTGACAGCAGCCCGTGAGTGGCCAATTTTCAGAGCCTAGGATGGGTGCGCCAGATTGGCTGAAGCAGGATAGCAACAAGGCCGAGGTCTTTCACATGCCCCCTGCAGCAGGACGTGGGACAGCAAACAACTCTGGCTGGTGGCCTTGGGCAGAACCCTGAGCTCTTGCCTAATGGGTCATCTTGGCTACAAAAGTGTGTGACTGATTCAGCTCTGGAAAAATAATGAAAACCCCATGCCCTCTCCATGGTAGGTCGGTGAGCGTCTCATCTCTTTTGGCCTCAAGACCAGCCACTCTGCAAAACTGTAGGGTGACTCCAGGGAGGGGGGTGGGAGCTCTTCCCCTTGTTTCGTTACTTGATGAATCAGGAGATGAGCAGGCAGGAAAGTCAGGGCCTGTGGGATCTCAACCCCCTTCCCACCAACAGCTCCCAGCCTGTCTCGCGGCTCTTCCACATCTGAAACAAGCAGTGGGCGGTTTTACCTGACAGGGCTGCTTAGCGAGTCGCTAATGATCATGATGGCTAGAAAAGAGGCGGTGACAGTGCAAGTTCCTCTAAGAGGCTAAAAGACACTCTAGACAGGTGACTTCCCCCCACAGAAGTCTCTTGCTAACTGCTCAGAAAGCCAAGAATTTGTGAACAGGCAACTACATCCATGGTCGTCCTTATTTAGGCTTCTTGATAACTGGCTTGGCAATTTTACTTAATCTACTCAAAGAGCACAGAGGGAGAACTTAGAAAATGTTTACAAAAGTAAAAAAGGAGGGAGGGGCCGGCCCAGTGGTATAGTGGTTAAGTTCGCGCACTCTGCTTTGGTGGCCCGGGGTTCGTGGGTTCAGATCCTGGGTGCGGACCTATGCGCCACTCATCAAGCCATGCTGTGGAGGCATCCCACATACAAAATAGAGGAAGATTGGCAAGAATGTTAGCTCAGGGACAATCTTCCTCAAGCAAAAAGAGGAAGATTGGGAACAGATGTTAGCTCAGGGCAATCTTCCTCACACACAAAAAAGAGGGAAATGGAGGAAAAAGGAGGGAAAGAAAAGATGAAAGAAACAGAAGTGGGGCAAATGCCCCCAAGGGAGGGGGTTACACTCAGAGAAGATTGTTGGGATGCTGTTCACCTCCTGCTGCCACAGTGGGAGCTTCACTTACCCACCCCATCCACCCCACTTAGTGGGGCTGAACCCCATGGGCTCACTGCTGGGGAGATTCATCCAGGACTTCTCTGCCCAGCATTGATGCATGCTTGCTAAGTGTGGGCACTGCTCTGGGTGATGTGCATCAATTGATTTATTCAGTCTTCAGAACTGCTCTGCAAAGTAGATATGCTTGTTAATGCCAAGGTCACTCGAGGAAACTGAGGCCTAGAAAGGTTAAACAGCTAACTCAAGACTATGTGATCTAAGCTGTGGGGGCAGGATCCCAAGGCAGGGTCCTCCAGAGCCCATGCTTGTGCCCATCATGCTGTTGGTCTCAGGCTGAGCAGAATGTGGTCATCATGATGCCTGCAGCCTCCCAGAAATGTCTGATGTTACCCTCTGCTTCGTATTTGTCCCTCGGACTGAAGTGGGGCCTCTCTCTTGCATTCTCCTTGCCCTAGGATCTTTGGTAGCCAATCAGTGATGGATGACTCCTCCTTGCCTATCTGGTTGACGCTTCAATCTTTCCATGCCCTGGGGGAGAAGCTGGGTAGGGTGGTTCCCACTTGCTGACCTCCTGATGTCTCCCAAGTTGAGCCCAGACCCCCTGGCCCATGTGGGCACCCAGAATGGTGGCCTGTTGTTGCTCATGTGCTTTCCACACTTTTTCAAGGGAACGCTCTCTGGCTCTATGCTGGTGTCTCTGCTTCCTGAGCCTTCTCCTCTTTTTCCAAATATGTGCATTTCAAAAGAAGCAGATGGGTTTCTGTGTGCTCTTCCAGCCCCTGTCTCCTCCAGCTCCACAGGGAGAAGTTTTCTCCTCTTGGTCTTTCTGCTTTCTTTCCTTCCCCCCAAACTTCTGCCCATGTCCCTTCCAAGTCTGTGATAGCACTGCTCATTTGGGCCCATCCAGCCTGAGCTGGGAGTCCTGGTCCCCATGGCCCTGTACCACAGCACTTTTTCTGTGAATGGGACCATTCCTTGTCCTCAGGTACGGTAGCCAAGTGCCCAGAGACTTTCCACATGGTATTCCTGTTGGACTACATTTTCCCGTTAAGAAAACATTGTCATTATTTGGGTGGGAGAAGAGGCCGTTAGGTGACTTCACTCCAGTCCAGGGACCAACATCTTCTTTCCTTAGACTTCAGTCATGATTCTTATGAGCCTCTAGAGCAAAGATTTTGAAGCTTTTTACAGAGAACTTTTTCTTCAAATAAAATCTTGTGTGGAAGTCAAATATAAAACTGATAAAAATTAGGTCAGGTTGACGATGGGGTAGGGAAAGGAGAGAGGGAAGTGGTTTCAGAATTTCCCTCTTGCCTTCCCAATGTCCCCCAGGACCCCTAGGACACCTCATGGATCTCAGGGAGCCCTATGGAGTACAACTGGAAGCTCCCACCCTACACAATTGCCTTGTGGGTGGTCCAGACTGAATCATGAAGTCATCCTGGTATGTGGGTTGTGTGTCCTGTGTTGTTGGGGTGAGGTCTGGGGAACGGAGGGAAGCGTGTGTGTAGGGAATGAAAATTTCCATTCTTCACCATTACACCCTCACAGTAGAGGACACCTGGGCTCTCTGGGGTCTCAGGCTCTGAGTGATGGTCCTTAAAGGGAAGCCAGTCCTCAGGAAATTTCTCAAGAGTGATTGGGCATCCTCTTTCTTAGCTGAATATCTCAGAGCTATGAGGGAACTGGCTGCTGGCCAGGCCACCTTTGCCTTTAGGACAAGATATTTCCATCTGAGAAACACCCGTGAAGATAGGCACTGGCCTGTGTGCCAGGGTCAGATGCGGTGTCTGCTGACCTTGAGCAACAGAACGCCTGTGCCACTGGTGTTCCCTTAACCTGTGGAGAATGGTGGGCACTCACTCATGGCAGTTTTCATTTTGGTCATCAATAAAGGTTGTGTTGACAAATGTCAGCTGCATCGCTACTGCCACCAGATACTCAGGGACCTCCTCTAACATTTCAATCACACCTTACAATTTGCAAAGCCCTTTTGTGTGTTACTGCGTTTAAATGGCACACTCACCTGTGAAGGAGGTGCTGTGATTCTCATTTCACAGGTAAGGAATCAGCTTAGAGAGGTTATTGGACTCAAGCAAGGTCCCAAAACTAGTTAGTGGCAGGTGGGGGTCGACAGTCAGATCTCTGCCATTCAGTCCAAAGCCATTTTCACCCCTCCACAGGTGCCTTCAGTGGGCACATCTGGCAGCTCGGGGCAGAAGAGGAGCAAGATGAAGACAGGCCTTTACTTCTGGAAGGTTCTCTGCAGTCCCCTTCTGAATCTCCTACAATATTCCTGCTTCCCTCGCCCTCCTCCTAGGTGAGATAGAACAGGGCTCTTCCAGAGTTTATTCCCATTGTTATTTTTTGCATCTCAGCACCACGTGTATTGCTATTTTTATCCTGTACTAGAAACTATTAAGTGGGGGAGAAATGTTAATTGGTATTATTACAGCAAACTGTGTCCTAGTAACATTGCAATTCAGAGGTAAGCTCTCCACTCCCCTCCCTTGCCTTTTAGGGAAGACAGGGATTGTATTCATTTGGCTGACAGTCAGCACAGGTTTCTTTGGCTGGTGCTGGGCCTGTGGGGAGAAGTGTTCAGGATTCTGACATATATGGGACAGGCCACGGGGCCTCCACTCCAAGGTTAGTTTATGAGGGAAGGATGCAGGGGCAAGTGGCGTCGTGATGAATTTGGTTCTCTTTTATCCACGAGGCTATTCTGGAGGGATAGTATGTCTGCTCAGGAAGCTCTCATGGGGTGTGGCTTGCAGGGTCTTTATGAAAGAATCTGGGGCATTTGTAATCATGGTCCAGCTGAAAGTAAGAGATAGCAGCTCTCACAGTTGTGTCCTAAGTCAGAGTTGAAGAGTGAACAGATTAGAAGAGAATAGCAATGAAGTCAGACAAATTTTGCCAAACTTCCAGAAGGAAGAAAAGAAAGGGGGTTCAACAAACAGGCTGTCCCCTGGCTGCCTGGCTTCAGATCCTGACAGCTTTCCTTCCCAGCAGTGTGACCTCAGGCAAGCCTCTCATCCTCTCTGGCCTCAGTTGCCTCATCTGTAAAATGGAGCTAGTCATATCGGCATCTCGGGACTGTTGTGAAGATTAAAGCGAATTGCACAAAGTACATAATAAGGGCTCTGAAAAGTAAAGCTTTTATGATGAATTTTTTCTCAGGTGTCCTGAGAATCCTGAGGTCTAAGAGTGTGCACAAAGCCTCAGGAGATGGAAAATACAGGTTCCGGCCTGGTAGTGTCTGCCGATTGTTTGAACCCAACCGGCAGCGGATGATATCTTCCAGATCCTCTCAGTGCCCCCTTCTCTACCGTGGGAAAGATAATCAGCTTGATTTCACGGCACCCTAAAACTTTTATTTTTTTTATAATGCTTATTACTTTAAAAAATTATTATAGCAATATATATATTGTTTGTAGAAAATATAGAAAAAGAATAACAGGAAAATGAAAATCACCTGAAATCCTACCACCTTCAGAAAATTATTATTGATACTTGAGTGTATTCTTGTATCTTTTTTCTATAAACATGTACTTTAAATATATGCAAAGATGAGATACTGTAGCGTATATATTACACGTATATTTTATATCATGCTTTTTTCCCACTTTTCATTGTGTACATTTCTCCATGTGATTAAATATTCTTCAAACACGTGATTTTTAATGACAGCATAGTATGTATTTCATAATGCAATCCTTGCTCTTCTGTTCTTTATCTTCAGGCTTTCTGGTTTTCTTTTTTTTTTTTTTTTTTTTTTGTGAGGAGATCAGCCCTGAGCTAACATCCGCCAATTCTCCTCTTTTTTTGCTGAGGAAGACGGCCCTGGGCTAACATCCGTGCCCATCTTCCTCCACTTTATATGGGACACCGCCACAGCATGGCTTTACCAAGCAGTGCGTCGGTGCGCGCCCGGGATCCGAACCAGCGAACCCCGGGCCGCCGCAGCGGAGCGCGCGCACTTAACCGCTTGCGCCACCGGGCCGGCCCACTGGTTTTCTTTTTAATGCACTTACTTCCTGTTTCCTTTTTTATCTCCTGATAATTTATGCTCTACTGGATTTCTCTGCTTTACCTCTCTCTGGTGATTTGGAAAGTATTCATCCTATTTTCACTGAATAGTGGTTACCCTTAAGTTTTTGAAAACATATTTAAACCCTTAAGCATCAAAAGTAAGAATTAAACAGTTAGGTTTTATGTCCTTTTCCTTTCCCCCGCTTCCTAATTTTTGTTAATATGACCTGGGATTTAAGACTCAATATTTTCACATCATGATAATTTCAATATTCATTCATTCTCTTCAAACATTGTTTTTGACATTTCTGCTATTTCATAATTGAAATTATATGGAGTATTTAGACAATTCTACTAGCTTATCATTGCTCATAGATCTGTTACCCTGCAAATTCCCCACCTGGGGTTTCCTGATTTTGATTTGTCTTTTGGTGGGATCAACATTCATCTTTAAGACATTTTTTTTTCCATGAAGGGAATTCTGGTAATGTAATTTTGAAGGCCTTGAATGCCTGTGAGTGTCATTCTGTTGACCTTACATGTAAACGACAACTTGGCTGAGTAGTTTTCTTTCCTCAAAGTTGTTCAAATTACTCTGTTGTCTCTGAGCAATGAATATAGGAGAGAAGCCCGAGGCCAGGTGGATTTTGATTCCTTCATAGGTTACCTTTTCCTTTTACCTGTCTGAGGCTTATAGAATTTTCTCTAGATATCAAAAACATTGATCAGGATACGTATACGTGTTGATTTAATTTCTTTTGTGTTGCATTTAAATATGCTCCTTCAATCTGCAGCCTCAAGTTTTCAACTCAGGAAAGGTTATAATTATTATTATTATCATTATTATTTCTGCTCTGTGCTGTACTCTCCTTGGAGGATTCCTTTGGGACTTCTGGTTTTGTTGTCCATATCTAATTTTTTTTTTCTCACTATCATCCGAGATCCAGGAAAGCTTTTCAAGTGTGTCTTTATTTTTTGCAGCATGCTTTCTGCTGCTTACTGCTTACTGGTTTAACTTTAGCCATTCGTGCAGCCTTACCTGCCTCCAGACTCTCCCTGCTAGATCAGATGTGGAGGACAAACTAGAGATGAGGTCTGGATCTGGTCCCACCCATCCCTTATGTATCATCCCCCGCCTTTGGGAGCCCCGTTGAGTGGTTGCGAAAGAGACCATGTGGCCCACAAAGCTGTCAATATTTACTATTTTGTCTTTTCAAGGAAAAGTTTGCTGACCTTTGTTCTAGAGACTGTTTACTTTACTTTGACTTTTCAGACAAAAGTCCTCTTGAATCTTACTGAAAAACAAATAAGAAAATTTCCCAAACATTCTCTGTCTCTTTTTGTCCTTGTAGTATATCTATCTCACAGGAAAATATGTCTTATGAGTCTTCATCTTTTTTATTTTTGTTTTTTGGACCTGTAATATCCTGTCAGCTCTTTTTTTCTGTTTGTTCAGCCTTACAAAGAGAGGGTGTATGGGGAGGTATGGTTGGTCCAAGAGAGAATGGTGTGTGCTCTGTTCTGAAATGTTTAGATTTCCAATACCTCTCTCTCTCTTTGTCAATCTCTGAGTATGTGTGTTTCACTGAAAAACCAAATTTACTCTCACAGTGAGTGATAGGTGAGATTAGCAGAAGGTAGGATTCATTCTTAATGCTTTATGCAGTAAAGGGAGGAAACAGAGAAACTGAAGCACGGAGAGGCTGTGATGATATGCACACAATTTTGAGTTTAAACACTGCCTTCTTGCTTTGAAGCCCCCAGGCCCACTCCTTAGCTGGCAGCCCCACCTCCAGTGGTCCTGACCTGATTTGGTTCCTACCTTGGTGAAAGCTCACCCAGGGTCCTTTGGCACCTGAAGCTCTGCGAAGGCTGTGACTCTGTCGTTTGAGGTGTAGACTCTATAAAGCCCCAGGAGGGAGGGGTGGCCATGAAGCTAATTTTTTCCATGCATCTATTTTTGAAAATATTTGGAGAATTTATGATTTGAATTCTTTTTATGTGGTCCCTGAATTGTATACGGCCATAAGTATCCTTGCCGTTGGTTGTCATCTTATAATTCCCACACCTGGACTTTCAGAAGCAGAAAGTGAGAATGTCTACCTGCACAAAGCTGGGTATATTTGCTGCACTTCCAACTGACCATAAAAAATTGTATGAAAGTGGTACCCCTTCACCGTGTGTGTTCTCACAGGCTAACAGAGTGACTGTATTGCATGTATGTGTGTAAGTGTGATGGTTAGAAGGGTGAGGGGGAAGAGTAGGAGCAGGGTTTTGGCGCACTTCTTTGTACAAGTGTGAATTTGAAAATCAGACATTTTTGCAATTTAGTCAACTCCAGTTATCTGCACTTCTGGAAAGGAGACTTGATGCAGAAAATTGAAATCAGCAGATAAATTTAAAATTATCTCCACTTTGTTTTGGGGTGCTTTATATTAAGTGCAGAGGAGCCTCCTAATTCATGTCAGGCTCCCACCACTATCCCCTGAAGGTTTACCCTCTGGCCTTTGCTTACTTGGGCTGGTGTTAAAACAAGCCCAGATTCTCTGAAATGCTGACCGCTAGCCTGAATGTCTGGGTGAGTGGGAATATGAGTTGAAAATGCCGGAGAGGAATAAGCCCCACGCAACACCTTGGGATCGGACCCCCATCTGTCTTCTTTCTGGAGCATCACTAACACCCTCTTGTGTTTCCCTCGAAAGAATCTTACAAAATCAAATTTACTCTAGCTCACTTGCTGCTCTTAGCTCTGTCCCCGGCATCGGTATCCACACTGCCAAGAAAATATGATCGTCCATTTCACATTTGCTGCCGTTCAATTTGCTCCCAGCTTCTCTTGAGTGATAGATAATGACCAAGGAGGTTGAATTTCAAATAAGAAAAGAAGGAATCTTTTCCCAAACATAAAAGCTTGTTGGTGTTAAAAACAACAATAACAATTTATTTAATTGTGCTTCTTCATGCAAATTTTAACTTAAAGGCTGTGTCCCCCAAAGCTGTCTGCTCAGGGGAATTTGTCCCCGAAGTCGCTGTCTTTGTTCAGATGGGCAGCCCAAAGGGTCAGGAAGCTTTGTGGCTGGGCGGCGGGGGGCAGGTGGCGCCTGTGCCGTGTCTCTGGTTTGGTCCCGCCGTCTGAATGTACGTGCCTCACCTAGGCCCACATAGATGTGTGTATTTGTGCTTACTAAGCTGCATATTTCAGGGCTGTAATTGCAGCCCATGTCCCCACAACATTATTGACATGAAGGGAAAATGAGGGCTTTGCACGTTCCCGGAGATGTAATTATGGTGATAGGCAGACCGTGTTTGCTGTGCTTGTCCTGTAGGCATTCAGCCCAGCTCTCCATTGCAGGCAGCTTTTGGAGTGGGTGGGCTTGGGAGAGAAAACATTTCCCCACTTTGGTTCTGGGGTGACTTTTACTGATTGTCATATTCATACAGGAAAGTGGATATAAGTGTACAGCTTGGGGAGTTTTCACATGCTGAACTCCCCCATGTAACCTGTACTCAAATCAGGGCGTAGAACATTCCCCATTCCCCAGAAACCCCCTCCTACCCCCTTCAAGTCCCTAGTCCCACCCTCCTAAGGGCAGCCACCCTACTGACACCTCACAGCATAGATTAGGTCTCTGGTTTTGTACTTGACATGAATGGAATCATGCAGCACACATCCTCTTGTGTCTCAGTCATTTTGCTCTACTTTGTGTTTATGAGATTGATTCATATCACTGCATGTAGGTGTTTGTTCATTCTTGTGGTTGTATAGCAGTCCATTGTGTGACTATACTAAAATTTATTTTTATATCTTATTGTTGGTGAGCATTTGAATGGTTTCCAATTTTTGCCTTTTATGAGCAGTGCTGTTCTTAACACTCTTGTGTATGTCTTCTGGAGACCATATATTCACATTCCTCCTGCAAATATACCTAGGAGTCAAATTGCTGGGTCATTGCATGTATTCAGCTTTAGTAGATACTACCAAATATAGACTAGATATTTTTAAAGGGCTTTTTAGTTGTGGGAGGCTGGTTATCATCCTCACCAGAAAATAGCAGAAAGAGGGTAGCTTTTCTTTTTTAGACAGCACAGTGTAAGGGGTTTGGGAGGGAGATAGACCTGGGTACATTAGTTCAACAAGTATTTATTGAGTGTCCACTGTTTTAAGTGACAGGCTGTGTTAGTTTCCTATGGGTGCTGTAACAAATTACCACAAAGTTGGTGGCTTAAAACAACACAGACTTATTCGCTTACAGTTCCGGTGGGCAGAAGTCCAAAATGGGTCAAAACCAAGGTGTCGGCAAGACCATGCTCCCTGCAGAGGCTCCAGAGGAGAATTCGTTTCCTTGCCTCTTCCAGCTTCTAGCGCTGTGTTCCTGGGCTCATGGCTCCTCCATTCAAGGCCAACAGCATAGCATCTTTAAATCTCTCTCTGCTCTGTCTTCACTTTGCCTTCTCTTCTGTATAATATAATCTCCCTCTACCACCCTCTTATAAGGACACTTGCATTTTAGGACCCACCCCCATAATACAGGATAATATTCTCCATCTGAAGATCCTTAACTTAATCTCTTTTGCTATATAAGGTAATATTCTCTTTTGCTGTATAAGGTAATATTCACAGGTTCCAAGGATTAGGACATGGATGTCTTTGGGAGCCATGACTCAGCCTACCACACAGGGAGACCATGTCATCCACAGAACCTGCCTCTTGAAATGTCATCATCCTCCAATGCAAAGTTGCCCAATTGTTTTGCTGCTCTCTCTGATTCTCTTTGCATCATGGGAACAGGTTGATGGATGGGACCAGAGAAGTGTATTTAAAGGATAAATGACAAGATTCATTTTATCCAATTGTAATTTACTTTCAGTGGTAACAAAGACTTGCAAATGGATAGGAAGAAAAAGACATGCTGAGCGCGATGTGGGATCTCGGATTGGATCCTGGAACAGAAAATGGACGTTAATGGAAGAACTGGTGAAATCCAAATGTAAGCCTATGGTTTAGTTAATTTTGTTTTAGGAATTGTACCATGGTTATATGAGATAGTAACGTTAGGGCAAGCTAGGTGAAGGATACACAGGAACTCCCTGTATATCTTTGCAACTCTTCTATAAATCTAAAATTACTTCAAAATAGAAAGTTAAAAAAAATGCAAGGCATCTACTTAGGTACCAATAGAAGAGCTCCAAATTCCATCTGTTTATGTGACAGGGTCCAGTGCGGGCAAAATGAATTTAGAAAATCCAAAATGTAATGGTGAGGTTTAAAAAACATATAACCTTTTAAGTATAAATGGAGATTGGCAGGTTGTGAGACAAATAAGATGGTGTTTGTTATCTTGGTGGGAACAAGTGGGTCATCTCCAGGCCCACCCAAGGCCTCCCGGGGGAGCTGGACTGGGGCTGAGGGTGGTCCTTGCTTATGACTGGAGAAGAAGTCCTGTCCTCAGTCTCTCTGATTGATTCGTCAACTCCTCCCCGTCCTCCTCCCCCTCCGCTGCTCTCCTCTCTTCCTGGCCCCATCACAGGGCTCAGTCTGTTAAGGGCTCCCCGGTGGCCAGCTGCTCACAGCTGAGTTGTTATCTTCCCGTCACACACTTATCTGGGCAGGGTTAGAGCTTCCTAATAAAATTTGTCACTGGCTTTAATCCCATCACTGTCCAGACCCGCTTGATTAGCCCCTGTGGTTGTTTTGGCTTTGCTCTGCACCTCCAGCCTCTTCCAGGGAAATTGGTAGAGATAGGAGTTCAGAGAGAGCTCTTGGCCCCATAAAAAGAGAACAGAGAAGAAGCAAACCAGGACCACCAAATACTCCTACAATAATTAGATACAAATGGCTTAGTGTCCCTCCTGCCCTCAGGTCAGCCCTGTTTCAGGCCCATCAGGGACGGAAGCAGGAGAGGGGGATGTCTTCTCCTGTCTGTGCCGTGAGCTGCAGAGCCTGGCCTCGTCTCTGTTCTTCTGACAACTCCACATGCCCTCCACGTTCCTCCTTGGTCTCCTGAGATGGGGAGAGGGGATGATGAACAGGTCTGGGCAGGGGAGGGGAGGCTTTTAGTCAGCTCCCCTGGAGCCATGCACCCACACCCTCAAACTGGCTGTGGAATATCTGGGCCACAGTCCCCCTCCCTTCTGCCAGGCCCCATGGAATGTCCTGGCTGGCTTCTGTGGTTGTATAACTCTCTTCACAGCTGCGTGCTTGATGTACAATTTTGAAGCCCAGAAAGAGTGCATGTGGAGAATGCAAAGGGGGAATTCTCTAAGGAGCACCCTCACTCAGCTGATACACTGTGGGTGCTCCCAGCAGACACAGAGACTGTGCCTGGGGTGTGTTACCCCAGAGTTTGCATGCATGTGTGCGTGTGAGTGCATTGGGATTTGACATGTCTCCAAGTGGAAATGCAAACAGCCCCCCGCTGTGTGTGTGTGGATGTGGGTGTGTGTGTGTGTTATATACACAGGCGCACTTTTCCATGAGCTGGCCCTTCCGCCTTTTTTTGTGTGTTCTGCCTTGCTGCACAGCTGCTGCCTGCCTCCCTTTCACTCCCTCTGCAGCATCCTGAGAGCCAGGTGCCCCTCCTAGTTCCTGAAGGTAAACCTGTTCTCTGTAAATCTACGTGTTGTCTCGGCTCCGTAGTTCTCCTTCCTCAGCAGTCAGGGCTTCATGCTCTCTCTTTGGGCACCTGCCAGGAAGGAGGCAAACACCGGAACAGCGGGAGCTGCGCCCACGGGTACCTGCGGTGCATGTGCAGAGCCCAGGTGAGGCTGGAGGCGGGTGGACAGGCGGCCTGAAGGCAGACAGCTGGTGCTGCCTCTGATAGCTGCCTGTCTCCCTGAGGTCCTGCCACCTCTGTGGTCAGGACGTGGCACCTCTGCAGCCCTCAGCTCCTGTCCAGGGCAAGGATGCACAGAACCTGCACTGCTGGGCAGAAGCAGCCCCAGCGGGGGCACTGCAAGAGCTATGGGAAGGTGGACAGCTCACAGTGGGGACAGGAGGAGGTCTGCCACAACTAAGTATCACAAACTAGGTGGCTTAAACAACAGAAATTTATTATCACATAGTTCTGGAGACTGGAAGTCCGAGATCAAGGTGTCAGTGGGGTTGGTGCCCTCTGAGGCCTCTCTCCTTGGCTTGTAGGTGGCTGTCTTCTCTTCATGTCTTCGCATGGCCTCTCCTCTGCACCTGTCTGTGTCTGGATTTCCTCTTTCTTTCTTTTTTTTTTTTGTGAGGAAGATCAGCTCTGAGCTAACATCCGATGCCAATCCTCCTCTTTTTGCTGAGTAAGATGGGCCCTGGGCTAACATCCGTGGCCATCTTCCTCTACTTTATATGGGACGCTGCCACAGCATGGCTTGACAAGAGGTGTGTCGGTGCGCACCCGGGATCCGAACCTGTGAACCCTGGGCTGCTGAGGCGGAGGGTGGACACTTAACCGCTGTGCCATCGGGCTGGCCCCTGAATTTCCTCTTCTTATAAGGACGTCAGCCATATTGGATCACGGCCCACCCTAATGATCTCATTTCAATTTGATTACCTCGTTTAAAGATCCTATCTCCTACAATTCTGAGATCCTGGGGTGAGGACTTCAACCTGTGAATTTGGGGACACAGTTCAGCCCATCACAAGGTCCTTTCCACCTCCTCTCTGTAGGGCCATTCCCAGGGCCTTCCTGTTAGGACCGGGGGTGCCCCGCACAGAACTCCAGCTCTTTCTCCCATGTGGCTGATGAGGCAGCTTCTGGTTTTGTGGTTGCAAATTAACTGCAAAGAAAGTGGAGGGTTTTGGGGGCTATTCTTTTAATATTTTGGAGTAAGGAGAAGGCCATGCAATGCAGTGGCATGCATGAGAACTTGGGTGTGAGACAATAGTCGTGCAGCCATGATCAAATTACTTCACCTCTCTGAGCACGTTTCCTAATCTCCACCATCGGGCTGCTGTGAGGAGGGAGTGAGGTAGCGTGTACGAGGTGCCTAGGGCAGTGCCCGGCACACAGTAGGTGCTCAAAACTTTGGCTTCCTTTACTTTCAGTTCCGGAACTGATGCTGCTACCATCCCTGCAGACAGGAAGGGTGGTGACGACAGCCACACTGAACCCACTGGGCTACTTGGCAGCTAGCCGCTGTCCGTGCCAGGGAGCTGGGACAAGGGTGTGCTGAGCTCTTGGTGCAAACCTAGTTCTGCTGTCTCTGAATAAACCACACTCAAAGGTCATTTCTGCTGATGGTGGGTCCAAGACAAAATCTCTCTGTATAAATGGTTATGTTTTCATTGAAAGCAGTGCTTAGTCTCAAGGGGAACTTTAAACACAAAGTTTGAAAAAATTCATTGTGGGCAAAGGATGGAACCGGAAACTGGCGTCGCTGTTCTTTACCAGGTCGTTCTCAAACTTGACTGCGATTCAGAATCACCTGGGGGGCTTTGACACCTTCCGTGTCAAAACACGGAAACCCCCAGAGTTCCTGATTCAATAGATCTGGGATGGGGCCAGAGAAATTGCATTTCTAGCAAGTTCCCAGGTGATGCTGATCCTGCTGGTCCAGGGACCACACTTGGAGAAGCACTGCCACACAGTATTAGTCCCTGTTTAGGGTCTGTGTCATCTTTGTTCTCCAGCCTGTCCTGTCTTTGCTGTTGTCTTGTCTGCCTGCTCTGATTTCTCTGCTCTCGCCCTGGGAGAAGGGCAGGTTTGTTGAAACTTCTCCATCATCTTTCTGATTTGTATAGGGTTTTCACCTGCTAACAGGCACCTGTTTCTTTGGCCCATATCCTTCTCTCTTATATTCTCTTTTCATATTTGGGCCTCCAGATATTTCCCCAGGACCGAAGAGTAGACTGCGGTGTGCAGCTCCCTCACTGATGCCTGTACTGACCCCAATTAGGAGGAGACAGATGCAAAAAGAGCATCTTTTCCATCACCATCCCATCTCCTATACCCCCATGTGCCTCTACACCAACACATCAATTCGCTGGCCCCAATTCCCTAGTCACTTTGCCAGAGTAAATAATTGCTGGTGTGTGGTGACCCAAGGTCATAGCCAATGGAGGAATGTAATTAGGGCCTTCATTTCCGACCATCTTGGGAGCTGTCTTCCAGCTGATACTTGTTTCTTTGCTCTCCTGCACTGATGCTCATGTCCTCCCCCATCCTCTCCCTTCTGTGACCCGAGAGCTTGGGTTGGAATAGAATTGCTTGTGAGCAGATGCCAACGTTGCCTTCCTTTGTGTCTTTCTCCATAGAAGCAAGAGAGCAGGGCATCTTCTTCCAGGGAGCGAGGAGCATGGACCTCCCATCTCTCATATTACACCTCACAGTGTTTGAGTGCTCTCTGATGACCATTTCTGGGAGGGATTTGAGATTAGAAACTTGCTGTGTGCCACATCCTTTTGAACTCCCCAGCACCACATGGCTGGCATTGCTTTTCCAGTATTGGGCCATCTTACTTCTTATTTTCCTTGCCTTTGGAGCTCTGCTAGTTTGTGCTTGCTGGGGATGAGCATGGTGCAACTCCCTGGGTTGAGAAGGCCTGAACGACTTGGCATGTGTCATGGTGGGTGGGACTCTAATGTAGGAGGCAGAAGCCTTGCCTTTTATCCCTGCCTCTTCCATCTCACCATGCTGGACTGATTTCCCTTTCTCTCACATGCACAGTGCCAGGATGCCTTGCTGGGGGAGATGATGACAGATAACTTCTTTTGAGTTCTTCTGGAAACATTCCCCCTGGTCAAAGCAGGTGAGGAAAACATCCTCTTGCCTTTGCTCTGACTCCCAAAGCTAAGCCAGACTCGAGACAAAAATAAACCTGTGACTACTCCAAGAGAAAAGGCCAAGAATCTCTTGTGTGCCCTTCCAGCTGGCCTTTTTGGAATGAGGAGGGGACTGTTGGGGAAGGAAGAGGGCAGTAAGTGTGATGTAATTGTTTGGTGTCTGATGCTTTGAGCCTCATTTTGGAAGAATGTCCAAACTAAGCCTGAGGGAAGCAGAAATTTTCTTGATTTAAGAAAAGGAGGTTCATTGGCTGTCATCTCTAGGAGGATTATTGCTACAGTAAACTTGCATAGCCTCCATATCCCACCCTTATGCCTGTGCTGACCCCAGCCTGGTATGCCCGGTCAGTTCTGGGCCACTGAGGCAGCTGAGGGGTGCAAGCTTGCTCTCTCTTAGAGGACCTGGCCCAGCCTTCACTTCCCAGAGTCCCTGGGCCCAGGAACCAAGCTCTCGCCTCCTTCTTTTCCTAGGAAACTCTCCACAGGCAGGGATGTGTCCTTGACAGCTCACCCCAGCGCTCTTTCCCCACTGGGCACATCTAGTACAGCTAACAAGGGGACGCCACAAGAGAAAAAGTCCTTTCCTTGCTGGAGATCAGTGCAAGAGAGCCCTCTTTAAAATTTTGATTTGGGCGTAGGCTTCTGTGTTGCTTAATATTTGTCCTATTTGCATCTATTCCCATGTGTTGGTCAATTTCCCCAGCTGTCTGAAGACCAGACTGTCTGCCCTATTAGACTCTCCACTCAGACACCTCCTAAGCTGCTCAGCACATCAGTTATTGTTGGTGGAGATGATGCTGACTGGGAAGGCGGTGGCCACAGTCTCTGACTCCCTTCCTGTGGTAACCCCCAGAAGGTAACTCCCTTCCTGTGGTAAACGCCAGGGCACCAGTGTAGTGAAAAGGGAGCCCCAAACAAGACCTCAGCCAGAAGGACTTGGAGGTAGAATCCAGCTGTCCTCCTCGCTGCTCGCCAGGTGAGGACTCCCAGACAAGTGTGGATGAGGCCTCGGCCGTGAAGGGGGAGCCCTGATTCTGTGTGGTCTGGGCTTGCTCCACCTGGTCTCTCATGTTCCTTTCTTACATGGTCTCCTGTAGGTGTAGGAGTCAATCGCCATTTAAAAAGAAAGGGGTGGGTACTGGTGAGTAGACAGGCCTACCCTGAATCAGCAACTAGGACATTTGGGTTTGTACAACCCACACCTTGAGGGTGTGGATACAGAAGAGAGTGTAACCTGGGAATTGTCTTCCAGCTTGAATCATCTTCTTTCTGAGGCCTCTGAGATTTGGCCCCTGTCTGGGGTCCTGAGCCATGAAACAAGAGGCCTAGGAATGGCCACTTGGACCTCCATCTTACCCAGAGCAGCTCCAGGCCAGAGTGGAACAGAGTCCTTACTCATGGACATGTGGAGATTATTCTGGAATTTCAGGGAGAGGGCTGAGAGGCACTCCGCAGGGTAACAACTTGAGTCCATGGGGATGCCATGGCTGTCCCCTTGGCCATTGTCTCTACGGCAGGCTGAGGAGGTTCCTCCAGCTCTGAGGCTGCTGCAGGGAGGGAAGGGTGGGGTCCTGGCCTTTCTGGCCTCCCCAGTCAACTCTCGTTCCTGCAGCCGCCCTGGAGAGAGCAACTCTCCTCAGCAGCCACGTGATCGGAGGAGTCGGGGAGGGGAGTGAAGTGCACATGATCACTTGCTGCTGATAGAACAGTGAAGAAACTAATGGGCTCTTAGATCTCGCCCATTAACAGTGGAACGGTATGTCAGAGGTATTCACGATGTCAGTCCTCCACATGTCAGTCCGGGACAGACACGGAGCTGCTCACTTGTCCTGCCTAGTCTGTGAGAACACCTACCTGCACCCCAGGAGGAGCGCTCCCTTCCCTTTTGAAACCTTTAGTTGTGAACTCATAACCGAGAAGTGGAAGGCCAGGGTTTTGACATGGTTGTTTCTGAGATCTACGGAAGCTGCACTACGTAGCAGCATTACGTGCTGCTTTAAGTACCAGAGAGAGCCACAGCCTCCTGGAACTACATTCCAATCCCACCTCTCTTAGCACTTACTGTGTGAGCCTGAGCCTCTTACACAGCCTCTGTGGATGCCAATTTGTTCATCTGTAACACAGAGGGATCCCGTGGAATAGTCCTCTTCCTTCCTGGAGGAGAGAAGTGATCTGAGAGATGAAAAACAGGAGCTGGTGTCCAGGAAGGAAATGGACAATGTGACTGAGAGGCATTTCATCTGGTGTCCTTAATCTGGAGTCATTGGCCTGGGGGCCCCAGCTGGGCTTTTGGAGGCTTAGGAACTCTGTGCAGTCATGTATAAAAGCAATGAGTGAGTGAGCATTTTCCAGAATCTTTGAGAAGATACTCAGAGAGGTCATGGCCCCCTCAAGGTGAACACCCACTGGCAGCTTTGGGTGGGAGCAGCCTGGACTTCAACCACTACATTGGGGAGGATGGGCCTCCCCTTAGCAGTAGCACCCCAGTCAGCAAACTTGGCCTCTTGTCCAGGGGACTGAGGGTACCTTGCTTCTGATTCTGGGTGAAGCTGATAGGGAGGACAGAGAAGCATGATGATGAAGGAGGTCATGTGAGACAGTCAGAGATGGACACATTTCCCAATGAGGTACATCTGCCTTCTTGCCCCTTTGTGGGAGCAGAGCTGGGGCCGTGAGACCAGCGTCTGTCCTTTCATTTCCCTGGGTCTGGTTGCCCTGCAGTGGATCAGTGTGATGAGAGCACAGACCAGGCAGGAAGTTTTGGGGAGTTGTCTTCTCCCAGCCTCGGAACCCCTTTGGGTGTGGAGCTGGCAATACCTGCTTTGTCGTCTTGGCCTGACTGGACTTTGGGTTGCCCTTATTTGGGGGTTTTCCAGGTGCACAGTTGAACATTGTCAGAGACCAAGTTGCCAGCTTACTAAGAACAACAACCTCAAACCATGTGGCTCTGAATAAGAGGCCAGGAGCCTGGGAAACTATGGAGAAGAAAGACAGTCAACTGGGAAAATGGGAATGAGGTAGAGCTATAGGCAGGAGCTCAAGTGAAACTTATGCCTGACCAAGTGTTTGTCTGTCTAGCCAGCAGCTAATTTTCACCTTGTTAGAAAAAAGGGATTTGAAAAGGCTTGACCTCTGATAATAACCCAGGGGTGTACCACCAACTCGATGCAATTCAAAGCAATTCAATGAATAAACAAAAATCTGTGAATTACCTGTTGTGTCTTTGGTACCTTACCTGGCAATGTCAAGGAAGTATAAGAAATAAAAGGCACGGTCTCTGCTTTTGATGAGCTCATCAGTTAGGTGGGAGAATAAACCTTTATATAAGGAATAGCTGGAGAGAACCATGGCTGAGCTATGTATATATGTACATCAAGAATTCATCTCTGGTCAAGAGCCCTTTGCTGGTTCTTGTATCTGCAACTCATGGCATCTGAGAAATGATAGAATCCAAAGTCTCATCTATCTGTTCAACTTTCCTCATTTTAGGGCTGAGAACTAGACCAGTGATTGTTTTCCTGGGAAGAAGTAACATACAGATGCAGAGGGAATGACGCTGTGCCTGGTTAGGAGACGAGAAGGCATGGTGATTGTTAGATTAGAGGCTGCTTTTTCCAGGCGATTCAAGAGTGTGGATTCCTTGACTTGCCTTCATCTCCTTCACCCTACTCCATGCTTTCTATGCCTTCTTCCTCTACTTAAGCTTACCACATGACTGGGCACCCTCTTCCATAAACCCTTGGTTATCCAGGGGGAAAAAAAGCCCTGAATTATAGTATATGCCAATTTCCGTGGTATAGACACTCCAACCATGGTGAGCTAGAGCCACCAATGGTTTAACAACCAGATCACAGAATTCCTAAAATTTAACAATTGGCTATCCTGAGCTGGTCATTACTGAACACTTCACAGAGCACTGGGTCCAGATGTTATGGACAGAGTGGTGACCTCCATAAAATACCAGCTTGGGCACCCACTGGGCAACATCCATTGGGAATGGGAAGTTCAGGGAAGAAAATATAGCTCCATTTGGTACCTAGTACTCCAAGATAATTATCAGAGACAGAAACCAAGTTGAAAGAGAAAGGGTCTGTATGCTTGTCTAAGTTCTTAAACTTAGGAAAGAAGCCAGTCTTTTTGAGATGCGCTGTGTGGCCTGGACAAAAGACTGGCTTAGATGACTTCTGAGGATTATTAAATCCGTTTTTAGAAAATTTATAACTATATGAAGCCTTCTAATGGGTTAAGGGATTAGCGCCCCACTGTTTGCAAGATGGAATCTCATCACCCTTCACCCCGTTCACCGAGCCCATCTTCTTCATACTTTCTAGTCCATTTTGCTCCAGGGTAATCTCCATCCTCATCCACAAAGTCAGATTACCTCAGGTCTGGTTGAAAACATCAATACTTAGGAGGTCAAAACTTACCTGGTCCTCACAGGGATACCCATTTCCTGCAGTTTCCCCTGCCTCCCCTCCTCATTGAGAGCCCTGAGGGATTGAGGAGGAGTGTGTACCCATCTACTGGATAATGGGAACAGAGTCCGAGGGCACTGAGTCTTGGCACCTCTGAGCAGGGACAGAGGGGAGGAGGTCCAGTTCAGCTTCTCCAGGTGATGTGCCGTTCCATCCTGGGCTCCAGTGGGAGCCTGGCGAGCCAGCAGAAGGTCTCTAAGGGGAAGTCAAGCAGAAATGTCAGTCAGGCAGTGGAGCGGGGCCTGAAAAATCACTGCTGAATTCCAGATGTCAGGAGGGCAGGAGAGGGGGAGTGAAAGACGAAATGAGAGCATTTGTTTGCAATTCTAATATAACAAATCAACAGATCACTGGGCAAAGATGCCTAATGAAAATGCACATGATGGATGTGGGAGGGTGGAGAGAGGAAGGGAGGGATGGAAAGTCCAGGCACCGGGCCTGCTGAGGAATCCAAAGGTGTGTGTGTCCACTGCAGTCCTGCTGCCAAGGGCAAAGGCACCCAGACCAGCTAGCCTTGGGCTGGAGTCCTAAATCTGCCACTTTATTCACCGTGTGGCCTTGGACCAGTTACCTCACATTCTTGCTCCTCCATTTCTTTCTCTGTAGAATGAAGCCATTAGAAATTCCGAATTAGATAGGGTTTTGTGAGGATAAAACGAGGTAACTGGGATAATTGATGCTTGCTATGTGGAAACAGCTATTATTTTATTTTCGTATTTAAAACACATATTATAGTGTCTGGTGCATAAAGTTAATTTCCTTTCCCTTCTGGGGCCAGTTTGCACCTAAGAGAGTCTTGAGAGCTTGGAGCTCAGATGTCACCATCTGGCCATTTTAAGGCCTTCACCAGGTTTCCTGTCTGGGCCCCTTGGATGGAATCAGCAAATCCCACTCTTCTCCAATTCTGCTTTCAAATCTTCTTCTAGATGTGCGATGTGGGGCCGATATTTAATGGCATGGGGTCTACATTTCCCTTTGTGTAAAGAGATGGTAACAGTGCCTAACTTACTGGGCTATTGTGAAGTACAAATGCGAGGTGTTGTGGGGATGTTTGTTGTTCTTACCTCACCTTGACTGAGGTATATAAGTGCAGACTCTGGTTTGAGCATGCTACATGTGGTCTCTCATTTAACCAGAGACAGCTGTAAGGAGTTAATACTGTCGTTCATTGACGGCTCAGGGAGATGGGGCGTCAGTCTGACATATTACACCGGAAAACACACCTAGCCATCTCGGCCTTGGCCTGCTGGGTGCCCTGCCTCTGGCCTTCTCTTCCTCCATCTGAGCTGGTGTGCTCTTGTTAAGATGGTGCAGAGCTGTGCTGGACCTATCAGGGGGACGTCAGCTCAGCTTTTAGAGCCAGGCAGACTATCCCCTTCGTTAACTTGTGAGTTTTGCCCTTTAACTGTGATCTTGATTTTTACTCCCTTATCACGTGAGCCTGAGAGGCTGTGTCCACCATATCAGAAGGCAGAATGTCTGAGGAAGGATACGGGGAGAGGCCAGCAGAGTTCCCAGGGAGAAGGAGAACCTCCTGACATCCTTCAGTACCATTCAGAGTGCTCCATCCCACTGGAAGGGGTGAACAGAATCTCTGAGGAGATCCTCAGAGCTTTTCTTTCATGTTTTTCTCTTTCTTTCCTTCTAGATAGTGAAGTGAGGTGCTAGAATTGGTCTGGCCATGGAATCTGGCAAGATTTTCCAAGTCATATGTTTACCCTCTTTTTACAACTTGGCAAATTTTCAAAGCATTTTGGGTATGAAAAATGCCATTATCTATCCAGGAGTGAATGTCAGTTATGTAGGGGTAACTGTATGCTGTAGAGTGAATGTTTATGTCCCTTGAAAATTCAGAAGTTGAAAACCTCATCCCTGATGTGATGGTATTAGGAGGTAGAGCCTTTAGGAGGTGATGAGGTCATGAAGGTGGAGACCTCATGGATGGGATTAGTGTCCTTACAAAAGAGACCACAGAGAGCTCCCTCACCCCTTCTGCCATGTGAGGACACAGCAAGAAGATGGCCATCTGTCAACCAGGAAGTGAGCTCTCACCAGACAGTGAATCTGATGGTGCTTTGTTCTTGGACTTCCCAGCCTCCAGAGCTTTGAGAAATAAATTTCTGCTGTTTAAGCCATCCAGTCTATGGTATTTTGTTATAGCAGCCCGAACGGGCTAAGATAATGCAATAATTGCTGATTCACCATGGAGATAAGTCACTTATCTACCACTCCCCATGGCAGTAGACAACTAGAGATGATTGTGTGTCTGTGAGGTGTGTTCTGTGGGCATCACCTCCAGGGGCACTGACGAGGGCTGAATGACTGGATTTAAGGCAGGCATCCCCACTCAGCTGCTGTGAGGAGAGTGCTTGAAGACCTGAGAGAGAAAATCAAGATGGTATGGGATGTGAGTTACCCCAGACAAAAATCCTCTCATCTGCTTCAGAAATAACGTTGAAGAAGGAGCAGATGGCAGGTTTGATGCATTAAACTACAAGTATGAGGGGTGGATGTGGTGAGGTGGTCTGGTTGGCTAGATCAGGAAGTTAATGAGAACGAAGCTTAAGGAGATGCCCCCTTAATGGGCCCGATGGTGCTGTTTTTCACTGTGTGGTAGTGGGAATGGTGACTGTCAGGTTCTTTCGCACTTCTAGAAAAATGATTAGCATGGACGTTCTACAGGTGGTAGACAACACAGCCCTCACGTGTGGGGAGGGCAGAGAATGTGTGAGGTTCAGTGGAATCAGTGCCTACCCGCTGATAGGCGCTCCCTCAGTCAAATCCCACAGTTCCTGCCACCCCACACTAACACAACCCTAATGCGGATGTGCACCAGGCTGCCCAGGTCCTGGCACTTATGTCCCTTTGCTAGATGCCACCATCATTCAGGATGCTCAAAGTGCAACAGCAGTCATCTTTGTCAAGAAGGGAGTTAATTCCTGATAACAACTCCTGAGGAAAGGGCATTGCTAAGAGGTGGAGAAGGTGAGTGTTTGGTCTGATTTCCAAATCTGAAAGAGAGAAGTACGTGTGGGAGAGAATTTCAAAACAAAACTTTCAGATTCTAGAAGAGAATATTAATGAAGGCTGAAATTTAGCAAGATAATGCTCTTAAGTTTATCTAAATGTTTTAGAACTGGCTCATGGTCCTCCTCTGCTCATTGATAGGATCAGTCTATTATTGTGTTTCCTGGAATGGAAGCACACATTTTTGAAAAGAAACTATGCCAGAGACATCTTAATTTGAAAGAAGTGCCAATTTAGAAAGTGAAGGAGAACCCTGGAGATGCTACGTGTTGGTCTTTGGAAATTTCCTCTGCTGAATCCTTCAGTGACAGTGTTTTCCCTTCCATGTAATAAAGAAAGGATACAGACATGAGGTTAATTAGGAGCGATGGGTCTAAAGGAAGGCTGAGGATGGAGCAACCCAGGGGGGACGTGGCCATGACTACCAGCAGCTTCGTCATCACCACCCTTATTCCTATTGAAGGAGCATATGCAGGGAAACAGACCACCATGGGCCTGCCGGTAGCTGGAGATTGACTCTAGAAACATCTAGGCTTAGAAGTCCCTGTCATGGAACTGTCAGTTTCTCTTGCCACTCGGAGGGAAGAAGTAATACACAGAGCGTCAGCAGAGTTGGGTCCTGGGAGGAAACTTGCCCATTGACTTTAACTTCAGGTACCATGACTCCTCTTTCTGAAGGCTTGGGACTTCAAAACATGATTGTGAGTGGCCCAGGAGACAGGAAGCCTCCCCTAAAAGAGAACAGGGTGTAAAAAAGATGATGCCGCTGATTGGATTTGCCTTTGCTGTAGGAAAGTGGCCACAAAGAAAGGAGAGGCTCTGAGCTTTGGCAAAGGACTATCTCCTGGTTGGGCCAAACTTCCTGCTCCTCCACAGAACTTGAGGGCGCTGAGCCCTGGAAGACACCAGAAGCGTGACATGCAGTGGAGAGGCCTGCTGTCCTCAGGCCTTGGTTGGTTGGTCTTCTTGGTGATGGAGCCCAGGGTGGTGGTCAGATGCACCGCCAGGACAGCACAGGCCCAGCCAGTCAGCACTGACACTGTTTGTAAACATCTGACAGGACCCTACTGGAGCCACCCTGTTGAATGTCAGCCAGCCTGGGGCTCATGCAGGGGTTTGACCTCTCAGGGCCCTGCGAGTTCCAGCAACCTATAATGTTAAGTTTGTCAGATTAGGACAAGGTAATTCAAAGGGCCTCCAAGAAGAAGTCACACAGAAGAATCAGGAGGCAGAGGCACTGCTTACTGGGCCAGCCTGGTTCCTTGTTTAACGCCTGTCTTTCATACTGAATTGTAAGCTCAGGAAGGCCTGGGATCACTTTTGTCTTAGTCCCTGCTCCACGCACGCTACGCCTGGTGCTCAGCCCAGGACCTGGGGCACAGTGAGTGTTTAATAAGTGCTCATCAAATGCATGAGATGAGTTTGCAGAGTCACTTCTCTGAGTGACAGCATTTGGGAGGACAAAGGTCAGGATCTAAAAGAAAAAAGAAAAAGAACAGGAAGACTCCCATGGAGAAGCAGCAGATTGGAATCCAGAAAGAAAACGTAGGTGGTGGGGAAAGTTGCCCGTTGGAGGAAAGTAAGAATCTTGAGGCATTCCCAAGAAGAAAGGGGGTGGAAGAGACATCTGTTAAAACTTCTGAAAACAGGTTGGGTGCTGGGGGGGATGCTTCATTTTCCTCTTTCCAGGGTTCTCCCCTTTGTTTCCTGTTTCTCTGTTTACTTACATATAGTCTTACATACAACCTGCAGGCTCACCCCAGCTGCTGTCACCTGGGACCTCTGTGGCCCTGGGCCCTGAAATCCAGGCTGGTGACACCAAGTACAATCCTTTAATCTCCAACTCTTTGTTTCTGACTGATAACTTGTTCTCCACCCCTTCGGACCTGGATCTGTCATGGCTTTTGCCCCTGGATCTGCCAGGCCAGCCCCAAAGGCTAAGTGTGACCATTTAGGGCCTGGGGCTTCTCCTCAGATGGGTTAAGCAGACGAGCCCCAGCCTCGGAAGATCTGGGGCCTCCTTTCACCTCTGACTCTGATGGACTGGTGACTACAAACCAGGAATGTCACTCTTGCCTGCCATTTCCACCAAGCACACTGGTGACATGCTACTTTGGGAAGCAGTTGGCACTCCTTACCCTGAAGCCTCTCTAAGTGCAGCCTGGTCCAACCTCTGGCCTCATTAAGCTGGGTCTACCTTTGGGGTCACCCTTCTCTGACATTCAGCCTTTGCTGGCCTTCAGCAAATCATTCTCTGAGAGGCCTTCATTTCCCTGACTGGCAGCCAAGCAATAGAATTTTTATTTGACTGAATAGGTTTTTTAAATGTGGTAGAGTCAGGATTTATATATATAAATATATTTATATATTTATGTATATATGTAATATGAAATGTAAAAGACATGAAATAAACTCCAAAAGCAGAGCTTGAAAGATAATTCCATCCATTAGTACCTAGAAAAGGTGGAGCTTGGTGGAATGAGCACAGGGACATGCTACCGTTCTCCAGCCTTGGGATCTATGGGCAGCATCCTGTGCTTCCAAGTACGTGTTCCTCGCTTGGGGATGTCAGTGGGAGGTAAGAGAATTCTGTTGTTATTCTCAATTCAATTCAGTCGGCACTTATGTGGGACACACTCTCGTCCAGGCCCTGAGCTGGGCACTGTGAACCCGGAGATAATGAAGCACAGCTTGAGGAACTCCAGCCCCACTTGCAGCACAGTCTTTCAAAATACTGTAAAGAGAAGCATGTTGTGCAGGATCTCATAGCGAGTTCAGTGACAAAGCCAAGTTGAGAAATCACTTTTAGAATTTGTGTTTTGTTGCCGTGCAGGTGAGAGGGAGTCTTGTGGGGCAGAAGCTAGTTGGGGGGGATCATCTGGGACTGAGTCAGGAGACCGGGTTCTAGCTTTATTCCTGATGGTAACTCCCCATGTGGACTTAGGCCATAATCTTGTGGTTTGCCCTGGAAGGAACCCAGGGTCCACTATTTCCAGGATATGAATAAAGAAGCTGAGTCTTCAATACTGAAAGCCTTAGCTTTTCCCATATATAAAATTGGAATAAGAATGGGATGCTTTCCTTCCTTACCTTACATGGATTTTAGGAAACAAAATGTGAGAACAGCTGTCAGAATATTTTGGAAAAATAAGAAGTACATAGCCGTCTTGATTCTGCCTCTAGAAGAAAGTGTCATCCTGTTTATCAACATTCTTTACTCTTCATTCCCTTTTCCACCAGGTGCCCAAGTGAAACCCTGTAGAGCCCAGCAGGGTGGCCGCACAGAGAGTCAGATACAATATTTAAAAACATTCTACTTGCGGGCAGAAACCCCATAGCAGCAACTAGGCCTGACTCTGTATAGTTGGCTCTTTCTACAAACAAGTGCCTGATAATCATCCTTCACGGTGAAATATTTGATTTATTCTGTGGAGATTCATTGGAGGGCCTTTAAAAAAGGAAACTGTGTAGAAACACTTGCTAGCAGCTTTAGGAAGAGGGAGGAAGGAGTAGAAAGAATTATGACCACGCAGCCTTGGAATGGTTATCATATTAAACCTGTGTTCCATGAGTGGAAGGATTTTCCAATGCAGTTGGGTATCTTGCCTCTGGACAGTGAACTTGCTATCCTCTGCCACAGAATAAATTACCTGTCAGGCTCTTTTAAGCAGTTTCAGGATGGTTAGTTTGAAGACAGCAGCACACGCTGGAGAAGGCAGGCGGGGCTTGGGGTAGGGAGAGTGTGCTTTCGAAAGTTGCGTGTCATAGTGTTATGTGCTGTGTCGTGTAGATCTGGTGCGATTTGACAGCTGCATGTGAGAGGCGGCAACCTCAAAGAATTGCGAACTGCCTTCCAGGTGTTTGTCTGTGCAGCACATGTCTGCGGAAGGCGGTGGGGAAAGTAAACCAAGGCTCCCTTTTTAAACATAGGGATTCTGGCATTTTCCTGCAGGCTGAAGCTCAGAACTGTTGTGGTTGCCTCATTGTGGGGAAGTGGTAGAATGTAACTGACTCCCATAAAGATAAAAGTGTGTTCTATGGCAACAATGCACTAACTCACACAGACCCATGCGCTTGCGTGCACACACACACACACACACACACACACACACACACACAAAGTAAGTTTTCCAATCAGCTAGCCAGAGTGCATTATCCTGATCCCATAGAGCTTCAGAAAGCACCACCCCACTCATTTGGCATTAGGACATTTTCCGGGGTCAGGAACCGGAAGCTCCTCACCCTGGTAATACCCCCATCAGCAGGGCCTGGAGACCCACAGGTAAAAAGACAACTGTGTAAAAGTGTTGACTAGTGGCTTTAGGGAGGGGGAGAGAGCAGAAAGAGTTACGATCACAAACTTTGGTTGACCATCTGTTGCAGGCACCTCTGAGTTCAGAGCTTGCCCACTTAAGCAGTGGTTTGCAAATGTTTTGGTTCCAGAAGTTGTTTGAGCAGCAGAAAATGCCCCTCCTTCTCCCAAAAGCATACCTAGCAAATGTGTAACCTAAGGTGAAAGAAAAGGGTAATCATGCATTGACATAATCATATGCATGTATATGTGTGTATATATGCATATATGTATATACATATGTATATGTGTATGTATATATGTTTATGTATATAAATATTGTATGGATAACCAAATACATTACTTATTTGTGTGTTCTAAAGCACAGATGGGCACACATTCTTAGAGACCTGTCTGCAGACAGCCTGGAGGATCTTCTGAGGCTCCCAGAGAAGATTTCTTTCTTCAGGGCTGGCCTCAGTGACTGCTGAGCCCGAGTGAGGTGGGCCTGCTGCATCTGTGGGCTGTGTGTCTGAGGCTCCGGCACCTGCCAGCTGAGATGTGAGTGTCAGGGCAGCTGGATCTGGCAGAGACTATTTTCTGCTTCCCAATTCCCTCCAGGCCAGAGATAAAATGAGAAGTACAGTTTGTGAATGATACCAGGGCTGCTGAATGAACCAGGGATTGTTAACATTCTTGCTGATAGTAAAGTGTGTTATATGTGGTAATAATTACAGGTTAATGCTTGTTACCTGGGATAAAGAGTTTAAAATGGACATGATAGTTCATCTCAATGCTGGCTGAGGAATTAATACGTCCACGTGTTTTATAGAGTTATGGCAAGTTAAACTTTAGACACTATCCTGTAAAAGTCTTTGCCTGACTTATTATCCAGCAGTGGCCAGTGGATTTGGAACAAAGCTTTTTGTTCGATATACTGACAATCAGTCATAAGGAAGATTGAAAAAAAAACCCATTAGATCGAGAATAGAATTGTCAATATCAAGCTAAAACTAAAACTAAGACTATACAGAATTGTATTGAAAGAAAATACATCTATTGAGTTGTTAGTAGGTACCAGGCATTGAGCTCAGCCAGGCCAACTGCCAGCAAGTGGCAAATATGGGCTACTACCACATTCTGATGGCAAAGTCCTTGCTTTACCATTATACTGTAAGACACTTTTAAATGGATGTTAGACTAATATTGCGATGATCTGGCTAGAATTATCATCCTATGCTAGTACTCACTGTGTGGTTGAGAAGTGAGCAGTTCCATGTTTAGCTGGGTAATATGAACAATAGCTGTGTTGCGAATAATAATGTTATATACCTAACACCCCCCTATTTCACCTGTGTCATTTTAGACCTTAGATGAGGGGGGCTGGGAAATAATAATAAAACAAGTAAATGTTTATCGAGCATATACTAGATGCCAGGCGCTGTGTCTAGTGCTTCATCCATGGATTAGGTCATAAGAGCAACCCTCTGAAAGAGTCACTTAATATTTTTATCTGCATCTCATAGACGAGCAAATCGAAGCTCCAAGTGGTCACATTTCAACCAGAGTCTGTGGTCTCAACCACCCTTTAACCTCAAGTTACTAGCATGTACTTGTGGCATGTTGCATGCAAACCCACACGCATGTTTTCACATCTGTAGGTTGTGCTGAGACTTTCCTGCAGAGAATGTACCAAAGATGAGCTTCTCAAAGCCATGGCCTCCCCCACGGAGGGCCCCCAGGTCAGGACCCACTCCTTTTCTGGAGATAAGGGTCATCCTCCCCCAACCACAACCACACACTGAATGTGGCTGCTGCCAGCAACCTTTGGCTTGCCTCCCAGCCTTCCCTCCACTAAACCCTTGGCTTTGTCTTGGCTCTTACTAATGCCACTTTTCACACCTCCATGTCTTCTCCTACTCCCTTTCTCAGTGTGATGGTGGTTTCCGCCTGATGCGAGTCAGTGACCTTGGCTCGTTGGGCTGTCCTCTCTAATCACACGGGCCCCCTGCCTCCTGACACTGCACAGGGTGACGGGGCAGCTCTATCAGTATGTGCCCACGTCATCCTGTTCACCACCTCTGGGTTTTTCTGTATTTTCAGGTTGTATGCACTTAGTGGCATGGGGTCAACCCAAGGAGGGAAAAATGAGGGAGAGCTCTGTTTACTTTGCATTTGGTCAAGTGACCTTGGCAGGACCTTGAAGAGATCAGTTAGGGCAGAGTGGGCTAAGGATCTATCAGTGCACAGGGACAGATCTGGCAGGTGTTTTTGCCTCAGAGGCAGCTCTCCTTCCATTGGTGGTCCAGAGTTGCACACAGTTGCATGCTCGCCTCCCAACTCTTACACATACACCCACACACCACCAGTTGTTATGGTTTCGTGTGTGAGAATGTGTGTGTCTATGCGTACACACGTGCACAAGTGATTATATCCCTCCCTGCTAGATTTCTGCCCCTCAAGAGCTCATTTCATTGGGTTCTTGAATGACTTCAGCTCAGGACCATGAAGGGCAGAGGCAGTGAGCTGCTTTCTGTCAGTTGGCAAAGATCCGGACTTGCAGGATCTGACTTTTATATTCCATGTCCTGACGGTGGTGCTTCTGGTGCTTCTGGAGAGTCTCTTTTGAGACCAAAACAGGCACCCAATACTAGTTGATGGGTCACCTGGATAGGATTCTCTTCTCCACAGGGTCAGTTAGTGGCCTTTTTCCATCTGAGGACACAGGGAACCAGGGAAGGGGAATCTGGACAGAAAATCCTGGCGCATGCTCTTCTGCATCTATGATGTTGGGTCCAAAGTCAAGAGCAAGTCATGTTCGTGTGAAATGGAACATCTGTGGGGCACTGCAGCCAGGAAGCCTAGAAAAATCCAAGCCAGGTGGCTCCACACGGTTCCTGCAGTGATGGCATCCAAAGGGCCAGCAGTCTAAGTGTCGTCAAGCCCTGAAATGCCTTCTCTGTCTGTGGAGAATGGCAGCTGTGAAGCCACTGCATAGAATCATATCCCAGCTTGAGAGAAGGAGTAGAGACTTTAGTAGGTCATTCCTAGCTTGTGGCAGACATCCTTTAGCCTCTCCCTTCCCCCCTCCTGTTCAATAACCTTTTCACTAATTTCTGTCCTATGCTGACATTAGATCTCCCAGTGTCTTTTGGGTAGTCAGCCATCAGCTGAAATTCAGGACCCCAATTCTCCATGTAGCACTTGGTAGGGAAGTTTGAATGGGAACTTTTCTCTGGGACTCTCCAAGTGTTGGAAATGAGGGGGAAGATCACCTTGCTTTGATGAGGATCTCCCACCCCTCTGGCTCCTTCTGTTTCCAACAGCAGCAGCAACACTTACAGCTAGGGTGCAGGTGGGCAGCTGGAATTCTTGAAGCGACTGGCTCTGTCCCCATTGCTCATAATTTATGGGGCAAGCCTTCCCCGGTGCCCTACTCCCCTGGCTCCAGGATGGCTGGGCAAAGTAATTATCATGGACAGCTGAACGGTGTTCATTGCCATGGCCTTACCTCATCAGCCTCCCCATTTTTCACTCTAGCTGCTTAAAATATAAACCAGACCCCTTGTCCCCCTAGACAGACTCCTTTCAGAGTGGGACAGAGTGCGGTATGTCATATGTCATCTGATTTGCAGCGTGTTTGGGTGATTGCCAGATGGGCACAGGAGGAGGGAGAGGGCAGCTCTGAGCGTGCAGAGGGAAGGGAGTTGGGTTTTCTGGGGACAGGGTCTCCAGGCTGACACCAGACCCAGCAGGTGACTTTGACAAGTTGTTTGCCTCTGAAGCCCCATCTGTGGGTTAGAGGAAAACCTATAAGTCACCAATCATTTTCTGGGAGCTTGAGGAGTCTGGAGTCTGTGCGAGGAGTCGCTAAGCCATAAACCCTTCGCTTCAGCGTAACTCTAGAGACTGTTAGAGCAGGTGCCTCTCCATCCCGGCTCACTGACCAATGGTTGGAAGTGCCGGTGCCTATTTCCTGCTGGGCACTGACCCTGGCCTCTGCCCCACAGGTCTTATCCTTGGACTTCAGCTTAGAGCTTTTGAGAGACGAGAGAGGAGAGAGAAGAGAGCATTTCAAGAGCATTGAAGGGGGGGAGGCCCAGTTGATGCACCCACAGGTAGCCACACTGGCATGCTGGCTGGCCATGGTCACATGTCTCACGGGTGCTCAGGGGCTCACCAGTGCAAAGATGAGCATCCCTGACACAGACGGTCCAGGCATTCACACAGAGACAACTCCCACACTTCTGTCAGGCTGCGCCTACGACTCTAAGTCCTCCTTCCACTTTCCACTCTTTGACACCACTCATCTTCCTTTCCCTCCCCAGCAAACCACACCCTGTAAGCTCTGGCCTCTCCTCCCTTCCTAGGCTATTGGGGTAATCGGAGGGTATTAGTGCTCCTCCTGCCTGAGGGAGGAGCCAGGCCCGGGTAGGGCCATCGCAGAGTCCCACAGAAGGCTACATTGACAGTGCTGATTAGAACAGGCTGCAGTTTGAGCAACTGTAATAAGGAGTGGTTGTCATGGAAACCAGCTCTTGATGTTGTCCAGATTTCAGAATCCCTCGCCTTTCCCCTCCCTGGTTATGTTCCTTCCTGCCTTGCTTTTCCCCCGAGGCTATTGCTACACATTTGGCAGGAGATTATGGGCCCACAACCAAGAGTGAGGACCACGGATCTCGGCCAGTCTCCACCATGCGGTCACCCTTCTAAATGAGGATGTGGCCCTGCATGGCCAGGTAGCTTGAGGCAAGGCACATATAGTTCCTTCTTGAATCCCAAAACTACAGGCTAGTGCGTCTGGATGCCAGAAGCATCGACTGAGGCCCTGAGAAGTGCCCTTTGTCCATGGAGAGGTGCTGGGGAGAGATGGGGAGGGCTGGGAAGCTGAACCTCTCAGCTCTGCCTGCTCCTCAGTAGTAGCCCCAGAGCAGAGCTTGGAGGAGGAGGTGGACTTGGGATCCTCATCCCGGGTGAAAAGTCAGAGTGAGGGCTTTGCTTACCACCACCCTCTGGGCCAGAAATGCAGGCGTGGCTCAAGTGTTCCATCTGCACAGGAGATGCATCCTCGAACTCACCTGCACCTGCACTAGTCAAGGTCATGCTCCTGTAGCTGAAGGTGGTCTGAGCCAAGCACAGCATGCCATTCTGACTCAGCATAGCATCATTCATGGGCTGTGTGCCTCAGTGTCCCCGAATGCAGCAAAATGGGGATCATGACCCTTGATCAGACTGCATCCATCCTAAGGATGTTATCAGGCTACAAAGAGACAATAGATGGCAAGCTCTTTGGAAAGGAGCAAGTCTGATGCAAAGGAAAGAAATAACTGTTGTCAGGATTCTACTGTGAGACAGAGTTGGAACAGCAGGGCTTAAGAAGAGCCCCAAACTCACCTGTGTCTTAGAGAACCTGAGCTTCTAAGTTTGAGTTTGCTAAATTTCTGGGAGAGACATTGCACAATGCCCATAGAATGTTCACCCATCTCTCCTCCCTCCTTGCCTCCCACCATGGGCAGCTGGTACAGGCATGGCAGAGATGCCAACCAAGCTGGCTAATGTGGACTGGCCCCAGGGACAAGCAATGTGTGTACCCTAAGTGGCCAGAAAACCAGGGAACGGGGGGTTGGGTGTAAACTGTGGCCAAAAGGATCATTGAAATTCAATGCTGCCAAATCTGATGCCAACGAGGGAACTGGGGATGGGGAATGGGAGATGAAAGAAAAACCTCGGGAGCTAAGCACAGGAACAGCAGGGGAGAGGAGACCAAAGGTGGCCAGCATCCTTGGAGTCAGGTAGGCCTGTGCGGTGCTGGGAGGGCCAGCATGCGTTAAAGGCCCGGGTTGGGGCAGTCACATAGTAATTGCACTAGAAGGGGCTGAAGAAGCCTTTGTTGGTTGGTTGATACTGGTCATCAATCCCTAGGGATCTGGATCCTTCATGTTTCCTTGTGTGCATCCTTAGCCTGGGTTTTAGCCTATTGAGCATTTTGTTTCTAATTTTCTTCCTCTGCCAACTCAACTGACTATAATGAGGGTACGGAGGGAACTTCCCAATATGGTAGCTCTTTCTAGACTTCAGAGAGGTGCTAGATGAGATGTTAGGAAGGCAAGGCGTGGCTCAAGTCCTTTCGTATCATTTTTCAGGAGGTCTGGGGTATCCCAGGTGAGCTCTTTTGTCTCCTTGCAAGTGGTAAAACGTGCCTCACTCTATGTTAGGAAAATGGTACAAGAAAAGGTGGTGTCCAGCTGATTCTCTATTCTGAGAACAGGGAGGAAGCTTCAGACGCAAGCCAGCCGCTCTCTTCATTCAGTGGTGTTTGTGCTGTCTCTGGAGGGAAATGAATGCTGTACATGAAAGTCAGGAAAACATCCTGTTGAGAACGGTTCTGCCTGTGGTCACGTTCCTCTTCCCGGCAAGCTTATTTGTTATCCTTTACTTCCAGCCGCTCGTGTTCAGCACCAACTAGCAAGGTGGGCAGCAAAGCCTTTGCTGGTGTTTAGGATGGAAGGTGTTTAGGAGGTGCCTTGTCCACTTTAGGGACCCCAAAGATGCATTTCTAGCATCACTTTAGTTGCTGTGATAAAAGGGGGATATCAAACCAGTTGCTGTAGTAACAGGTAACATCAGAGAGTTGTCGAAAGTGATGAATGATTTTCACAGTCAAAAGGTTGATTTTTTTTTTTAAATTTTTACTCTAGTGAGGGAACATCCATAGTATTTTGGAAACTAAATATAGCTCCTAAGTTTGCCAACCCAGTCAAATGCTTTCATCTTGTCGTTTTTGTCCCTCTTGCCCATTTGGTACCAGTATCAACCAGAACTCGAGAAAAAAATTCCATATATAAGAGCAAGTGGTAGACGAGCAGCGTTTACAGTGGTGTGATGACAACGTGGAGAAGAGATGTGGTAACTCCAAGAGTGATTATACTTCTTTGCAGAGATACTATGGGAAAAACACTGAAAGGGACTCAAAAGACACAACTCGAGTTTCAGAAATGCCAATTCTAGATGTGTGACTTTGGACAAATGGCTTAATCTTTTAAAGCCTCATCTGTAAGAGGAGTGAAGTGAGCCCACTTCCCAGGGATGTTGTGAGTGTTGAATGAGAGAATCTATGTGACAGCACTATCCGCAGGATAATTGCTATTAACAATACTCTCTTCTCATGAGCAGTTCTTCAGTCTCCTCTTCGTATCCCTTCCCTCAGTTTTTCCATCTGTTAAATAGAGACATTGATTCAGTCCTTCCCCACCCACCAACATGCACACTTCCTCCCCATAACTCCCCCATGTTAGTGAAGAAAGAATAATAGATGTGAAAGCTTCGAGCTCCTTGAAACCAAGGAGTGGGATAAATACTCTATATTGATTATGATGATTATATCTGGGACTAGAAAAATATGATTGCCTGGTTGCCAATAGCAACCAGATGGAAATGCAGGAGTAGGGAGCTGTGCTGTGTTGTGTGGAGAGGTTCCTTGGGAACAGAAGTACATTTCTTTCCTTCTTTCATTTTTAAATTCTCATTGGTCTGGCATTCCTGGTCTTGGGAGATGTGGTCAGTTGTCAGTGGGATTTGAAGGGAGTTGCAAAGAGCACTAATAAGGGCTTCTCTGGGAAGGCCATGTGTGGCTGGTGAGTCTCCCTTCAGAATCACCATTCCCCCTTCAGATGCAGAGATAGAAAATCCAGCTGGTTGGCAGGGAGGGGGGCGAACAGAAACTGGACCAGGGAAGAGAAGAGAAACACAGAATCCCTGAAAGAGAATAGGGGGCCGTCTTGGAGTGAGTGGGAGAGTAGAGCCACCACAGAGGCCATGTAGCGGGTATGGGGAGACTGCAGGCTTAGTTGAAGCCACTTCTTCCTCCCGGGTCCGAGGCAGGCGTTGATCAAGAGAGGAGAGGCCCAATCCCATCTCACATGATGAGCAAACCTCAGTCACGTCACTGAATTCCGGATTCCTCTGCCTTTATGCCAGAGGTCCAGGCACTAGGCTACAGTGTGTGCTGAACACACATTACCTCATATGCCCTCATTTAACTGCTGTCCTTGTGTAGAGAGTCACATGGCCAGGGAGGGGCGATATCAAGATAGGAACTCATGGCTGCCCTCATCCAAAGCCTGTGCTCTCTATGCCATGATGCTGATCATTTTCCCAGCAGGTCAGAGGGCTAATGAGTAGCTCATCACCAATCTTGAGCATGAGGGATCCCAAAAGACAGGCTTTGAGTATTAGGGAGGCCCTGGTCTTGCCTGCTGGTCAGGGGCCTTGGCTTGAATCCCTTTGGGATGCCCTTCATTCTAAGAAAGAAGGCATTTGGCCTCTGGGTCAGGACTTCCTGCCCTTCAGGGTTTCTTTATTTTTTTTTTTATTTATTTTTTGTGAGGAAGATCAGCCCTGAGCTAACATCCATGCTAATCCTCCTCTTTTTTTTTGCTGAGGAAGACCGGCTCTGAGCTAACATCTATTGCCAATCCTCCTCCTTTTTTTCCCCAAAGCCCCAGTAGATAGTTGTATGTCATAGTTGCACATCCTTCTAGTTGCTGTATGTGGGACGCAGCCTCAGCATGGCCAGAGAAGCAGTGCGTCAGTGCCCGCCCGGGATCTGAACCTGGGCCGCCAGCAGCGGAGCGTGCTCACTTAACCGCTAAGCCACGGGGCCCGCCCCAGGGTTTCTTTAAATGGACTCTTTGCTTACTCCAGTCTTTATGTACTCTGCTGCCATATTAATTTTCCTAACCTCATTGCTACCCAACCACCCCTGTTCAGAAGACTCAACACCTCTCACCACCTACACAGGTTTAAACTCTTTGCCTGACATTCTGGGCCCCCAATGATCTAGATAAAGCTTGACTCTGGGCTCTCAGCACTCGTTAGCATGCATGCCTGTTCTAGCAGCAACGCTCGAGCAGCATGCATGAATCAGCAACCTAACTATCAGTGTTCTTATAGACGCCATCATGCCCGAGGCCCTTGCTGGTTATTCCTTCTGGCTGGAATTTCTTCTCTCCTCTCTCTCTCTCTTTGCCCCAACCGTACATGCCCAAATCTCACCCATCTTGTCATGCTCAGCTCAACTGCCTCCACTGTCATTGGGCCTCTCTTGATTTCCTTAGCTGAGCAAAAATTCTCCCTCCTCTCACCTTGCATGGGATTCAATCTGTCTTCTGTACGCCGGTAACCGTTTCCATCTTGCACATACATTCATTTACTCATTCGTTCAACATTACCGAGCCTCTCCTGTGTGTCCCATGCAGTGCTGGGCGCTGGGGATGAAAGAGGAATAATCGGTCCCAGCTGTCAAGGAACTAGCTGCGTGGAAACTTGGTATCAGTATGTGTCTGATATCCTGTGCCCCATTGTCATCTGGCATGGTGCTAGAGGAGGCATTCAACACAATACATGTGTTTTGAGTGAATGAAGATGCTTGATACTCCCTGATGCTAAAAGGAGAGGCAGTAGGGAGACACAGTGGTAAGTTGGGTTGTGCTGCATAGAAAGGCAGGAGGTTGGTGCTTTATTACCTTATACGCCAGGAGACCCTCTGTCTTGTCTAGAGAAGGGCAAATTGGAACACAATCCCTCTCCCATTCTCCTCTGGGGAGGGATTGCTTGCCTGGCTGGGGAAACTTCTCTATTTGCCCAGCTTGCTACTGGGGTCTGGGTGTTCATAGATGGTATGGGTGTCGAGCAAGCCTCATAGGGTGATTTCCTGAGGACTGTCTGTGGTTAGTGGCAGCCTGACCTAGCACGCCAATGTGACCCACTGAAGACTTACCACCGAGACTTTCCAAATGCCGTGCTGAGTCCATGGAGTCGTGTTTAAGCTCTGGGAGTGGAGCAATCAGAGAAATGCAAAGTCTTCTAGCAACATGCTAGAGCAGGGGTCAGCAAACTCCAATCCATGGACCAGATGTGGCCGTCACCTGTGTTTGCACAGCCCACAAGTGAAGAATGATTCTTATATTTTTAAATGGTTGGAAAAAAATATCAAAAGAAGAATAATATTTCATGGCATGTGAAAATGATATGAAATTCAAATTTCAGTGTTCCTAAATAAAGTTTTGCTGGAACACAGCCATGCTCATTTGTTTATGTCTTGTCTGTGTTGCTTGCACGCTACGACATTGTTGAGTACAGTCCTGTGTCGCTTAATGATGGGGATATGTTCTGAGAAATAACTCGTTACGTGATTTTTTCATTGTGCGAACATCGTAGAGTGCATTTACACAAACCTGGATGGTATAGCCTACTACACACCCAGGCTACATGGTGCTAATCTTAGGGACCACCGCCGTATATGAGGTCTGCCGTTATGTTACGTCATTATGCAGTGCATGACTGTAGTTGCGACAGAGATCACATAGCCCACAAAGCCTAAATATTTACTCTCTGACCCTTTACAGATAATTTTGAGATCCTTGTGCTAGGAGACAAAGTTCTTTCTGTACCCATGCTTTTTGTTCCAGAATAAAGGACTTCCCAGCTCTCCTAGTGCATGGAACCTGTCACCCGCTGGCCTAGGGATCAAAAGCTGGAGTTAAGGGGCTTGCAAATGGACAAAGCACTGGCTTGGGGTTTGATATTCTGAGGTCCGTGTGGTTTGGGGTGAGACCTTTTCGCCTCTGGGTCTTTGTTCCTCGTAAGTGTGGGCTGCATGGTCTCTAAGGCCCTGTCTCCCTCACAGGTGGGCGCGGTTCTCTGGTCTACCTGGTCTGTTCCACACAGTGGTCTGCATTGCGCGAGGATCGCTCTAGGCCTCCCAGACTCGTCCTCAGGCTTTGACCTGGGAAGCAGTGAGGCCCCAGCTAGGCCAGCAGGTGGACACAGGAGCTCCTTTGCTCCCACCTCGCCAGGAGGGTTCCAGCCCTTGCTCCCACAATGCTCACCAGGAATGCCATATTTTTCCTTAAATTGATTCCTGTTTGGACTCCTCAGTTTAGCCTTATTTTGAAGTGCCTGAGATCTAGGCGGCCTGTAATTATGTAATTCTTCCTTGTTATCTTTTCTAATTGTTCTCAGAGCTGTTTCCTAAACTGATTGGAAACAATCGCAGACAGGGAATGGAGTAGGAGGTAGGTAAGGACCTGGCAGCTGGCCAGAGCCAGGCTGTCTGCTGGAAGCCACCTCTGAGTTGGATGGGCACAGGGGTGAGGATGGAGAGGGCTGCACCTCACAGTTTCTTGTGTCTGGGAGGTGGGGGTGCAAGAAGGAAGCAGTCATTGAGGTTTTGGGAGCTTTGGTTTAATCATTCACAAATAACAATTCTCCCTCCCACTCCTAGGCCCCACAGGCCTGCCTATTTTCCCTTTCCCGGCTGCCTCCATGACGTTAATAGAGCTCCCCGGGGATTCTGCCAGTGGCCAACAGGGAGCAGGGCCCTTCCCTCCTGGCATTGAATTGTTTGTGCTTTCTTGACAGAAAAAAAATATGACTGTTGGCCCATCCATCACCCCCAGAAAGCCCAGGAGGGCCAGTGGAGGGAGAACGTGGGGGCTTCCTGGGCCTGAGTGGGTAAAATGGGGCTCCCAGTGGTATATCCTTGGGAAAGCAGCAAAGGTGCCACCTTCCTTGGGCCAGAACCCCAGGAAAGGGATCCAAATAAATGTTCCCTGGCACATCCCTGCTGGTAGGAATGTGTCCCCTGGCCACATGGTTCTCTGCCCACCGTGGAGCCAGGCAGAGGACAGCACATGCAGGACACTTGCGGGGCACTCAGGGCCATCTCCATCACCTTGGGTCTTCCTTGAGATCCTCCTTGGTTTCTCCGTCTATGACGGTGATGTCCTCCCCTCCCCCATTCCTCTTCTCACGTACTCTACAGAAACAATATGAAACGACTTCTAATAAAAGCGCTGAGTTTCCTAGAAAGGGAAGACAAGAGGGGACGGGGCAGGGATGCCCACCTGGCCTGCTTGACAAGATTCTCTCCCTGGCACGTTGTCAACGTCATCTCGTTTTACATTCACAAAACCCCTCCAAGGTAGAGGGAGCTATCGTTCCCTCAAGGGGAAAATTCCTTTTGAGAAAACATTTGAGAAAGGGTTCAGTTCGACTCCACAGTCGTGTATGAAGCACCTAGCATGTGACAGGTGCTAGAGGAGGCCTCGGCTGCAGGAGGTGGAGTCAGACAGAGTCCCTTCTTCCAGGACCTTGACTCTCCAAGTTCCCACCTGTGTTCACACCGTGCTTGAAGCCAAGTGTGTCTGACCCCATGCTCTTCTCACTAGACCCGAAGCTGCCAGTTGAGGCTGAGGCTGGCCAGGCTGGAAGCCGCCCTGCCTGCTTGGAGGATGTTCTGCAGGGTCTCTCTCTCCTCCTTTCCCAGCCTCTGACACCAGAGAGGGGAGATACGCGGAGTGTGAGGGGTGCCTGCGGAGTGCTGGGGACCCAAAGGTCCCTCGCTCCCTCTCTGTCCTCAAGCTCCACTGCCATTTTTAAGGCCCTGAATCCTCTCAGCCTCGCTCTGTTCCTGCCTCAGCAGGCCGCCTGGGGCATGTCCATCAGGTTTCCCATTTCTCTAAGGCCTTAAGGTCTGGGGTGAGGGGTAGGAAGAGACCCCTAAGGTATTCTGTGTTCCGGAAGCTCTTTCCACTGACCTGGCAGAATACACAGTGTTGCAACTTCTCGGGTGGTTGCCCCCTGTGGTGCTGCCTCAGTCTACAAGTTTGCTCGACTCTCCTACCACTTCTAAAGCTTGGGCTTGCCTGCAGTGGGACATCTAGGGCTCGCTGACTGGTTTTGGGGCACAACCCACTCCTCTGCCCCATTTCTTGTTCAGTCAGTCCACAGGGGTGAATGTGAGTGGATCCAGCCCTCGCCTTTGTGGCTATGGAGCGTGACCCTGGGGCTACTGCCCTCGGCCAGCGTTTCTCAACTTTTTTTTCATTATCATACTCTCCCACTAGGAGAAAAAATAAACTAAATTTAAATTCTTCCGAATGAGCAGGTCTGCTAAGGTATGAGAATTTGTCAGGTAGCGTTGAGCTTTGGAGGCCACGAACCATTGTAATATCTAAGGGTTTTATTTTGCCTCCACTTTTCGCCCTCTTTGGGGTGTTATTGCCCCCGTTGAGAATGCATGCTGTAGGCTTTCCAGAACCTACATTTCCAAACTGTGTGTAATTTCTCCATAGTCTCCTTTAACGTATAGAAACAAGGATCTCAATGAACGAAGAATATGGTTTCAAGAACTAAGTCAGACATATGAATTTGGTACAAAATCTGCTGCTGTAGTGAATGGCTTCCCATCTCTGGGGCTCACTTTTTCCATTTAGAAAACGTAAACACCTGCTTCAGCCAACTAGGAGGCCACTCCTAGAGTCGGGCAAGCATGGCCCTGGCCACACGTGTGCAACTCACAGTGGGGTTGGGGGTCGGGGCAAGACAACAATACCATCCTGTTCTTCCCTTAGCTTCTGCCCCACAACCCAGCCAGAGGGGGTGCCCCTGACAGGAGAGCCCCACACTCACCCCTTGGTAGGTCTCCTGGTGTGTCACTGTGGGGCATTGAAGGGCTGGTGACTGGCTGCTGGTTGGGTCTTCTGGTTGATTGGGGGACACTGTGCGGTCACTCTGTACATCTTCTCCGTGGCCTCCCTTCTTTCCATGTGTCCATTTGTACATGGATTTCTCTCCAGAGGGAGGCCTTCTTGCCCCTTCCCCAGGAACCAAAAACCCCTCTGTGCTGCCTTCCTCCTAAATGGTCCCCCCCTGGAGCACCTCTTGCCTGCACTTCATGGAGTGTTTCTCAGTTTCAGGACCCAGGAGTTTGGGGTCACTGAGCAGGGAGAGCCTGGGCAGGAACCCGAAGGGCTTGAAGCCCTGTCAGCCTCCAGTTTGGAAGGGGCTGAGCAAGTCCCCATGTTCACGTGCAGCCCTGGGTCCCGTCCCAGCCACACCAACAGACGACAGACGCAGTTTAATGGGAAGCACAAACGAGAAACAGGCCTCTGGGGCTCCTGGTCTCAGTTTCCTCGAGCGTTTCTTCTCTACTTTCCCTCTTGCTCTTCGCTTTGTTCTCATCCCTTTCTTCCTCTCGCATTTGCCCCACTGGGTGTCCGCCTGCCGGCCTGCTTCTCATTCAGCTTGAAGGCAGGTACCCCTGACCAAGGCAGGGCTGAAGTGGAGATGGAGGGAGAAGGAGGAGTGAGGGGTGAGGAGGGGCCCATGGATTCCAGTAAACAGAAGTTAACCCTTCCCTGGCCCAGGAGGTCAGCCAGCCATTTCCCTCCCCTTCCCACCAAGGTCATAAAATCCGCTTCTAACTTTTACCAATTCCCCTGTTAGTACCAGAAACACACAATTAGCTTTAAAAGTGTCTCCAAGCTGTGGCCAGTTAGAAATTTATGATTTTTTTTTTTTTTTAAAAAGCTTTTCTTTAAAGTGGCTAATTAGGTATATTTCTCCAATGGTAATTTAAAAAATGCTAATTGGTCTGTACTCTGGAAGGAGGAGAAAAAACTTTCCCCCTTTATTATCTTGGCAATGGGGAGACATAGAAGAGACTGACACAGCCTGAGTGGTCGGGGCAGCCTCCAAGGACGGGGCCAGGCGCCGGCCCTTTTATGGATTTGGCAGTCAGAAGGGGGCCGGGGAGAATGGGTTTCTGTGTTCTAGACAGTTTCCTTGGTAGGGGGATGCGGCGCAGTGAGCGCGTCTGGAGAGGGCAGCCGGGGTGGGGAAGGGGCAGTAGTGGTTCATCCACTGGGTGCAGTGGTGTCCAGACATCCAACTCCTAGGGTGGGCCTGAGAGAAGCCTTCACAGTGGCTTCAAAGGAGGATGGATGCGTGGGATAGGGTGCATAGAGGGCTCACACCACCCAGGACTCGCGCACCCCAGCCAGGACACAGCCCTAGCACAGAACTTGACAGCTGCTAAACCACATGCTGGCAGAATACACCATTTGAGGGAGGCTGTTTATTCCAAGGACAATTCCAGATTGAACCTAAAGGGGGCAGAGTCCATGGGGTATGGTGTCCTTACACGGGAGGAGAGGCAGGTCACAGGGAACTCCGGGGCAGGAACTCTGCAGGCAAAGACACTCTGGCCTGGGGATGCCATGCACCTCCTGACTTGACAGGCAGGTTGGGGTTACCCAGGATTCGGGTCCCCGTGGAGGGAGGGGAAAGGAACTTGTCTGGGCATCCTCTAGAGGTGGTGCCCCGACTCCCCCCGGCTGGGCCGTCAGCGGCTCCCAGGTGAGCTCCTGCTTCTGCTCCTTCACCCACAGCCTGTCTTGGGACTTGGGAGTTAGCAGGGGTTTCTTGAATTTGCCTTTCCTTTGAAAGGAGCTCAGAGATGGGGCAAAATGCAGCCCCAGCAAGCCAGGGCAGCCCAGCAGAAGCAGCGTGTGACTCCACAGCTCCTGCACGTCCAAGGCGTGGGCCTGGTGAAGTAGGAAGAGAGGGCCGAGGTTCCTCCTCTTGAGGCTTGAGCCTCTTGAAGCTCTTGAGACTCTGCTGAAGAGGAGGCTTGGGTTCCTTCCCTTGGCATTCTCATCTGTTCTCCTTGGAACGGCTGTGGTAGAGGAAGCAGCAAGGCCTCAGGCAGACCTCAGCTCCTAGCTGGGAGCAAAGGGCATGCTCCAGAAGATGGTCTGGGGGCAGCAGGCTTTGGGGGGGGTGTTGCCCCACCCGGCATGAGGGTGCCTGGGAGTGAGTGGTGCATTCTCCTGGAGATTCCTCAAGTTTTCCCTTTGGCCCAGATGCTGGTGGCTCTTGTCCTGCTATCCCCATGCGTTGCTATGTGAATAACACAATCACGAAGATGCAGGCCGAGGATAAACAGAGAACATTCTGCAGCTGAGAGAGCAGGAGGGAGGGCCGTCACAATCAGATATTTTGTTATCCGATCTTTTCAGGGAGGAGTAGAATTCTTTGAACACTGTGCTTTTACAGAAGGGAAGAGTGGTGAACAATTAATCAGTTTTATTTTCAACATGAGCTTTTATCACTGATCTCCCACAGCTCACCTCGTCTCTTTGGCTCCACTACCACCTCTAGGAACATCAGATAGAAAAGTGTGGCTGGGATCTAGTCCTGACTGCAAGCACTGCCCTGCTCTGCCCAGGGACTCAGTTTATCCATCAGTCCAGTAGGAGTAGGGGAAGGCCCTGCAGTGTCTGCAGCCCCAGGATGAATTGGTTGGGTCGGCTAAGCAGGGCCTGAATCCTGGCTTTGCACTTCCAGCCAGGCGAGCTTGGGAGGAGCACTTCCCCTCATCAGCTTTGGTCTGTTGGAAAAAATCAAATGAAATAATGCACAAATTGTACAAAATGGAAATATAGACTTGTTGATATAATTGTTATCAAAATGAAATGAGATGATGGAAGCAGGGTATCTAGCACAGTGCTGGGAATGGAGAGCCCACGGTAGGGCAGCTTTTATCTTATTACTAACCCTTCTTGGATAATTCCAGTGTTCACATGGGAGGCTGGAGAGGACGAACACAGCTCAGGAGTTGCATAACGAATTCTGAGCCACCCCAAGGGGCTGGAGGGTCAGGGATGATGAATGTTCTTAATTTGAACCCACCACATAATCCATTTTACTCTCCCCTGCCTCTCCAAGGCTGATGAGGCGGAGAGGCCTGGCTGCTTCGGCTGTAGGAGGGTCTGCTTGAGAGTCCACCTTCAGAGGTTTCTCGAGGTGCTGGGCCACCTCATTTGTCCATCTTCTAGGATGTCCAGAGTTACTTAACCTTTCTGATCCTCTGTGCAACGGGGTAATAACACCCACTTTACAGAGTTATTATGAGGATTAAGAGAGATAATTCATGGCCAGAAGCTCCTAGAACAGGGCCGGGGGGCTGGAAAGCACTCAATGAATGCTACTTCCCTTCCCCCGAGAACCCAATAGCCAATAAATCGGGAACTGGATGTTGGACGAAGCACATCACTAATTAGCTTGAGCCATAAAGGAGACAGAAGGGGAACAAGAGCCAGGCCATTAGATAGGACCAAGGTGAATTCACCTCTGAACGGGTTTCTGATGGACAATTAGATAGGTCCTTATTAGAATGGCTTCTTGGAAGAGTGGAAGCTTCATAGATTTTGGAGGCAGACAAACTTGTTTTTGATCTCAGCTTTATGATAGATATACTAGCTCTGTGACTCTGGGTAAATTGCATGTCCTCTCTGTGCTCCTTTATATGCGTCCATGTATGGGAAGGATTAAATGTCATTGTAGGTGTAGAATACCTGGTAGCATACGGTAAAGCTCTAATAGATGTTAGTTTTCTCCCTTTCCTCCTCTCTGAGGTAGGCACTCAGTTCCCTCTGGATAAGGCACACATTGTTCTGCAGTCAGTCATCGCCTTTGGAGTACATATGTGCACAGCCATGCGTGGCGATGGTACTGGGATCACTAGTTCATCCTTGTTTCCCAGCCCCTCAGATGGGGCTTGGCATGTGAATGGCAAAGCATTCAGTGACCACCTGAGTGAATTAGTTCCCAAAGTATTAGCATTGTCTGTAACCACAGGTGCATATTTGACAATGACTTCTTCATTGGGCTCAGAGCACTTGGAAGACATTGCCTCTTTGTGGGGAAGATTTTAGAGGCATTATTTGATCTGTTTCACCACTGAGGAGGCTGAGGGACAGAGAAAGACAATGGCTTGCCCGGGTAATAGGAAAGCGGTGGTATACTTGACACCTGAGTCCTAGGCTCTGACTACGGTACTTTTTGTTAAATCAGTTGGTATCTCAAAAAAGAGATTCTGGCATTCTCCTGTGGGATCTCCAGAGTTCACTGAAGGTACTAGAAATCAGATTGTGATGCTGGAAATCATTAATTGGGCTAATAATAATAATTATTATCATTTTGAGTACTAAGTTCTAAGCTTTGTGTTAGATATTTGTATCTTTCATTTCATTTCATTTTTACAATAGTCATTAAATATAAGGTAGATATTTCCATTTTATAGATGAAGCTCTGGTCAAAACCTTTAGCTAATAAAGAGAAGAAGCAGCTAAGATTTAAATTCGAGGATGTCAGCCCTAAATACAGCCTGCTTCCTCTCCATGACGCCACACTAAACAAGAGGCAGAGGGTGAACAGGACAGAGGAATGTTCTAAGGACAGAGGAATGATGAGGAGATTGAGTGGAATCCAACCACGCTATTTCTAGGGGGAAATACGAAGAAAGTTTGTCTTGAATTTAGTCATGCATTAAAACTGGGAAAGGCCCAATTATGCTCTTACTTCCTAGGAAAATTTGGGACCCACCTTTTAAAAATGAGTGTTCTCTTATTCAACTTTAAGAAGGAAGGAAATTCTGACACATGCTACAACATGGATGAACCTTGAGGACATTCTTCGAAGTGAAATAAGCCAGTCACAAAAGGAAAAATACTGAGTGATTCCACTTATACGATACCTAGTCTAGTCAATCCACAGAGACAGAAAGTAGAAGGGTGGGTGCCAGGGTCTGAGGATAGGGAGGAATGGGGAGTTGTTGTTTAATGGAGACAGAATTTCAGTTCTGTAGGATGAAAGAGTTCTGGAGATTGGTTGCAAAACAATGTGAATGTGCTTAAGACTAGTGAATTGTATGCTTAAAAATGGTTAAGATGGTAAATTTTATATGTGTATTTTACCACAATTAAAAAAAAAGTGAATGGATAAAGAAGATGTGGTATATATATATACACACACACACACACAATGAAATACTACTGAGACATAAAAAAAGACAAAATCGTGCCATTTGCAACAACATGGATAGACCTTGAAGATATTATGCTAAGTGAAATAAGTCAGATAGACTTATTATCTGTCATATAAGTCATATATGGAAGATAAACACATAGATAAGGAAAACAGATTGGTGGTTACTAGAGGGAAAGGGGGTGGGGGGAGGGTGCAAGGGGTAAAGGGACACATATGGATGGTGACAGATGAAAACTAGATATTGGTGGTGAACACTATGAAGTCTATACAGAAACTGATATATAATAATGTACACCTGAAATGTACACAATGTTATGAGCCAGTATGACCTCAATAAAATAATTAAAAAAAAATTTAACTCAAAAAAAAGTGACTGTTCTCATTCCTATTCAGGTACTTGGAATTAAAGAGCCTTTGGTTGTGCTGGGGCATTTAGGGGGCACCTGGGGGCCCTGTGGCTTTGGGTTAGCTGATGGGACTGTGGTTGGCCGAAGCCCGAGATTAGGCACCAAGGAGCACCTGGGAATAAGCCCCAGAGTAGATTGCGTACTTGAGCCAAGGAAAGGCTTGGAAAGAGCAGAGACTCTCCTGCCCTCCACTGGAGTAGCTTCTGGAATTTACCAGCTCACAGTCTCAGGGAGAAGATAAGCAAGCAAAGAGACATTTCAAAGCCATGATAGAAAACACATTCTCTCTGAGGGAACTGTGCAGGAGAACTGGGACCATTAATTAAATATGTTAGAACTCAGACTCTAACACAAGGGCACAAGATCAACATGGGCTTGAACTTGACTCATGGGTGGCTGTGGCAGGGCGTGTTGGGGATCCCCGCACCCCAACCTATTGGTAGATTCCGGAACCCTTGGAGAGAAGGATTGGCAGTACATAGAGCATTTGTTGACATTGTGTGGGCCAGGAGCTGGCAAACTGCGGCCCCCAGGCCAAATCTGATCCACTCCCTGATTTGGTACAGCCCACCAGCCAAGAATGGTTTTTATACTATGTAATGGTTTAAAAAAATGAAAAGAAGAATAATATTTCATGACACATGAAAATTGTATGAAATTTGAATTTTAGTGTACATCAGAAAAGTTTTATAGGACCACAGCCACGCTTGTTTGTTTACATACTGTCCGTGGCTGAGTTCATGCTGCAAAGGCAAAGTTGACTAGTTATGACACAGATAATATGGCAAAGCTGAAAATATTTCTTAACTGGCCTTTGCTGACCTCAGTATAGTCCAGTATTTTTTCAAACTGTGGGTCACAACCAACAAGTCAGTCGTGAGTCAACTTAGTGGAACATGATCAGCATTAAGAGTTTAAAAAAAAATAGAAGAATGGACAGAAAATATCAGAGTACATCACTTGTTGTAAGACTTTCTCCTTAAACCTTTTTTTCTTTCCTTAAGCTTTTATTTCAATTAAACATGCATGTGTTTACTCAACCATCATGTGCACTGTTTTTCTTATTTATGGGTCTTGGTTAAAAATGTTGGGAAGCTCCGGGTCTAGGTGCACCTAGGAAATTTCCTGTTGTTCATGCAGATGTCCAGGATATAATTTGGATGCCTGCCGCTCAGCTCCCTCTGCTCAGGGTGCGGTTGTCTGTTCCTGCAGCCCAGGCTCAAGCCGAGCTGGTGGGCGCAGGATTCCCTGCTACATTGCTCTCCCTCAGAGCACTGTTGTCAACAGTGGCCGTGACGTGCTGCCTGACCCCAGGTAGAGGTGTTTCCTCATTTCCGCCCAATTTTCTCCCAGTAGAAGAGGGAGGTTTCCATTTTCCCAGAGGGCAATGAGTGAGGAAAGTTTATTCTGAGGCCCAAAGAGAAAAACAAGCAAGGCCCAGGACCAAGGGCACGGAGCTCCCTTCCTGACCCCTTCGATTGACAGCTGATATGGGGTGACCAAGGACGGCTCTTGTGCAAGGTGACAAGAGGCAAGATCCAGGAAGGCTTTGTGTTTACAAACATATTGCCAAAAGTGCCACGGATATAATTGAAAAACATCAATAGCAATCGATGAGAACAAATCATGGCTCCAGCCATTAAAAAAGAACAGAAATCCAGGCGTGGGAGTTGAAGGGGAAGAGCCCATAGAAGATGCACACGTTGTTACACCCCTCCCTCACTTTTCCCCTCCCCTCCACCTGACTCTTTGTCCTTCTTCCTTTCCCTCTACTCTTCTGCCTGCTCATCACTGCCAGTTTTTCTTTATGCAATGGAAGGAAAACTACTGATTTGTACAAGGGCCTTTGCCTTGGTCTTAGAGGCAGAATGAGATCAGGGCTACCTGCTTTCCCCAAAGCTGTGTGCAGTGTGTCCGTTGAATTTCAGATAGTGAGTCCGTGAACAAGTGCTCAGCCACGCTTCATACTGTCAAGCCATTAACCATAGGCATCCTCCATAGAGGCCTTAAACAGCCAGATAACAAAAGTTACTACGATACAATATGCTTTGTCTGAGGCAGACCATTCCAGGCCTTAAAAGCTAAGCTGGGTTGGGTCCATCTTGGTTCCGAAATTTTTTGGAAGGCCAAGGAGGCATGTTCAGCAGGAGGCTTTCAACCTTCACATCATAGTAGAAAATAGATTGCACCATCCTGTAGAGAAGAGCAATCAATAAGCGTTTGAGATGAATGTGCCATTGTAGTCTGAGGCACCGGGGTAGACTTCTAGGATGGAGAACCTGGGGCGCAGGATGACTGAGCCTCGATGGACAGTGAGGACAACCTTTCTTAGGTTCAGGTCACTTTAGGACCTGAGAAAGGGTGTGATCTTTCTTTAATAAAATAAAGTAAAATATAACTGACAGCAGCAGTGGAATGGCTTGGTGCCAGTTACAGGGCTGCAGAAGAGTCTAGGAGGACCCAGGCATCCAGAGGGCAGAGCTGGCTGGGTGCTCAGCTGTGGAAGATCACTGAGACCATTTCAGTGCCCAGAATCTCTAATTCTAAATCAGCTCAAAAAGTCTTTAACACGAAGAACAATGGATTAGGAGAATTTTACCCAAATACACCAAAATGACTGAGGAAGAGAGACTTTAGAGGATGAGTGTCAGGCAGTGGCAGAGAAAGCAGTGTCAGAACTGAAAGAGGTAGAGAGGGGACCCGGCAAGAAAGAGGACAGGGACCTAAGGACTAAGAAGCCAGCAGCCTCACTGGGGACAGAACGATAGCAGACTGAGTATGAGCCAGAGTCACAGGTTCAGTGCTGAGTCTCTCGCTCTCTCTTTCTCTCATTTACTCATTCATCCGTTGTATTGGCTGTTTATTATACGCCAGGCATTTTTCTGCACATTGGGAATTCAGATTTAAAAGATACAGAAATAAAATCTCTGCCCTTAAGGAATTTGTGAGCTAAAACATTACCTCATTCCTTATCTACCGGACAAAGTCTATATCCTGAGATTTCTCCTTTTGCCTCAAAACAATTTCACCATTTAAATGGCTGAATATGTAGTTTGAGGGAACACCGTGGAGCAAGGGTCTAGAGAGGCAAAGGAGGCCCCAGCGCAGGCCCTCCGAGGAGAGGAGCGAATCTGGTTCTTTAGGCAGTGGAGAAAATAATGCCCAAGAGCCTTCAGACGAGGGGAGCCTCCTGCTATTTCATCTCTGGCTGTCAGAGGCTCCCCAACAGCCCTGGTCGGTAAGTGAGATGTCAGGAGGATGGATTGGCCTCAAACAATGAGATAGGTAATCATCTTTGAGGCCAGAAGGGAAGCAGGGGTCCCTGTAGAGTGGTCATGAAGTTAGCCTAAGTGAGAGTCTGTGGATTTCTAGTGCAGGCAAAACGGCAGCTGGCTACATTCCTTTGCAGAGATTAAAGCCTTTCTTGTCCTGGTATCATCAGTGGGTTACACCCAGTCTTTGATATTGGGCTCTGAACTGCAGTTGAATTTGTTGTACATTCTGAGACGTTTTCCCTCTTCGGTGGCTTGTGGACTGTGAATACCAGTGTAGGGGTGGGGGATGTGGCACCAGTCCATAAAGTGGTTCAAGGACTTTCAGACAGGTGTCATCCATTCATCCGTCCATCCAACCAACCAACCAATGAACCAACCATCCATTGGTTTACTTGAGAAGTATTTACTGACTGCCCACAACATGCCCTAATCCACACCCTAGGGATAGAGTAGAGAACAGAGTCCTACTTGGCTGCTTCCCAAGCTCCAGGTTTGCCATTTATCTTTTCAATGGCTGCTCTTTTACAAAGGCCCAGCTTCTCATTCTCGGACAGCCTTGTGCTGTCACAAGAAGGGAAGATGCTGTAATAGGGGTAATGACTATTATTGCTCCCAAGCAAAACTTACCTGTTAGGAGTCAGAATAGCGTGAAATCATGATGAAAATCACCTCTGAGTACACATCTCAAGAGGCTGATGGGACGGGAAGAGCCCTGGATTTAACTGGGTGTGTGACTCAGGGCAAGTGGCTTCCCTAGTGGCCACTGGCCTCATTTGCAATGGGAAGGGGTTGGATGTGTGAATCCTCAAGGTCCTCTCCTTCTGTGACATTGAGTGAAGTCTCACTTGTGAATGACACCAACCTATTGATCTGTGTCTTGCTGTCCTCCACTCTCTTCTTTCCTTGTTGCCCAATTTCTTTTCCTTTCTAGATTTGAACAGCTCACAAGTCAATGCAATCCTTCCTTCAGCTGTTTTTCCTGACGGGCATTCCATTTTGCCAACATCTCACATTACCCTCAAAGCCAGCAATGTGCAATAGGCCTTTTAGTGATGGTGGCAATATTCATATCTGCACTGGTCATTATGGCAGCCACTAGCCACATGTGACTGTTGAGCACTTGAAATGTGGCTAGTGTGACTGAGGAACTAGATCTTAAATTTTGGTTTTTTTTTTTTTGTGAGGAAGATCGGCCCTGAGCTAACATCTGCCAATCCTCCTCTTTTTGCTGAGGAAGACTGGCCCTGGGCTAACATCCATGCCCATCTTCCTCCACTTTATATGGGACGCCTCCACAGCGTGGCTTGACAAGCGGTGTGCCGGTGCGTGCCTGGGATCTGAACCGGCGAACCCCGGGCTGCTGCAGTGGAATGCATGCACTTAACTGCTTGCGCCACCGGGCTGGCCCCCTAGATATTAAATTTTATTTAATTTTAACTTCACAAATGAGTCTAGTAACTACCTTTCTTTTCCCAATGATCTTTGGTCATTATTGAGTTTATCTATTTACTTCTTCTTAAATCATTGGTTAAGAGCTTGGTATCTGTAGTAAAACTTCCTTAGCTCAAATCCTCCATGACCACTCACTAGCTGTCGGACTTGGGCAATTTACTTAACCTTTCCAAGCCTCAGTTTCCTTACTTGTAAGATGAGGGAACTAACAGTCCTACCTGCTAGGATTGTTGTGGGTATTAACCAAGATGATGAATGGAGAGCATTTAGCACAGTGCCTGGCACCTTGTAGATGTTAGCTGAGAAGGTGAAGGAGGAGGAAGAGAGGAGAGGGGATATATTTCCATCTTCTTTATTCTATTAGAGTGAAGTCTTGAGGACTAAGACTATCTAACCTCTAGTTATTACTATTTAGCATATGGAGACAATCCTGTCTCCCCGGGCTCACATGAGTGTCTTTTTTATTGGATTCCCATTCTCTGTGCCCAGCTACTAGCTCTCCCGATACCTCTGTGCCCTGCACCAGGGCAGATACAGGTCTCCTACAGTGCCTACCCTGATGAGAACTGAGTGACCGTCACCCTGCCCTGACACACACTTACATGTGCACACACATACACATTTTCTTACAAAGCAGACGGACCTGGAATTTCATTCCTTCAGACGCATCTGTGTCTCCTGTGTCTGTCTCCTCCTCCTCCAGGCGCTGGGGAGTAGGGTGATGACCCCATTAATTCCAGGCAGGCCCTTGTAGCTCTGCAGGTCTCTGACTCCCTTCGGACCTCCCCTCTGGCCAACTTGATCTCCCAAGCGACATCTCTCAATCGTGCCCCAGGAATCAGATGTCTAAATAGCAAATGAAAGATTAATGCCAGTGGCCAAGATTGGGGTGTGAATAATTTAAAGGGCAGAATAAGAGCCAGCTCTGCTTACCAACAGGGCTGCCCAGGCAGAGGTCACAGAGAGGATAAGGGCCAACTCCGGGCCAGGGATAGGAGGTTGTGGATTCTAATGAATTGATCCAGGAGATGATTTGTTGTCATTGGTGTTGGGAAGAATTTGTAGTTACAACCAGAAAATGGGTCTTTTGGCATTATTATCAATACAGGGATTGTGGGTTTCTTGAAGAGTGTGGGCAGTTTTCCAAGTGGGCGCCATGTTTCCAAGGACATTGAAGCACCAGGGACTGCCCATTGGGTGTGCATCATATGCCCCTCATGAGCAGGATGTCTCTTACCAATGTCTCTGTTCTTTTTGCCACCTTGAACCTGTTGGGCTACAGGAGTCCGCATGACTGGCATATTTGGTGGAATTCTTCTTGGGGATATGGGATTTGATGTGAAGAGGGAAAAGCAGGCTGATGTTTGTGAAATAAGCCGATATTTTATAGACAGTGTGGCATTTGTCCAGGCAGGAAACCTCTGTGGGAATATTTTCTTCCCCTCTCCCTGCCGCCTCGGTCACCTCTCTGCTACCCCAGCCTCCTGTTAGGTTTACCGCAGTCTCTCCTATGATGGTTTGGTGTTTGATAAATATTTTCCCCTCCGGAAGTCTTTAGCAGTGCAGCAAGAAGGTTACATGATGGATTCTCCCCATCACTTAATTGAAGCCATAAAAAATGAAAAGAGAGTTTCCAATAAACCAAACCATTACTCACTGGTGGATAGAGGAGATCCCAGAACCAGGCCCTGGGAGGTGCAGCTGGGAAGCCCTCCAGCTGACTGTCTATTATGATTATTAATCACAACTGCAACAGGGTTCATCTGCACAGAGCTTCTTAATGAACTTGGACTTGTGTCCTTACAAGGTTGTAGCCATTATAGCAGCCAGGGCCTTTCCGTTTTAAATCCCTGAAGGCGTAGTTGACTGGGATGGATGTCCAAGTGGGTGCATTTGTCCTAGTGCTCCCCAATATCATGAGATGCGTAGTCATGTGTAGGCCTGAACAGTGGAAGAGAAAGAGCTACATCTGCAAGTCTAAGAGTGTAGCTGGTGGCTGGGTGTGTACTATTTGTGTGTGCCCAATGGCTAGTTGCGTGTTGTACATGGGGTAGCGAGAGTTTTGTTTGGTGAGTGGTTGATATGGGAGTGAGGGATGTTAATGGTAGTGGGTTTATATATTTTAAAATAGCATCGTCTCTGTGGGGATTCCATAACATTTGGGTGTCCAAGGGCATTACAAGTAGGAAGACCCTAGAATTTAGTGTCCAAATTAGAAGAGTTTTGAAAGTAACAGGAGGCATTATTAATATTTTGCCTAGATACTCACATAAACTAAGATTGTTCCAGGCAACCAGGGATGGTGGTGATATCATTATAAGGCACCACTGAATTGCTTAGATATGTTTTCCATTGTGTTCGGCCTCTAGTTGAGTTTATGTTGAGGGTGAGTCTGTCAGAATTAGAGCTCAGAGGAGGGAGCAGAGGGTTGCCTCTTTGGTGGCATAATAATCACTGGCATCTGCCCTGAGAGCTGCCACATGGTGGGAAAAGCAGCCCATGGACCCTTCCCTAGGCTCATTGCTCCAGTTTCAGAGATGTCCTGGTCGTATGCACATCTCTTGATACCTGGGTGACCATGGCACCCACTCCAGGAACCCTGAATCACTCAAGATGGGCAGTGTGGCCAGGGAACCGGTGGGCTGCAGCCTCACTGCTCTGGGAAGGAGTGAACCGACCCCTATCCAGAGAACCTTCAGAGGTGAAATCTGAGACTATGCTGTGTATGTGCCCTGGGGTCATGGCGCAATGAGCCTGGAGCCAGACACCTTTCTATTGTTGTTGGGTCTGGCCTTGACTTGACCTGGGCCTCCGTTTATCCCATGTGAAATCAGGGAGGAATAGTATCTACTAACAAGAGTATGAATGTTTGAGACAGCATTTGGGATGAGCTGTGTGAGAGAAACACACATTTATCTGTTTCCCTCCTTCCATCTCTCCCCAGCCCTCAGCCCTGCAAGTCTTTCACGGGTCACGTGACTTTGCCTCTAAAGACCCCAGACCTTTGTTCCCTGGAATCACTGGTTCCTCCACATCAGCAATAGTGTACCTCCTGATGGCAGCCCTGAGGTTTGGGAGGGCAGGAAAGGGGAGCCAGCCTAAATCTCTTCCCACATTGAGGTCCTTCCCCAGTGCCCCTGGTTTTCTTTCAGGCTCGCCCTGGGATCAACAGCAGGCCGTATGCTCCCTAGGATGACACCTAAAAGAATTCTGTCTGGGCTGCTTCTCCCTCTCTTCCACCTTCTTCTCCCTGAAAACCAAGAACTCCCCCATGCTGCAAGCGACTAGATATAAACAGAAATTAACCCATCTGCAAAACCTCAACATGTCACCTGATCCTTATCAGTGTCTCCTAATCGCCTCCAAGGAAGATCTTATTATATTAAAAAGCAATTGCCCTCTATGCTGGTAACGCTAATAGATTTTGTGTGATATTTACACCGGATTTAGCTTTCAGCACATGAGATGCCGTTCCCTTCTTTCTGCCTCTGTCTAAGCTGCTTTGACCTTGCACAAGTCTCCTGCAATTTTGGTTTCCCGCAGGGCCTCTGTCTGCAAGATACATTCCATGAGGGCATCGGTCTTCTTGAATGTTGTGTCACCAGCACAGGACGAGTGCCTGGTGCGCAGTGGGCATGCATCCAATTCATTCATTCCTTCATTCATTCAACAAGTGGAGCTGAGGTCTAGAGGGGGAGACGAGACAAAAACCAAACAATAATAAAATAATGACCAGTTGAAAGAAACAGAGTATTGAAATAGGATAATCAGGTTGGGGGGTCTACTTCAACTGGAAGGCAGCAATATCCACTCTGAGATGTAAAGGATGACAAGGAGCCAGCCATGAGCACAGGCGGAGGGAAGAGCTTTCTAAGCAGAGGGAGCAGTTCTACCTGGGGGTTGTGAGGTGGAGAAAGAGATGAGCACCTTTGAGGGCCTGGGAAAGGCTCCCCGTGGATAGAACTTTGTGAAAGGGGGTGTTTGTTGGGTTTGGAGAGGCAGGGAGGGGCTAGAACATTTCAGAAATGTCTGGGGTGGTCAAGGCACTCAGGGATATGATCGGTGGGTAGAATCTGGGGTCCTTCATCCTCCAAGAATAAAGATCTATATGACCCAGAGATGAAGCCCCTGGAAAGTCTGTGGTATGGAAATGAAAAGTGAAGGTTGTGAGGAGTGTAATTTGAATAAGGAATGCTGGGCGGTGGGTTGGATGCCAGAACTTCGTGGTCTCCTTTTCTGCTTACACTTTGATTGACACATCATTCGCGTGTGTCTTTTGTTCCTCTGTGTTTATAAATGTGGTGTAACTATAAACAGGGCATCTGGACCCATATGGTTCTTGCTCAGATTGCAACAGAATTTGAAATCGGGGCTTAGATAAAGCCTTGTAATAAATTGACAAGACCCGGGTTTCTAAAAGAACCACAATTGTAACAATGGCAATAACAGCCCATTCTTACCTTCTGGGTCCTTTGGAGTCAATAAATTGAAAGCAGTTTCATTTGAGATAGATTTGTTGGCTAGAGCCAAGCCCATAAAATGTCCTTCGTTGGTTACGGTCTTGTCAATTAAGCATCAGAACTAGTTGTTGATGAGGGATTTCAGGGCTGCGGCCCAAGAAGGATGGAGAGGCGCCAGCGCACAATCTGATCGGTGGGAGTTGCTACCAGAGACTGGGAGGTGTAACCTGTGCAGAGAATCGCCTGGCTCCGGGAGAAGTTGGGCCTTCATCTGCTGCGAGGGAAGAGATGGGAGAGTTGTTTGCACAAGTGGAGCAACTCATTAATTAGAAGTTAAATGTCCCCCTTTCTTTGCCAGATCTGAATACATTCAAGTGAAAACATATGAGCTCAAGCCCGTTCCTTTCGCTCTCTCTCTGTTTCTAAACATTTCTTTGCATTAAAGCCCCATGTGTTCCTTTAATCCACGACAGCCAGGTTATATCAGAGGCAACCTTTGGGTGATGACCAAAGCACCAGAACCCTTTCTACAAGATGCCACTGTGGATTGGGGTTTGCCTCCTGGGCCGATATCTCCTGGGGCTCACATCTGAGGCTTCTGCTCCCAGTGGAGTCCCTGTCTGACAGGGACACTAGCCTGCAGTGAGGGAATGGACAGACGGATGGATGGACAGTCAGGAAGGGAAAGACCTGGAGTCCAGGAAGGCCCCTGGCATCTTCCACACTTCCTGATGGAGATTAGTAAAGTATAAAATGGTGGTGTCCTTTCCCACGAGGACCTGGGGCAGGGGTGAGTGCCTGGGGGAGGGAAGCCCAGAAAGCAAAGGCTTCATTATCAAAAGGCAGCACTTTGACCCTCCTCCCTGCATGAAACCAGCCTCTCAGGTCTCCATCTCATAAACTTGTCTCCCACTTTACCAAGAAGAAAACGCAAGCCTGCCCGAGTTCTTCTCTGCTGCCCGGAATGGAGGCGGCAATCCTATGATTGCCTGTGGAGGGGAAAAGACTAGGCTGGGGTCTGTTCCCAGGTGCACATGTGACAGACGGGGTGACCTGAGGCCACTTGCTCAGCATCTCTGTGCTTCCTCTCCGCTTAGACAGAGCTAGGAAAATTATCTCTACTTCCTTCTGCCTCCTGAAGATGCCATGTGGGAAATGGGATTACTGCTCAGTAGCTGCTGGGAGAGCTCAGAAGGAAGGAACTGTGATGCCTGTGAGATCCTATGGTGTTGGCTCACTCAGAAGGACTTTCACCCCCGTCTGTAAAGAGGGAGTGTGAACCCTGCAAATACAGCAGGGGACACAGGGCAGTTGGACACAGCCCACTCTCCCCACCTGTTTACCCATGACTGCCGCCATCCCACCCCCACTGCCCCAAGCAGTGGGGACAGCATGGTGATCCAAACCAAAACTTGTCCTTATTAGTTTTAAACCCTCCTTTATCCCATATAACTCTCCCCTCAAGGATTTACAGTCTTAGCTTCTCTCAACTCAAAGGGCTCAATTCAGGAAGAGGGAGTGGGAGAGGTGAGATTCAAACATTTCACCACCAAGGGCAAAAAGCCTAAGGCTGGGTCAAGATCCTGGAGGCCCCCTGCTGGGCCAGGCATTAACCCTCTAGATGATAGATCTTAGAGGGGTCCTTGGGGAGTGTCCTAGGGGAAGAGTCAGGGCTGCTGAGGCAACCAGGGAGGCATTGGATGGCAGTGGCTACTTACCAACCAGTGTGGAAATATTACACTGTTGTAGCTCCCATCCTTCCTGGTGCATCCTGGCTGGATATCAGGTCTAGCAGCAAGTCATTTTTTCTCCGAACTGTGGGAAAGATGGCCAACATCCAGAGGAGTGATACAATCACGTGTAGTTATCCAGTTGTGGAATTCCCCATCAGAAGAGACCTGAACGATCCGTTCATCCTCGCAGCCAGGGTGGGAAGCTAGTTCAGTATGTAGATTCTCCTAACTTCCTCTCCCCTGTGAACCATCCACATGCTGTGGGCTTGTCAAGAAAGGGACGCACTTCAAGGGTGACAGATAATACCGCTGAGGAACTAGGACTCGGAAACATTAGACAATTTGTAAGGAGGTGCCTCCATGCTCAAAACAGACAAAAACATCCATGGAGTGTGGTCAAGGGGAGATGCCAGCGTGGGTGGTAGGATGTGTCCCAGCGTGGGTCACCATGCTATTTGGCCCCGGGCCCTGAGAGATCAGCCTGGCTCGTGGACGGAGACTCAGAGCTGAGGCCCTGCCTCCCCCAACCGCAATTCCTGGCTTCACAGCCCAGCTGCCAGCAACACCCTTGGTTTGGATGTTTGGCTCCAGATGTCCAAACTCAAGGACATCATGTCAGCATGTTTCTCTGCTGACTGTAAAAGAACAGCTGCATCTTCTGGAAGACCCTTCCAAGTCCAAGCTTGTTAGGATGATTATAGTATTTTACTTGTAGGATGGTTACGCCTCTTGGACCCCTTTTTGAGATCACATTCTCAAACACAGGGGGATGGTATTTTGAGTTACAGAATGTTAGAGTAAATGGGTTTTAGACATCATGTGACCCTACACACTCATTATAGAGATGAGGATGGGGGTGAGGAGGGGTGATGGGTGGGCGGGAGAGGGGGAGGAAGAAAGGTCACATAACTTCCCTGAGGTCACCTGCAGAGGTGGTGGCAGAGATGTGACTGGCCCTTCCCCTCTGTGACATGTTTTTGTTCAAAGTTTAAAAAAATAAATTTAAAGAAAGGTCATTAATTTTATTTGGAAAATACAGAAATGTGTAAGAAAGATAAAAGAAAATGCATACCCAGCATGCTACAACCCCACTACCATTGTTAATATTCCCTTTCAATTTTTTATGTTAATTACTTTCGATAAGTAAGATTATACTATATATATATTCACTGAATAGGCTGGAAAGAAAATCATATATATGTATGTATACACACACTGACATACATAATTACATACATAGAAAATCATATATATATAGGATTTTCTTTCCAGCCTATTCAGTGAAAACTTGTAACTCAAGTAATTTCCCCACTTGTTGTAAACTCTTTATAAACACAATTTTAAACGTGTGCTTAATATGCTATCACATGAATGTATCATAATTTACTTACTCCCTTACTGTTTTATATTTGTTACTTCTCATTTTCAAATTATAAACAATACTAATATGAAAATGATTGTGCATAAAGGTTTTGCTTTTCTTTTTTTAAGATCCCTGTATTTCAGACTATTTCCTTTGGCTAGAGTCCCAGAAGTGGTGTTACTAGGTCAGAGGGTATAAACACATTAAAGATTGGCTATCTATTACTAAATTATTTTCCCAAAGTATTTTTCCAACTTATGTTCCCACTAGAAAGCTATGAAATTTTATTAAATCTTTGCTAATGTGGTAGACGGTCCTCACTTCCGATGTGAAAAATCATAGTGTTCTAAGTTCAAGTGTGTGAGGCTGCAGAGATGGTGATGTGATTAAACAGTTTCATGAACATTTTTGAAAAACTCAACAAAGCTCTGGATCTATCCCAGAAAGCAAAGAATTGGCCCCATGTAGCCCAGCTGGCTAGGACCAGCCCCCAAAAGTGATGCCTGCACCCCAGACCAGGAGATAGGTGCTGGCATAGCCCCAGGAATAAAAAGAAAACAAAGGAGATTGGTCCCCAGCGAGTGTGCTGAAATGTAGGACCTGAACAGTCCATGTGCTTGTGTGCACATGTGTGTGCACGTGCTAGTGTATGTGCATGTGTGGACATGTGTGCATGCAAGTGTGTGTGCACGTGTACGCCCACATGAAGCATCTCCATCCCTGGAGGAAACCAGAGTGCTGGATCAATGGACTCATGAACACATGCCCACAATAGAAAATAGGATTGATGCCCTGTCCTGTGAAGATCACCAGGCTGGCTAATTTGGCTTCTCTGATGATCCGTGTCAGTCCATCCCAGCCCTGCTGTTCAGATGCCCTCCCCATCCTGGGGGTGGGGTGTCCCAGCAAGGCTCAGGCCATTTCAGCCGGGCTTGGGGAGAAGGCCAGTGGAGATAATGAGCTCCTGCTTATCACAGGGGGGCTGGCGGGCAGGGACCACTGGGAACAAATGGGAGTGTCAATATCTGTCTCTCTAGATCCGCAAATCCAGGGCTGTCAGCTGTAGGTATTTCTAGAACCCCCTTGGCCCTCGTAGCTCCATAAAGAACATGAGGATGCTGGGATGATTCATCCTTACGGAAGGGGAAATCCCACTTGGGCTTGTTTTCTTTATCTTTAGAAAAGGGGAAATGAAGCCTAGAAGGTTGGATTTCCCCTCAAAATCCTCGCCCCCTCCATTTCAGTTCTCTTGGGCCCCCCAGCCTTCCCTGCTAACATACAGGTGGGCAAACTCAAGAGTCCTGGAGACTTGGCCCTTCTTACCTTCGTTCATGGAGAGGTCATGTAGGGTGCTGGGGCCTGGGAGACAGATTGCCGGAGTTCTAGCCCTGATTCCAGGAATCTGTACGACTCCAGGCAAGTCACCAATGTCCCTGGGTCATGCTCTTCTCGCCTGTAAAATAGGAGTCTGGATTAGGGGAGCTCTAGGCCTTTTTTAATGTTTTATAAAATTATAATATGATAAAAAGTCAGGAATGTCTAAATAAGTTACATTTTGGCAAGAAGGAAGCAGCCACTCTGAATCCAAGAGGCCAGAGGAGCAGTCCTTTCCCTCCGACCCGTGTGGTCAGGAGACTCCTGGGGTCCTTCAGCATCAAAAGGCAGAAAGAAGAATTAAAGGGGAACAATGGGTGAATTAGAAAGGGCCTGGGTTACTACATTCCTAAAAATCTCAGAGGTGAGGGGAAAGACCGCAATTGGAGTAGTTTAGCAACCGACTGCCATTTTTAAGAAGTTCTCAAGGAGTATGAGTGACTTACCCAAGGCAGCCTCACTCATGCCCCACAAAGAAAATGCGTGGAGAACTAGGGCGTGGCAGCAGGAGTGGGCCGTCCCTTTCAAATGAGCCGACTTAGGTCTGTCTGTGCTGAGAACTGTCGGTGGAGTGATTGGAAGTCGTCCTCTGAAGCAGCCCAGGCGTCTGGAAGTCCTGTTCACCCTGCAATGTAGCCCTGGAGATATTCAGTTGCTGAATTTGTTGGGCAGTCTGTCCTCTGCAAAATGGGATCTTTGCCTGCATTGTAACCATGTGGAGTCATTGTCACTTCTCTGCCTCCCAAACAGTCCTTCCAAACCAGGGGTCACAACCTCTTAGTGTGTCCCTAAGTCAGTTTAGTGCGCTGTGACCAATGTGGTAAAAAATGGAATAGAATAAGAAAATCGAGTGCGTTGCAGGTAGCAAGCATTAAGACTTGTTTTCCGGAAAAGTTTTGTTTTAATGTGAGTAAGGGCTCCCGGGTAGGTCTCAATCAAAACGGTTAAAACTGCTCTGTAGGAAGGGGAACCAAGGCACGAGGAACCCAGAGGCTCTCATCCATCCTCAGTGTGTGTATTTCCTGCCATGTGTGTATGTGTGGTGACACCAGAAATACCCCCAGGTTGTGCTAGTTACAGGCTGTGGGGCCTGGGGTTCGTCCACTCAGCCCACTGGTTCCTGGCTTGTGGCCTGGGCTCCTGACCCCGGAGACCTCTACGCCAGTGCCTCCTCCCGTGGGGGGCCAAATACCTGTCACTAATCCTTCCCAGGCTGACAGGTAACTCTCCGTTTCCCTTTGTCCCTGATCCTCTGGCTGTTTTCAAGACTAAGGAATTGAACTGAAGAGGAGTAAAATCAGAGAGAGAAAAGAGTGAGTGCTCAGGATCTCGTGGTGGGTCCGATGTGGCGGGAATGGAGTCGCTGTTTCCGGAACTTAATAACTAGAAGGTGCTGTGGAAACCGCCTGGTCCTGCCCCATCATTTTGCAAGGAACCCAATACTTGGTGGAGTTAGGGGCAGACAATGTGGAGAAGCTGGTTTACAACCCAGGTGTTTAATCAGCAAAGCTCATGCTCTGTACTCCCGTGTGTGGCCCTCATGCTGGTAGGAAGCTTCACATTTTAGCAGATGGCCTCTGAGAGCTTTGGGGTGAAAACGTACTTCCCTCAGAGGGCAATGTGTTTAACAGCCCCTACACATACACACACACATACACACACACGCATGCATGCACCTCCAGCTGCCCCCCTCTTCTCTTCTCCAGAAACAACCCATCCCCTGATGTTCTCTCAGAGCAGAGTGGTAGACTCAGGTCTCATCCCAACAAGCAGAACCAGCACTGGGGCAGCCAGAGGGAGTCTTGGGGGTGACAGGAAGGCCAGTAACATCCTTCCTTCGGCATCGCTCCCTCATGCAGACCCTGTAGCCCTGTCGTCCCACCCCTCCATGCCTCTGGTCTCAGCTGCAAGATCGAATAATCACAATAGCAACAACAATCATGGTGATCAGAATTGTGATCATAGCTTACACGGGGCCCCTGCCCAGGCTTGGCGCTGTTCCAAGCACTTTAATGAATTGTCTCAACCAATCTTATACCCCTATGAGGTGGTGCTATTGCTCTCACCGCCTTTAACAATAGACAAATTGAGGCACAGGAAAACTAAATAATTCATTGTTGCACAGCTCATTAAGATCCCAACCAAGCAGTCTGGCTCAGCAGCCCCGTTCTTAACCACTGTCCTGTACTGGTGGCCTCCGTGTTGCCCAGTTCATGGCTGGATGCAGCGTAAGAGGGCCAGAGCAGCCTCAGCTAAAACGCCAGTGCCAGTTGAGCTGGCCGTGTGGTGTCCTAGTTCTGTCATTGGGCTGATAACACCTGCCCGGTGCCTCCCTGGCTCGGGGCCTGTAAGAGCGGGTTCCCAACAAGTAGTGAATGAATGCAGGGCCCACTGCTATCCATCCAGTCTCTTCCTCCGCCCCACGAGGGCCAAGGCGGCAAGCACCTGGTCCCCCATAGGGTTCGGTGGTGAAGTCACTGGGGTGGGTCTCCCATAGCTCAAGGGAGAGGAGTTCTCCGAAAGGTTTTTTGGATGTTTCCTGGAGTTTTGTGGGGCGGGCCCCAGCAGAGATGCGGCATCACGTGCAGCCTCTTGTCAGCCTGCTGGAGGGTTACATAAGGTGCAGGCTTCTCCTGGAGCTATTTAGGGTCAGGCCTCCAGGTGAATTCTTCAAGCGGGTCTGACCCATATTGCATCGCAGAGGTGCCTGGGGACGTGTGGAAACAAAAGAACTGAAAGAAGCCCTTCTCTCTCAGGCACCCGCAGAGCCCGGGCTATCCTTGCTCCTCAGAAACGACAGGGCCCATGACACATCCCTCATCCAGCTTAGCTATGCGAGCTCTGACCCTCACCACTGCACTTCATGAGTCCAGCCCCACAGGAATGTAGCTTGTCTGATGCAAACGCACCTGGCCCCCTGGAAACTGAGCAGGGGTTTGCCTTGGAAGGGGCACTGGACACTGAAAGTCTGCAGGGTAGGTCCAGGTGCCCACCTTCTCCCTCCTGGTCGCCCAGGCTCTGTCCCCTCACATTGGCACCCAAACATCCTCTTCCTTCTCTCCCTGCCCGCCCCCCCCCCCCCCAGAGTGAAGCCACAAACCTACCTTTGGAGTTTGCATTCCTCTGTCATCACTTTCATTAGGGATGGGGGTGGGGGAGGAGGTTGGAGAGAAAGAAGAGAAAAAACTACGAGGGAGTAAAAGTCCCCATTTAAACCCAAGCCAGTAGGGGAATCCAGCTGACACAGCAAGAAAACAAGATTAGGAACAAGTGAGAGGGAGATGATTTATGCTTTCTGCCTGAGGATCCACGGAAGTTCCAGGTGTCACCCAGGCTGCCCGCAATCTTTAGCAGCAATTAGAGCAGGAGACTGTCCCGAGGCCCCCTCCCCTGACCTGCCTGCCTGGTTTTAGGCTAATGCTTTCATCTACTCCTGTTTGCAGGGGGGCGTCTGAAAGCCTGTCTTCTCTGCCTGATTTTTCTTTCTCAACTTTCACTTTTGGATGAAAACAAGACATGGCGTCCGAGAGAGAACATGATTGGGTGCTGGGCTTCTGGAAGAGGACAGTGCATAGCCTCACATCAGGAGGCCTGGATCTGAAGCCTCTGTCCCTCTTCCCCGCCTCCCTCAGGGCCATGTGCATGTGTCCAAGCCTCTGAGTTTGGGGCAGGGATCTGCGGGCTGTTTACCAGTCTTCTCATTTCTGCTCTTAGCACTGCTTCTTGGGATGTGTACGTGGCAGGGGACTGCCCAGCCAGCCTGGCCCCACTGGGGAGCAGGCCCACCCTCCCTGGCTTTGAACTGCACGGAGAGCAAAGGTGATGCAGCTGGACGAGGAGATGCCCAGGGTCAGCACCAAGGGATGGAGAGTTCTGGTTATTACACGGTGGCATGGTGGAGTTGGGTCAGCTAAGTGGATTGTGTTTTGTGAATGAGCTCTTCTACACTAGCTTCCCGGATGGTGGGTCAGAGGATGGAGCTACTCAGCACGAGAAATGAAGCAACTGGGCCAAGGGCACACAGCATGTCTGACCCAGCCGGAGCTGGAGTTCACAGCTAGACCCACCTCATGCAAAGCAATGGTGCCGTGGTCATGATGTGGGAGGCGCTTCTCCTGGTCCTCAGAAGCCTTCCTTTTAAGCCCGTTTCACCCAACAGTTTGAGAACAGCCTGCCCTTTGGTCTGCATGCCCTGGGAAGGCAGTAGTGGATGCTACCAGGCAAGAAAGCAAACTTTGAGAGGGGGCACTGCTGTTTTTGGCAGAGGGCATTCTCTGGAATCAGAAAAGCTAGCCAGCTGCCCCTTACCAGCTAGCAGCCTGCAGCAGGTCACAGTCACTCACCATTGTACACCTATTGGACGAATTAATAACAGGCACAAGAGAAAGCAAGGAGAGGCTCTGCAGGGCTTTTAGAACTTGGATTTCGGCACCTTAAAGCTCTTTCTCTACCTACAGCGGAGCCCCTCAGCCTCACTAAGAAGTTGGCCTTCTTCTGTCAGATGAGCGCCTAGGTTTACTTTTTATAGATTTCTGTCTCCCCCTTGCTCTTGGGGTGTCTGTCACCTATCCCTTGTCACTATTGTCAGTGATGCTGTCTGATGTGTCACCTGTTTAATTTTTTAAAAAATTTTCTGTGAGCTTGGAAGCAGATAATCAAGCTTATTGGACTTGTGTGTACAACAAGAATAAAGAGGCCTCGAGCGAGTACTCAAGGGACCTGCTGAGTCAAGTGCATTAGCTTTGGTGTGTAGGTGCTGAGATTTATATTTTGGCCTTTCCCAGGTCATTCCTGGTATTTTCTGGTGCTTGGCTGGGTTCTGGGGTTGGGGATGTCTAAGGCCAGCTGAAGCGCAGATAGACCAGTGGTTATGAGCCATGACAAGGATGGCTTGATTTTATGCTCACCCGTACTGTATTCTGAAGCCTCTCCAAGTTCTCCACTTTGTGGTTACCTGAGAGATGCCAAGTGTCTTCTGGAGAACTGTCTTTTTGCACAGTTGCTCTTGGCAATTTGCGAGGACTTGAAGCTGGTTCAAATGGTTGAGAGATCCACCTGCCCAAAGGCAGGGGCAGAGCCAGTTCATTACTAAAAGTTTGATCCACCCTTCTTCCTCAGCTGTGCCCACATTCAATCCTTCTCCTCCTCCCCGGGATGGCCACGCTGTCTCCAAGCCCTTCTTGGTTGACCTTCAATACTCTTTCCCCACTCCTCTAGCTGAATTCTCCACCTCTGTCAAGTCCTGGTTAAATCCCACTTCCACCACGAAGCCTTCCCTCATGCTACATCCTGCCCTTTCTCTGAATGCCTGTCACACCTTATGTAGCTGTTCAGCAGCTCATTTATTTATTCAACAGGTAAATTAAGCCTTTGGTACAGAAGCGTATGCGGATTGTTCCTGATTTCACGTGTTCATCTTACCTTCTCAACCAGCATCTCCACCTCTGGAGGAGTGGTTCTCACCCTGACTGTTCATAGAGCTTTTGGAACTCGGATGCAGAGGCTGCACCCTAGATCCATCAAATCAGACCCTGGTAGCACTTTTTATTAACTTTCTATTTTAAAATAATTGTGGATTTGCATGCATTTCCAAGAAATCGTGCTAAGTCCCTTGTACCCTCCACTCAGTTTTCCCCCATGGTAACATTTTCACATAATATAGTACAATGTCACAAGCAGAAAATTGATGCTGGTACAACCCACCAAAGTTATTCATTCAGATTTCACCAGTTTTACATGCACTTGTGTGTGTGTTTGTGTGTGCATGTATGTATTTAGTTTTATGCAATTTTGTCACATGCGTAGATTTGTGTAACTACCTTTTGGTAGCATTATTTTTCAAAGCTCCCAGGCGATTCCTCTGTGTGACCGAGGTTGAGAACCACTGCTCTGGGCGCTACACCCAATTTGCATGTGACAATTCCCAGCAGTTGATGCTCCTTTCTGATTTGGAGTTTCTCCTCCAGGCATGGAGTCCCATAGCAGACACACTTGCCCCATTGTGATCCATTGGGCTGCACCCACCCTCCCATCTTCAGTTCTCTCCCTTCCCCTCAGCACTGAGAGCCCACGCTGGGATCTGCGTGTCAGATGCTGGAGTCCTCCTCGGGCCTGCTTGCACAGATAGCTGTTTTCCTGGGCTTGGGAATGAAATTGAAAACAGAGCAAACAATATGACAGTTTTCTACTGCTATTTTTTCTTCCATGAACAGAATGTTCAGCATTATTTTTTTTCTCTTTGTGCAATACTGCAAGTGAGAAATAATCAGATTGGAATGCTAGCTTATGCTGTTTATAAGCCTGCAGTCTCCAGCAAGCTGTGCAAAGGGAGCTTTCCCAGGGACTTGGCGGGTGACAGTGTTGGCAAATAGTTGCCTATGGCCACATCCACATGCTGATCAGGCTAGGAAGTAAATGGCCACATACGTATGGATGGGCCTTCTTGAAGCTTCTCTTTTCCCTGGAAGATTTGTAATGCTTTTTGCCTGAAAGCTATCAAGGAGTGGCCTGGTCCATCGACACTGGGAAGGGGCTGGGAAGGAAGAGTGACGGTGTCTGAGGCTGGGGCACGTTTTGTCTCGGACACTGTCTACTGAACAGCTTAGGGGAAAGATGAGCATCCCTTATGCCCCAAATCCCTCAGGAATTTGAGGCCTGAAATGGCCTGTGCTATAGAAAGCATAGTAGAGTTTGGGGGTGGGGGATACAGGAAAATGCTCTTTTGCATCCTGCTGGGGACTCCTCTCCAATCTCAAGAGAGGGGATGGGAAGGTTTCATGATCATCAGTGTTGTATGGGAGCTTAGAGAAAGTGGAGTCCATTATTTCCTGGGAGACTCGAATCTGAGGATACTCATTCTTTCCCTTATTTAGGGAACATATATGGATCAACTGCTCTGTGCCGCATATCGAGCTGGGTTCTAGGGACACAAAGATGAGTAACAGAAACACTCAATAGGTGTTTGTCTCTCTAGAGATGGCTTTGTTTTATTTTATTTTATTTTTTCTCCTGAGGTGGGAGGGGGAGTTGGGTAAGAGGGGAAGTCGATCATTTTGATTAATTCCAATCCACAAATGCCCAGAAGATGTAGGTACAGAATGATCAGGTTTTAAGAGTCATCTTCCTTATTCTTCAGGCCCTATGGAAGTGTTCTAGATCTTGACTGGGGTGTTAGTTACACAGGCGAATACGTTTGTCGAAAGCTTACCAAAGTGTACACTTAAGATCTGCACATTTCACTGTGTGTAAATTTTATCTTAAAAAAAAAAAAAATCACGTTCCAGATAGACATGGAAAAGAAGCAGTGAAACCACAGTTAAGAGAAGACAACTTTAATTAGGAATAAAATCCTGATTTTGAAGTTTCATCCTAACAACATTTTCTGAGGCTGGATCCCACCAAACACTGTGGCCCCAAGCCTCTGTCCTCCAAAGCATAGGCATGTGCCCTTCTGGGGACTTGCCCCACCCCTGGCCTGGGTATGCCTGCTCCTGCTTCTAGAACATTCTCCCCACACTCCAGTAGGGCCAAGGTGGTCCTGCTCCCCGATGAAGCCTTTCTTGATCTCTCCAGTCAGTCTAAGTGACCCTTCCCTTTTCTGCTTCACCTGCATTGACTGGCTTAATGTAATTTGACCCTTTATTACTCAGTGTCTTTCATTTTTATTTGCTAAATAAGTTAGTACATTTAAAGAGTGTAGAACAGCCTGGCCCAAAATAAGGGATCAATAAATGATCATTGTTGTTGTTGTTATATTTTATGCTTCTGATCTGTCTCCCTAGGGCATGTGAACTTGATTGACATACAAGTCCGGCGGGGACTGGACTGTGTCCCTTTGGTGACCAGCATGATGCTGGACACTTGTGCTCATTTCGGTCCATTGAAATCTGCATAGATGTGTGTAAACTCTAGGCCAATTCTAAGCCCATGTGTTTGGGGAATCTGACTACACCAGAGAGGTGACTGAGGAAAATTTTAGCAGAGACTTCTGCGCTTAGATGCAGCACCAACCAGGTGATGTGGGGAGGGAGGGCGTGCCGGGATCTAAAACCTCTCTCCAGCCCCACGCTTGAGAGACCTTGAGAAATGCCTGGTCGCCAGCCCAGCTGAGGAGCAGGGAGTGTGGCGTCAGAGTACCTGTCTTTATGCATGGCCTTTTAGGGCTCCTGTGGCAACCTGGGGTGGGGTAATGAGATACCACTTGATGACAACAGCCCTGCCTTTCAAAGTGACACTTGGCAAAGGGGCAGCGTGACAATGACACCTGCTCATGAGTCCCACCCACCTGGAGCCTGCCAGGGCTGGGCCACCCTGCTCATTAGGTCGGCATCTGTCCTCACCAGCCTGACTACAGCTGATGCTCATTAATCCTGGAGCCCGAGACTGCTGGGCTGCAAGAGGGTGAGCTTTCAGAGCCATTTATGGCAATGGACTCGGGGAGAGCTGCTAGATTGATTTATAATTGGGCTAAGGGGCCTCCCTGCATCCCTGGGGCTCAGGTTCCCAAACTAGGCCAGTCTGGAAGGGTGATTTCATCTCACTGGCTTCATGAAAAGGACCAACGAAGGGGTGAGGTTCCTGCCAGACCAGCGCGGTGGCAGCTCCACAGAGCCAATTCCAGCACAGCCCAGGGGCCTCCTGGCTTGGCCCCCTTGGGCCTGCTGCTCCTTGTTTGGGAGACTCAACAGAACGTGCTCTAGTGAGGACAGGGTCCCCTCAGGAGGGCACAATGCTTGTCAGGCTCTTCACTGGCCAACTTCGGGGTTAGCCTTCCGAACTCACGACAGTGTTGCAGGAGAATAACAAGATGAAAGCCCAGGTGATATTTATTGACTGCTTCCTGTCTCCATGGCATTGAGCTAAGGTTTCAAATGTATTAGCTCTTTCAATGCGTTGTAAGAACTGTTATCAGGCCCATTTTGCAGATGAGCAAACTGAGGCACAGAGGGTTAAATAACCGGCTCAAGGACACATTTCGTAGAGGCAGAGCTCAACTTTGGACCAGACGGCCTGGCTCAGGATGTTGGTGCCTTCGCTTTCTCCTGCCTGAGCATAGGACTTGGCATTCCCAGCCTAAGCAATGGGTCTGATGGGGCATCAGAGATGCTGGGAGCCTCTACAGTGAGATGGCAAAGCCTGGGCTGATGGAAGAGAAGGTGGCTGGGAGTTAAGAAACTGGGATTCCAATTTCATTCCAGCCACTAAGCAGCCATGTGACATTAGGTACGTGACCTCCCAGCTCTGTGCCCTCCGCCAAACGGGCACACTGTCATTAGTTGTTGTTGTTTCAATAGGATACCAGCCTGCAGTAAATGTGAAAACACTTAGAAAAAAATTATTAATGACAGCAGTAATAGCCCTTGTCCCAGCAGGAAGGCCCCACCATTGGGAGCATCCACTTGGAGGAGAGCAGCACATTTGGGTGGCAGAGACGCAGGGGGCTGTTTCACCTTCATCAGGGTGAATTCCCCGCTGTCTCTGTCTTCCTTCTCTTTCCATGTACCATGGATGTGGCTGGGCTTCCAAGAAGCTCGTGCCTGCTCACCCTCTCTTAGGGTCTTTCCTCCATCCCCGCAAGGGCTTTCATGGGTGTGCGGCGAGGAAAAGAGCTCATCTCACTCCTCGTCTCCCAGTCCTTCCTACTACCTTCTCTCCACTTCTCTAGGCTTTCTCTCTCTCTTTCTGCCTGTTGACTATCATCAAAGACGGATCTCCATATCCAAACTGTGAACCCAACTGTCTCCGTTGCTGCAGGTTTCAGAGCAGCCGCATGACACTGGCGCTTTTTACAGCCCCAGAAGCTGCTGATGCATAATTCAACAAACAATCCAGAAATGCATCAGAATCCAAATTACTCACATCAGAGGGATCTTGATGTTAAACACTGTCTCTTAAAAACCCACTCCATTCATGCGGGTCCTTGTGCTTTTATCTTCCAGCTTTTGTAAAATTTGGGGGAAGGCTGTGCTGCAGAGAGTTTTGCCTAAAACTGATTGCTGGGTGTCCCTGAGGAGAACGTGGGTGGTGTGAGGTCCCCAGCCCCCATCCCTGAGCCGGCTGTCAGAGTGGCAGGTGCCTGGGGCTGGGTCTAGGGGCTGGATTCCCCCAGGCCCCAGGTGGGTGTGGGCCAGGGCTAGCCCTGGGGGCTCCAGTCCCTCTGGCACATTCACCCCCCACAGAGGCAGAGCCGTGCCCTGAAGAAGGTGGCAACCTAATTCACCGTGGAGAGGCTGAGCTGCATAGTGGTTAAGAATACAGGCTTTAGAAGGAGACTCCCGGGGTTCAAAGTCTGGCTCTGGCACTAATCAGCTGTTTGACTTTAGGCATGTTACTTAACCTCTCTCTGTACCTTCCTTTCCTTACCTGCAAAGTGTGGAAAGTAATAGTGCTTATCTTACAGTACCGTCGTGAAAGCTAGAGGTAATATGTGTGAGCTTTACGTAAATGTTGACTATTATTATTCCAGAAACTTCCATGGATATCTAGGGAATTCCTGGCTCTCCCCATTTCCTTTATGGGATCCCCAAATTTCAAAGTATTCCGGTTCTGCCCCAGCGGCACATCAGGGGCCACGCAGCCAGACGTGACCTGTACAGATTGGGAGTGCCTGGCTGTCTGCAACACTTTGAAAACGCCTCCATGCCCCTGGCCCAGTGCTGCACCCCTCAAGTTTCTCCTGGCTCGCACCCTTCGTGAGCAGGACTCTCTCTGCGGTCTTCCTTTCTAAAGCTTTTATTTATTTCCTCCTCTCAGGGCCACAGAGTCTCAAGAAACTTCCTATCCATCTTGCTCACCCCCCACCATGTTGTCCCCTCTGCCTGAATGGCCACCAACCAGCCCCTTGTCCTCAGCTGTGCCAACTAGCCTCTGTAAACCCCTTTGCCCTGTCGCCTTGTGGCAGATGCATCTGTGCGTTTTCTCATTTTCTAAGAGGCTGGAGGGGTGGCTGTGACCAGCCTGCATTCAAGCCCAGACCTGAACGCCTAATTGGGTGTTTCCTCTGCTATTTCCAGGAGTGACAAGCGAGGTTATCTGATCAATAGCCCTCGTGGCTGCTTATTGGTGCCCGTGGTTGTTACGCATTTGCTGTGGGGCTGCAGACCGGTGCAGCTTCACCTCCACCATGTGGGCAGCCGGCCCATTCGCCCCTGTTTGCATGGGATGAGGACCCAGGTCCCCGAAGGCTGAGAATTCCCAGCGCTGGTCTCAGAGCTCACTGGGCTGGCGGATCTGAGCCACAGATGGCCACAGAGGACTCTGGCTAAGCAGAGAGAGACTGTAAGTACGGAAAAAGGGCCGGAGTTCAGAGGAGGACTGAAGACGCAGTGGGCAGACCAGCTGCTTCCTCGGGACTGGAATCCCAGGGCAGGCGCAGTGGGGGAAAGTAGGGGAAAGCGGTTCGTGGATCCTCCTGATTTCTTCCTGCGTCCATCTGTGACCCTTGCTTTGCGCCAACTCAATTTTAATCCCATGCTGTAAGCAATGTGACTTGTAAACCATGGCTAACTTGAGCACAGAGAAGTGAGGGAATTTACCCAACATCACACAGTAGGTTAATAGGGGAGTAGAAATGAAGACCCAGTTCTCCTTTCTTTCAAAGCAGCATAGGCCATGCCGACAGCTACAATCTCAGACTCAGACAACAGGAACACTCAGGCTCAGAGAGGTGAAGCACCTTGCCCAATGTCACACAGCTCAGCAGTGGGAGAATTAGGACCAGAACACAGGTTTCCTAACTCTTATTCTGGTATTAGTTCCACTTCCTACCCTGATCACTTTCGCCGGTCTCTTCACCACTCCCCTCATTAGCTAGGGAGGAGGGGTCCTCCTAGGGACTGGCATCTGCTGGTGCCATCTGCACTGAATTGGCCTGGGTGTCTCGAGGGAGTAGGACAGAGGCAGCCCTCCTGGCTGGGCATCACTTCAGAGGGAAGTTGGCCCCATCCTGGTACACGGGCTGAATGGAAGAGTGGGCTTGCACAAGCACAGACTGCTCACGGCCCCCTCCCCCCGCCCCCGCTCATGTGTCGTGGGTCTCAGCCAGGGCTTGGAAAAAAATAAATTCTGGTTGGCTGCTAGCCAGGCAGACACCCAGGTTGTCAGGGGATTGGGGAAGGTCAGACAGGGATGCCAGTTAGAATGGAAAGGAAAAAAAAAAAGAGGGTGGGTGTAAATTAGTGGCCTGTGTCTCAGCAGCTCTGTGCCCGGAATCTGTAATGGGCCTCAGCACAAGTTGGCTGGGAGTCTAGATTATAACACAACCCTCCTAAAGAGCCCGGCTTTACTGCCACACAGTGAAGAAGGCGTGGGTCGGTGTCCTGGCACCACCCCGCCCTCCCAGTGTCCTCCGCACTCACCATGTTGTGAGCCTCTCATGGCTTTAGGCTCCCTCTGTTCCCACATGCAGTCAGGGGCCTCTTCTGTGGATCCCACAGCCCCTTACCTTCCCTACTGTATCTGCTTACTCTCCTGTCTTTCCTCCTAGCCTAAGGGTGTCTAGAGGGCCAGGGCTGTGTCTTGTTCCCTCTGAATTCCCAGCGCCCAGCATGGTGGCACAGAGCAGGCACTTGATAAATATTTCTCAGATGAATGAATGAACGAATGAATGAATATATGTTAGCTAACACAATGAAGAGCTGAGAGATGAGCTGGTTGGGGCTTCCAGTAGTCATCAGCCCTGTCCAACACTGATATGTGGTGCTGTTTGCTCTCCACATATTGGTCTGACATCCGGGTCAGAGCCAAACACACCACCTCTGATTTGTGGGCCCTTGAGGCTCAAATCCATTCAATAAAGTACTAAGCGCCAGGCGCTATCATAGGTGCTGGGTGGGCAATAAGATGAAAGGGATGACCTTGACCCTCAGGGGATCACAGTCTGGTGGGGAGGACAACACAGACACCACTCGTTATAAAGCTGCAGTAGAGGGCTCTCCACCCGCTGTGGGAGCCTGGAATGGGAGGTGAAGATTCTCCTCGGGACGGTGCAGCTGGGTTAGGCTCTGGGGTCAGGGGTGCTGACAGAGACAGGGAGCATTGAGCTAGACCTGGAAGGTTAAGCAAAACTTTCCGAACGGAAGGTGGGGGAAGGGTACGGAACAGCACCAGCCAAGTCGGAGGAGCCTGTAGGGGGAGCTGCAATAGTTTTATTTGGCTGGAGTGTGGGGTGAGGAGGGGTGGGTCAGGGCACCACTGGAGAAGGGTTGTGAGGTGCCTCCACGCCAACCCAAGGAGAGCACCTTCCATGGACCTGACCACTGGATGTGGGTGCTCAGACGGGTGCACAGAGGCAGCACATCCTGGGGCTGTAGGGTTTTGGGGAATGATGGCTTCTTGTCTGCTGATGGGCCCCAGGCTCAGTGGGATGCTAGTATCTGTGTCCATGCCCTGGTTTGAGGCACCGGGAGCTGCGCAGTGACCAGGACAACCCTGGTTTATGGGATGATCACAGCCTCCAACAGCAGGGCTCCACAGGACAGTCTAGAGAGGCGGCTGGATGCTGGCTGTTGCCACAGGGACTGGGGCAGAGTGGGGCAGAGTGGGGCATGTGGCAACACGCAGTGCTTGGCTCCCCACCATGCCCAGAGGGGCCCTGAGGCCAGACAGTAACCACCAAGGCCTCTGGGGCACCTGGCCACCTGTCCGAGCATTGGCTCCCCAGGTGAGGCTCTTTCCTGCGTGGAGTATCGTGACTCTGATCTACCAGAGACCTGGGAAACTTGGGGAGTGTTTCCCTGGAAGGATTCAGAGGACAGTCTGGGAGAAACAGCTTCATCCACGTGTTGGAGAGTGAACCTGAAAGACAAGTTATAGCCTAGTAATAACCAGGGTCACACCTAGATCTTCTCTGAGGACTCGTGAGCTTTGTGCCCACCCCCGGTGCCATTCCTTCCTTCCTTCGTACGTTCCTTCCCTCATACATTCACTTGTTAATGTAGTAAATATTTACTGAGTGTCCATTGTGCACTGGGCACATGGTCCCTGCCCTCAGGACTTATGGTCTAGAAGGAAAACAGAAATGTAGCTAAGTAATTCCCATGTGCTCTAACCATTGCCTGTCACCTGTCTTTTGTTTGTGCTCCAGACTCTCTGCACCCTCTATCAACTATAAAGACCACCTCAGCGGGCTCCCCTGCCTCTGACTTCTGGTTGAGCTGGACAATAAGGAGGTTTGGCAGGAGACTGGGGTGGAAAAGAGAGATGTTGGGGGATTTATTCCCCAGTTCCGCATCCTTACTACCCCCGCCTTCCCTACCTGCGCTAGGTAGACTTGGGCTGGCTGCATCCATTACCTGAGATCACTTCTCTCAAGTGGTCTACATGAGGCTTTCTCCTGTCAGCTTACAATAACCATTCCCATCCCTTTCTCCTTCAGGTCAAATGTTGGGAAGGGTCCCTCCCTTTTACCAAACCCAGGATACCACACTATCCCTTGAGGTTTCCTTTTCATTTACATAGGGGAGTCAGAGAAATAGTTAGAATAGATCAGCACATGTCATCCCCACTAGCAGAATATAGACTCACGGATGTTCCTCTGCAACATCCTTTGCTAGTCTGTACTTTACCTTCGTTTGTACCTATAAGGAAACAAAAGTGGGGAAGCTCAGTGAGAGAAGAGAAGTGGATTCCCCTAGCCCCAACTTTCTCTGTCCTGGCCCTGACACTAGACACTTTCCCTTGCATTTCCCACATGTCGTCTGTCCACCTGATGCCGTGCTGCTGCCTGGCCACACACAGGTAGCTACCACACATCTGCTTCTACCAACATCTGGTGCTCTTCCTTGCGCCTGGCTGGGAACATAATCACCTTTCCATGGAGCAGAAACAAGATCTGTCATCCCTTTGCTGCGTTCAGAAGGAGAAGGATAGGGAAAAAGGGAAACTCCCTGAGACTGCGGTTCTTGGGAGATATGACTCCATCTCCCTCTCCATGCTCCTTCCACTCCATGGTCTTCTCTTTTCACCAGCTTTTGGGTTGCCAGAAAAGAATTTCCCTTCTTATTATAGGCATCGTTTTCCAAGATTCAAAGCACAAAAGGAGAAAGGGAAAGCCTTTACCGTTCTCCTGGCCCAACAAATGCGAGGAAGTAAAAGCTCACCTGAGCTTTCAAGGCATCCCAAGCCCATGCTGAGATGCGGGGTGTGGACGAGCACTTCTCAGGAAACACTGAGGGCAGGGTGTTGCTGATGAGAAAGGGGTGAGGATGCACAGGCAAGAAGCTGTGGTCACACTACGGCACATCCTGGAGCTCTCTGTCCAAGGGAAAGTTAGGGACAGCTATATTTGCAGCTGGGCCTTTCCTTTTGAGAACGCTGTCGCTTCCAGCCAGAGCTCTGGGAAGGCCGTCACCTCTGCTCGGAGCTGCTTGTCATTGCTTGTGTGATTCAGGTTCCTCTCATATTTTATAGGATGGGACAGAAAGAAGCCCGCTTTGAAGCATAGAACAATCAATGCTAACAGTCCCTAGAATCTCCCAGAACTGGAAGGGATGAAAGGGGTTGATCTCATGAGCCCAGACTTGAGCGGCTCCTGAGCTCCAAAACCCGGAGGTCAACATTGTTTCTGTTTTGGACACCCTTAAAGCCAATGTAGCCCCAACGTGGGCCCTGTGGCCTCTGGGGACCCCTTAGGGAAGTAATTGGGTGAAACTCCTCATGGCTTATTCTCTAAAAGGTTGGATGGCTGGACCCTTTAGTTGGGTGCATGAAAATACATGATCAAGACCAGAGAAAATATGTTAATAAGGTCACCATTTTTTCTTAACCAAAACTGAGAGTTGGGGTGGACTATTATGACATAAAATTGAATACAGGAATTGTTGCTGTGGGGGTATATCTGAGAACTGGGATTAATATGAGTGAGGGACTGACAAATCACTGGTTTTCTTTCGTTATCTTAGGCAGCAACACAAACTAACTGGGTAACTTTGGGCAAGACATTTAGCCACTTGGGACCAAGGTTTTGAGGGTCTCCCCAGCTCTGTGGATTGATGAATTTAGATGGAAGAGGAGAAGACCCCGCTGAGGGTCAGACTGAAGTGAGAGTGACAGTGTAGGTGGGACACGAAGCAATAGGGTGGCGCTAGGGAAGGGGAATCCAGGAATGGCTGCACCCAGAGATAGGGGTCTCCTGTGAGTCAGTGCACATCCCACGTGAGCTCCTTGGCCTGGACTAAGAGGGCTGTGAACTCTCCTCCTTTGTGTGCAGGTTCAATGTTTTAATTAAGGACCAGGCTGCTTCTCCGTGGGAATTGATTGAAGTGGGTCTGCAGCCCCAGACAGAAGCATGGACCTGCTGGAGGAGGGACACAGAAAGGCGGCCCCTGGGGGCTGCCAGCCTCTCTGGTACTCTGTGGGAGACAGGGCAGGGCGCAGAGAGACCTTAATGGCCAAGCAGATTAGGAACATGGTTCCAGCTGAGGGCATGGAGCCCTGGAGTATGATAATCAAACTCCTTGCAGCCAGTCAAGCAGCTAAGCAAACAAGCTCTAAATAAACAGGCTTCTGTCTCCGGGCGGCGGGCCCCTCTTGGTGGCAGAATCAGGTTGTCTACTCCAACATCCTGACCTTGTACTCCCCACTTGACCCTGGTGAAGGGCCAGATTTCCCAATATCAGATTCACAAACTTCTCTCACCCTCGTGCTCACCCCTCTGGGCTTGTTTTAGAGCTGGCAAGGGCACACAGCTGTTCTCTGGTGGCTCCTAAGCCATGGCCTTATCCAGCCCCAGATGGGCTGTTCAGTCCTCTCAGTTCCTCTTCTTTGCCCAGGGACCCAGCTCCCATGAACTATTTCAGCCTGAAGACTCTACCAAGTTTTATACCCATCTCCCACTCTCCAACTCAGTCAAGATGCTTCAACACCAAGTATCTCCTTCATTCAAAGACATTGTAAGGGTTGGATGTGGAGAAAACGTTTGTAATCTTTTAATGCATGAGCCTGGTTTGTCCCAGTGCTTCTCAAACTTTAATATGCACATGAACCACCTGGGGATTTTGTGCAAATGAAGATTCCGATTCCCTAGGTCCTGGGGTGGGGTCTGAGATCCTGCACTTCTAACGAGCTCCCAGGTGATGCTGATGCTCTTGGTCTGAGCAGCAAAGGTCTAGGCCAGTGCTACTCAAAATGCGGTCTGTGAACTGTTTGTTAATGATCTGCAATGAGACAGGTTCAGACACTGAATGTGAGCATTTAGATATTTGTAGAGCAGTTCGACATTGCTGCAACATCCCAGAGCGTGGATGGTTAATTTGCATTTTGTATTTTAAATTTAATTTCTCTAGTAATTTGCTTTTATGGTATTTGACAAAAGTTTCCACCTACAATGGATTGGAAATTTAACAGAATGGCTCTTCACCACAGATAGTGTGAGAAGCAATGGACTAGATGACTTCTGACATGCTGTGCCATCTCTGAGAGTACTTGATTCTTGGCAGCTTGTGTACAAAAGCATCCTGTCTGTGGGGGACTGACCTGGGTGGCACTTGACCCCTGCAGAGGACCCCCAGCCAGGTCCTTGGCATTTCCTCACTGTGCCTGTTTTCCAAGCTCGGTGCAGTGTTTTCTTTCCCAGGCAGCATTCTGGGTATTTCAGACAAAGGTTTAACATATCAGGGGAGTTCAGGCTCTGATGGTGCCAAGAAGTGCCAACTAACAAGAGAGATTGGCAGCCGGAGAGCCTCTGAGCACGCAGCCTTGAAGGCATCCACACCAGAACTGGGCAGCCCACTGCCTTCGTCCCTAAGCAGGATTTGACTCTACTGTGGCAACCGCCTGCCCCACGTCTGAGAAAGAAAAGTCAGGCTGAAAAAAAGGCCAGTGAGAAGGCTTCCTGCCTCGTGTGCCCATGGGGGAGGGCTGGGTGTTAATGAACCAGAGTGCAGTCACAACAGGAATGGGGCCAGCTGGAGCCCGCCCATGGTTGACCTGCAGTCACTTGGCAGGACCCAAGACTGCTGGGGGAGTGGTCAGAGACGAAAACGCAGTCGAGTTTTCTGCCTGCAGAAGCAGTCTCTGTTGTTCTTGGCCCTTGTGAGCTGTCATGCCTGCAGGACAAGACTGGTGGGGATGACCCTGGGGAGCAGGGCAGGCAGGATTCATTTCACATCTCGACTTCTTTCTCCCATCCCCCACCCTCGGTGCCTGGTCCAGTGTTGGGGGGCTCGTGGGCCCTTCTCCATCAATGCCTTTTCATGGATTGATTTTATTTGCTCTCTAATTCTGAGCTAGAGATAATCCCCCAACGATAGAAGCTCTATGGAACATCTCACCATCTTTACTAAATGCTAATTAGGTTTGAAAATCACAGAGAAAAGGGGTTGATATTGAATAACCCTGTGTTGAATGATCGCCTTACATCCTTTGGAGATCAGCCACTCCAGTGTTCAAAAAGGATATGATTTCAGCTAAGCCGGATTTAATTGAGTGGTTAGATTTTGATTTGTGCCTGTGATTTATTGGCTGACCCCAAGCCGCTTTACCTTTCCATTTGTATAATTCGTTAATGAGGTTCCAACTTGGCCACGGGAGGACTTGTCAATGAGGATATATATGTGTGTGCACGCTCACCTTTGTATATAAGGGGGTACTTGATAAGGTGGGACTTTTGAGTTGTTCTGTCAGGGATGGAGATGAGCCGACCTACCCTGGTGGTTCCCTCTTGCTGTCCACGCACCTTCTTGAGACAGATGCCTGGGGCCGGGGCTGGTGTCCATGGCTGAGGAACCAAAGCAAAGCTATTTGGTTGATCCAGGCTTTGAACCCATGACTGTGGCCTCGTTAGCCCTGTCCCATAGCCATTGAGCCTCTTAACACATTTTGTGAAATTGAACTTTTGTACACATGCTTACTGAAAATGGGAAGAGAAAGGGAAAGAAGGGCCTTTCTGGCCACATCTGTGTGCCATGGTCCAAGTCTATTAAGACACTAAAAGGATTCACCTTGTTTAGATGTCTGCTATCAGCCTCTTCCTACCCCCTAGCTACGAGGGGCCCCCAGAGTCCTCAGAGCATCAGTTACTCTGGAAGTCCTGCTCTCTAGCTGAAACCAAACTGAGAAAAACTTCAGAGCTGTGTGGACTTGTTTAGCGTATTGTCTGCCTTGGATGTTGGAAAAGAGAAACAGAGGAGCCAGTATCTACACAGTGTGACACCGTAGCTCATATCCTGCCACCCCAAGACTAGGGAAAAACGACTTCGGAGAATGTCTTTCCGCTTAGCTAGATTAGGTAGTTGGTCTCTTTTCCTGGCCCCAGCCACCCTGCGGGTGCTCTTGGACGCTGGAGTTCAGAGATGGTCCACTCTTGTGTATCACATGTGATCTTCAGCAAAACTAACTGACTCCCCCACTGGAATACAGTTGTGTCTTAGACCTAGTTTATATCTTTCCTGATATGATAGGATTATCTCATGCTCATTTGTCCAATTCTGCAGCCAAAGTCACCTGGACACTGTGTGTATGTGTGTGTGTGTGTGTGTGTGCACAGGGCAGAGAGGATGGAGCCCACGATATTGTAGCATTAAGTAATTAACTCAGTGCTCAGAACCATACCAGCCTCTGCAGTAAGAAAGAAAGAGGAAGCCAGAAGTGCATGCTAAGGCTGATCATAGGTGCTAAAGCTGTGTTAGCACCTGGAGCAGGAGAGAACCAGAAGAAAAGTTAATGTCCTCCAGTCTCCTTTCCCTAACACTATGGGCTGCCCTGGGCATGGCTGTATCTCCTGCATGACCAGCATCCAGCACAATTCCATAACGCTCAGTCAGGAAAGCTAGGGTAGAAGAGGGGAGTGGGGAAGGATGTGAGAACATGTGGTGTCATATGCTTCCATAATTTCTATGAGTTCACTGGGAAATAAAATGTGGTAAAGAATGCATGAAGGCAACATGTGAAGCTAGAGATGGATGTAGTAATCTGATTACTTGAATACAAGTGAAACTCCTGCAGATTCATTCTTTTGCTAAGAACCTCCATACTATACTCTAAATGATTCCTGTGGGCTGCACAGAGCTGCGGTTCTTGTTATAGTGGTCCATGGGTTCCTGGCTCGTGGGAGGCAATGGGTCAGGAGGGTGCTTGAGAACCTCTGTCTGGGTGGTTGCTCCAGGGCGGGCTGGAAATGAATTCCAAAACTGGAGATTTCGTTGGAGGCGGTACCCTTTCTGTGCCAGCCTGCATATCTAGGGGGTTGAGGTTTGTAACAGGCCATCTGAGCCTGCAGAAGGACAGGTAAACAGGGACTTGGAAGGAGTCGAAAAGCATTATAAACAGTTCTTCAGAAATGAGTCCCAGGAGTGTGATATGAAACTGGCGCTGTTTGCATTTGAAGCATGGCTTTTGGGAATTCTAACTAGTACAACACTGTTGGAAAACAATTTGTAAATATTTAGCAAGAACCTTAAAAATATTCAGGTTCTTTGAACTAGTGACAATTTAGTTGTAGGACTCAGTTCTAAATTTTAAGAAATGGTGCTAATCACCAAGATACGTATTTCAGCATTATTTAGCTGAAATGGGATTGATCTACATACCCATATATAGGGGAAAGGTTAGGTAAATTTGGCATATTATGCAGCCGTTTAAAATTTAGTTTATAAAGACCAATATTGTAACCAATTCTTGTGCAATAACGTTAAGTGAAAAAGCATGATACAATTGAAGCTTTTTACAATGCATAAAATAAAAACTGGAAAGAAAGCCACCAAAATGCTAACAATAGTCATGCTTGGAAAATGAGACTGGGTGTGACTTATTTTTTTTCTGTTTATCTACATTTATATAAATTTTCTTTAATAAGAGTTTATTGCTTTTATAATGGAAAAGATAAATTTTAAAAAATAGAAAGAATCCCAGGGAATTTTTTAGATAGCGTCTGGGTCCGAGAATAGAGAGATTTTAAAATATCAGTGTTCAACCCAAAGGTCTGCAGCCAGCCAGCCAGCCAGCCAATTAACTCGGCGGTGAGGGGGTCTTCTTCTGAGTAGGTCAGTGAGTTTACTTGGTGGCTTGGCCATCTCACGACATGTGCCATGAGTGGGCCTCAGAGCGATGACATGGGCGGAGGGATCAACATGAGCCTTCCCCCATTGTTGTAATAAATCCCACAGCCAACTAGAATTTATTAAGGGTTTCCTACAAAGGATGCGTCCTGTCTTGAACTAAGGATGATACAGAAGTGCGAAGGAAAATTGTTGCCCAAAAGATCTTGTGTTCTTATCTAGAGATAATACACTAACACATATATACATAAAACAGTTCATGAACATAACTACATTTATATACATATACTACATATAACTACATTTATGTGTGTACATATGTATATATACATTAATACACACACATATATATTTGCACATTCATACACACATACATACCACAAACACTCTCTCAACTATATTGGTAGCTCGGACTATATACGATAATTATACAATGGAAAATAAGCATTTATTGTACTGTGTTAGTAGCATTGTCTTTTAATACAAAGGACAGCATATCATTGCAGATAATTTCGATAGCAATAACAATAATTGCAGACCATACCAGTACTCTCTGTTATTAATGAGCTGATGTGGTAGCAATCTCCATTTGCAAAATGCCACACATAGCAATTTAAAATCTTGATCATTTTGCCAAAATTGACTAGGCATGCTTAGGGTGAAAGGCTCGTGGAGGCTGGGGAGACCCTACCTCAGGGATCTCGTGTTTGGTTCTCACCTGGATCCCTCCAGGTGAGTTTGAACAGCCCTCTTCGTTTTCCCAAGGAAGCCACGGAGCATAGAGCAGGCTGCATGACAGACGGGAGCCAGCAGCAACATGGTTCTTGCTTCTAGGCTGCACATCTCAGCTGGTCAAATAGTACCCAGGCAGGGAAGGCAAACAACTGCGAGAGGCTCTCACTCAAGCCTGGGACGGCATTGTTCTGATCCTGAGATGGGCTCTGGTCTTAACTCTCTTCCTGTTTCCTCTTCTTAGGGCCTCAGGGACAGAAGGAACCTCCAGCCTGTTTGCTTCATCCAAGAAGGCAAATGCAGGCAACTCCTTACAAAGTGTGTCTAGGGGTCTACCCTTGTCTCCAGCACAGAAAAGAGACCGCTGGCTTCCTCTCTCCCATTCTCCTTCATATTTTCTCATCCCTGTGACTTTTTTCTTTTTTCTTCCTCAAAGCAAGCAAACAGATAGAAGTGTGAATAATTGATTGAGAGAGGCTGCAATGACTAAGAGTTCTGGTTGGCATCTCTCTCGCTCGAGAAGCCTGGGGAGGCGCAGAGGGGAGATGATTGGAATGACAACTAGGCCCCTCTGGCCCCTGCCCTGGAGGGGCTGCAGGCTGCAGGGGGCCCCACAGAGCGGTGTGACCACCTGGCCATGTCTGGGCCCTCCGCTAGAGGCCTCTGCCCTCCGCTAGAGGCCTCTGCCCTGGGCGAATGGAGCAGGATCACGGAAAGTTCTTCTCTGTTCTAATCTGATTTGGATCACACCAGACGTGATCTACATGTTTAGCCCAAATGTGTGCGTGTGTGTGTGAGCAGAATATGGGCCAGTGGTGTAAATTCTTTCCCTTATTAATATTGATGCCAGATGTTACCAGACTGTGTTCTGCACAATTGTAATGTCACTTGAAATTTAAATAGTTGTTTTTGCATAAAGGATTCTCTGGTCAAATTTGGGAAATGCTATCTAGCCTCCTCTTTGGGATTCACTATACACTTAAGTATATTAAAATACCTGAGACGTCTAGCAGTGAATTCACTGTGTGCTTTTTTTTTTGCACCAAACTTATTTGACCGGGGGACTACACATTGGACCTTTTCTTTTTTAATATCTTATAAGACACTGTCCCACAGTATACAATTTAGGAAAATGTTGGTATGTGCAGCTCTGGCCCCCACCTCATACCTAAAAGAAAACACAGTGAGACTGGAGTTGTGAGTTTGCACCCTGTTTCTGCCTCATCCCAGCTGAGAGACCTTGCAGGAGTCTCTGAGCCTCAGTTTCCTCATCTATAACATAGGGGTAAAAACCAATCACCAATCCCAAATCTCATGTGGCTCTTGTATGTCACAGTGCCCGTCATAGTGCTTGGAACATGGGAGACTCTCTAATCTCATATTGAACCCGTGTTGGATAAAATTACCTTGTAGCTAAGCAGAACTGATTCATATTCATTGCGGAAATATGAGCATCCACCTCAGGAGACTTTCCCACTGTCCTCAGTAACCTGATCTCCTGCCTCCTTCCTAACCTTGGCCATAGGAAGTTCTTCCTGGTATCTGGCCTAGTTCACTGTAGTTAGAATCAACACCATTTTCCCCTAATGTTGTGGCTCCTGGACCAGCAGCATCACCACCTCTTGGGAACTTGTTAGACATATACATTTGAGACCAGACCTACAGTCAGGTACTTTGGAGTTGGGGACCAGTCGTTGGGGTTTCAGTAAGTTCTGCAGGGGTGCTGATGCTTGCTAAGGTTTGAAAACCACTGCCCTAAAGCGTTGTCCATATTGACTTTGCCAAGAACCTTCAGAGCTCCCTCCCACATGGCCCTTCTTCTGATGGTTTAAATCTGTCCTGTCTCCTTTGCAGCCTCCCCACAGAGGACTGCTGTCTATTTCCTGGGTTCTTGGAATGTTGGCAGGTTTCTTGAAATCAGGGTTATGAAATTCTTCGAGGCTGGCAACACTCCATGCTTAGGCCACAGTCTATGAGACGCAGGGCCACCTCACCTCATCTGCTCCCTCCTCGGCCGAGTCTCTGGGCGGGTTCTTGGATCCACCCGTCAGCTTCCAGTGCTGTGTTCCTGCCAGGGCCAGGCGGTTGAGCCAAGAGGGCCACAGTATTGCAGTGGAGGAGAAACAAGCTCTCTGGGGAGGGAGAAGTGTTGGATAAGTAAGCCTCCTGGTTATTACCACGGGGCCCGGTGCTGCCTTTACACGTGACCACAATGCTGCAAATTCCACAGGCTGCTATCTGTGGGGAGTTGGGCAATAGAAAACCACCGTCCAGAGGGTTTTTTCTTTGGTATTTTGGTTCATTAAAAAAGTTGTCCTTGGTTCCCAGAAGCCCCAAGGGGAGGGACCACTTCTACTCCGGGAATCCCACTTAGGGCCAGTTTCAGCAACTCTAGCCAATTCTCAAGTCATAAGTGGTCAGCACCTTTATATTACATGATGAGCCCCACCTCAGGGTGTGTGTGTGTGTGTAGGGGAGATGGCTGGCTGGCTCCAAGATCGTGTGTGCATGTAGTAAAGGGTAAGCAAGAATTAAATAACTGGTCCCCACCCCCAAAGGCCTTGAAATCTAAAGATATTGTATAGCCTAAGAAGGGCAATCTTTCAGATGCTGTTTTCCGTTGCTTGTGAAATTGCAGTGTTAATATGAAGAACTGACTCTGGGTTTCAGGAAGCCTGGGTTCTAATATTGACTTGGTCCCTGATGGTTTGTGACCTTGGTCAAGATTGTTTCTCCATTCATTCTTTTATTCTTTCCTTCAACACTGGATTAATGCTGATTATGCTCTTGGCACTGAGCTGGTCGCCTGGGGATACATCAGAGTAAAGCACACCCCCTGCTCTCAAGTAGCCCACAACCTGAGAAGGGAGGTCTCTGCGAGTGGCTCACAGTGCAGAGAGCCCGGGCTTCCATGGAGGTGCCCACAAAGTCCTGCGGGAACTCAGAGGACAGAGCCCTGTAGGCTTGGGAGAGAGGAATGCTTCTCAAAGGTTGAGATGCTGCCTCCATTTCTTCCTCCCCTCTGGTGATTTTGTAAAAGCCAGGTCGCGTCAACGTAGTCTAGTTCTCTCTTTTGCATCACAGCCTCCCAGAGAGAAAAGGGAGATGAAAGGTTGACTGATTTCACCACTCTTTGGATGCTTACATGCCCCCTCCCACAATACACACCATCCTTATCAGATCACAACGACCCAGCCAAGTTTCCGTCCAGCCTACACTTGAACATCTCCAGCCATGGGGGACTTTTATACCAAATGTATGGACATCTGTTACAAACAAGAGAGCTAATGGCCATTTCAGAACTTTTAAACAAGAGGACAGATATCCATTTCAGGATTGTGTTGGCTGCCATTTTGGTTCAAAGGAGACTAAATCTCAGCTACAGGTGTATCCTGATATGTTGAGTTGAATTCCAAATTTCAGTGGCTCAAAGAAAATCAGAGGTGGGAGGGACTTTTGAATATTCTAGATCATTCTTATTCTCTCTTTTCTTAAAGCCCATTTGACAAATGAGAGATCTGAGACCCAGAGAAGTGAAAGGACTGGCCCAAGTTAGTGATTTGCTTTGGCTGCTGTCCATAAGCTTCTTGGACTGTCTGGTAGTTTTTCAGGGAGTGGGGAGGTTGCAAGGGTACTGGTCTGGCCTCCCATAGCAGGAATGGGCAGAGTCTGCAGAAATATACCTCTGTAGGAGAGGAGGGACAGCCCACAGCACAGCATGCTTCATGCCTCCTCCTCAAACCACCCTAATCTCCAGGGGCTGCTCCATATTAGAGAGGTTTGGCATTACCCAAAAACTCATGAAATCATCACCCAGAACATACCATGTGCCAGCCATGTGCCAGAGGCAGTGAGAAGCTGGAACTCCAAATTAAATACTCCTCTTCTTTGCTCTAAAGCCTGTCTCCAATTCTAAATGGGAAGAATAACTATTTTCATGGCTTGAGAACACTAGACCTCTGGCACATGAGAGAAAAACCATTTCTGCAGTGTTACGACACTGAGCTGTAACAATTAGTGCCCACTTGCAGGCAGCGTCGTGAGTCTTGAGAATAACTTCGGTGCTTCTGACAGAAACAAGATAATTGGAGAACTTTAGTGACAGCATAGATGGTTTTACCAGGAGCATGTGACGGTGGGGGCAGGAGATGGAATCACCAGGGTGTTGCTCCTACCTTCTCTCCCGATATTCAGGGGAACAGGTCTGTGTTGGAGAGGTTGGTGGATTTGCTCCAAAGGCCCCATCAGCCCCTCTCGCAGTCTCAGCTCCCTCCTTTCAGCACCTAGTTGTACAATCCTGAAGCCTGAGGATGTTTTCTTTTCTCTCTTCCAAGACAGTGTTGTGAGAAACAGTGATTCTGTCACGCCAGCCACCTCAGCTCTTTCCTCTACTCAGCCCAGGTCTCTCGCATTCTAATCATTACTGCCGGCCACATCTTCCTGCTCACAGATGTTTCCCGGAAAGCAAAGTGATTTTCAAGTAGAAAGCAGAATGTACTCTGCTGGTTCTGTGCTGGTGGCCACTGAGGGGTACGAGGAGATCAAATGGTCTCTTCAAGCAGTGAAGCGCTGAGGTGGGGAAGGCTGGATGGGCTGAGGAGGGAAGAGGCTGGTTGTGTGGACGCCGTGAAGATGAAATGCTGGGCCCCACAGGTGGCCCTGGCAACCCTGTCTTGTGTGCTGCCCAGTCAGATGTGTGGGTACCACAAGAGGGGAGAAAGCCGCATCTTGCACCTCAATTTTCCTTCCTACACAGACGTGATCATCCCAGCTCTCTTTTCTTTTCCTTTTTTTATTATGAGCTTGAAGAAGCCTGTGTCTGGAAAAGCTCTGTGCTTATCAGAGAAACACATTCTATAAGTGCCATCCTATGAGAGTCTATAAACAGGAAGCAGAGGGCACGCGGCTTGGAAAAATGATCTTTAGGACTGAAATCGTTTGAAACGATTTGGGTAGGAAGAGGAGAGAACTTATTTATTTTTGGACCTGGCTCTTTTCCAACTGGGTCCCAGTGAACAAGGCTACTGGGCTGCTGTTTTATAACACAAGCATCTCGTATTCACCAGCTCTTCCTAAGTAGCCTTTCCTAGCTGAGAGACAGAGAGATCCTCTCATTGTCTCATAGAGAACATCTGGGGAATACTGTGTAGAATTTTTTTCCCATGTTTTGTTTTTTACAAAATTCATGAGTCTGGGAGAGGAGTTTTTGCTGGCATTCATGTTTAATGAAGAGAGAGCAATGCAGGCAAGATAAGTTTCTCCGTAAGCAAAGATTGCCCATAGCGAGACTCGGCGCTTCCCACTGAAAGCAGGGGGGTAGTTAACCCTGCTTCATGCCCGAAAGCCGAAGGTTGATCTGGGGGGAAAGGGCGCAAGGTAGCCCACTGGGGTGTGGGTGAGGCCTGGTCAGAGTGACGGTCAGCCTGTGTGCTTTCTAGGACAGTCACAGGGACAATTTCTTCCCGTCCCAAACCCAGACCAAAGTCACGGGTGGGGCTTACTGGATGAAAAGAGAGGTGATAGGCGTGGCCTCCACTGTGGGATGGAGACATTAAGAGGCTGGAGGCCTTCTCTCCTGCCTGAACAGTGGTTGATCGGGGCTCCTGAGAAAAGGTGATCACTGAGCAAATCATTCCCGCCAGCGGAGACTTCATAGCAACAATTTCGTTTCCCAGGGTTGCTTCTTGCTGAAAGCGCCTCGCCTAACATCACTGTTTATGGTCACAGAGTTTGAAGGGCCTTCAAAACAGAAAAAAACCCTTTAAAGGAAGATATGTGGGAAAGCCATGTTGAGTGTAAGTGAGGGGAAACAGCCACTTGACTGAAATGCAATGGGCACGAGGACTTCCGCATCTGGCCCCTGCATGGAGCATCTGCAGAGACTGGACGCCTCCCTCCGTCCCCATATCTGCAGTTGGATATGCTCTGCCTCATCGAGTGGTGGATAATTTCCCCCCAGCATGTAAACTCCAAGGACATTCGAGCAAACTTTGTACAATCCCTGGGCCAGTGCTTAGCATACCTGGTAATGAAAATAAAGCCTCTTGAAATTTCCCTAGGTCTCTAGTCTTATCTAAATGTGATTGTCACAGTGGCACTGTGACGCAGCTGGGCGGGTGTCCATTCCTGTCTTACAAGTGAGGGAGCTGAGGCTCTGTAAGGTGCAGGCGTTTGTCTGAGGTCACGCCCATGGAAGGGGCCTCAAACTCTGCTCCTCACCCTTTTCTATCACCTGAACTGGAGTGAAATATTGCTCTCTGCCCCCCTTGGTTCCTGTTAACCTTTTTCCTTTCTACATTCCATGCAAGGTCCCCCACTCCACACACATACTCCAGCAATTCTAAATTATGTTCTGCTCCCCAACAGGCCATGCTGTGTCCCATCTCCCTGACTGAATCTTGTTTTTTCTGTCTACAGCCTCTTTCCCACCCTTCTGACTATTCTACGAGTTCCTTCTTGGCTCAGATGTGACCTCCTCTGGGAAGCCTTCTCTAATCTTTCTCCTTAACCTCAAGCAGAATGAATCACTCCGTTTCCTGGACCACTGTGGTGTCCCTCAATATTCCCATGTTTACGTTGACCACACTGTGTTATGTTTATTTGATCAAATATCTGTCTGTTTTTCTTACTGGGCTCCTTATGAGACCCTGTGGGACAGGGGCATTGACATATGTCTTTGAGTCCCCAGTGCCACACACTGAGAGTGCACATAGCATTTGTTTTTGATGAATGGAGCTGAGGGCTGGGGAGCCCTATCCACATGGCATGTCCTTGAGCCTCCAGAGATTTTTCCACTTCTTGGAGGACACCTGGACTTCTGGGCCCTCAGGAAGATGTCTGTGAATTTAATGACATTGTTCTACATCCTTCTAGGGGCTGGGTTGAGACAGAGCTGGGGAGTGGTTTGAGTCTCTGGAGAATGCTCGAAGGCAAGCACCAAGATGACATGCATCTAATGAGTAAGCACTAGTCAACATGGGCCCCAAGAAGGCCCACCAGTCTCTGTCTGACCAGGCACGTTTCCTACCACCATCTTGCTCAGGGTTCCACCAGGACTTGAAATCCCACCTAACTCTCTGCTTTGGAATAAGGAACACAGGCGGTGGGGTGGGGGGGATCAATATCAGAGGCCTTGCTAAAGTGAGAGCGTGACCTAGGACAGGAATGGGGGCTGGGCAGGGAGGCAGCCCTGCCTCTGTCCGTCTTTGCCCATACACACTTGAGCACGTTGTTAATCAGAAATCTATCTGACACCTTGAAAAGGACAGAGAGCTTGTCCTAGGGCAGAAATTAAGTTGTCAGTTTCTGGCCAGAACTGACTCTTGGTGTCTTACACCCTCACGTGTGTTTTCCTTGGAGAAAACTGAAACTTTTTTGTGGATTTAAGAGTAAGTATGCCTGTTTTAATTGATAATAAAATTGCTAGGTGAAAATGATATGCTCTCTGTTGGTGCAAGCGCCTCACACAGGTTTGTCTAGAACTGAAAACCGTGTTGCTCGTTGCAGTATGTTTGTCTTGGGGTTAGAGTTAGGGTTCGAGCGCTTAACAAGTGGTGCTCCTTGTGCCATAGTGGAAGAAAAGCCCGGAACCCAGGGAAGACTCTGGGCTTGTTCCTCTGCAGATTTCTGATGGATGCATTCTGATACCCACCAGTGACTTCTAATTACGAGCTGCTCACGCTCACCTTCCCTTCAGCCTCCACTGGCTCAGGCCTGGCATCTCCCCACAGCTTTGCCTTTGACATCCTGCTTGTCTTGAGAAGGAGTCTGTCATGTGGTATTAGGAAGTATAGATCAGCCCCTCAGAACCGAGAGTGAGACCCTCGGATAGAATTGCATGTGACAGGAAAGATGAATTCATCCTAATCCGCTGCTCCTAATGAACACGATCAACCAGCGCTGATGGGAACCTTAAGGAACCAGGCATAGGTTAAAGCCATAGAGCCTTTCAAATGCAGATGCCCTCTAATAAATCACATGTTGGAACTAGTTGACTTATTCCTCGGGTCCACTCTTAATAAAGACCAGGACGAGATTCTCCTTCCTCAAAGCGGCAATGCACGGGAGCCAGGCTGCCGTCTTCGTTTGGCCCAGGTCAACGTCAAATGGCTCCTGATTATTCTCTGATGTGCAACGACTTGCGTGTTGCTGGACCCGCGGCTCTTCAATCGATCCCAGCTGCTGGGCTGGGGGGGCGGGGTGGCCCCCGCCACCTGAGCCTCAGGTTGGAATCATCTCTTATATCCCCATTAAACTCTGGGCCCCTACCACATGGGAGAGTTTAAGGGGAAAATGAGATTTTATTAAAGCCAGGAGACCTCCCTGACTGAGCAGAAAGCCTAATAAGAGCCGTAAGGGTTTCTTATCGCAGATGAAAGTTTCCCATTTTCCCAGATTCCTCCTTTTGTTGCCGCTGGATCCCCCCCTCCCCTCCCCCCTCATTTCCATGGGTGCCTCATTATTTAAAGCCACTGCTAAAAAACCAAAAAGCAGTTAGTAGCCAAACCTTCCAACAGCTTTTTCTCTATCTAATGAAGGCCAGGGGTTTTGTGTGGACGTGTTTTATAGTCTGAATACCATTACTTCAAAAGGCTCCTGAGTTTCAGAGCAATAATGTGATCTGGATTTCCAGGGAAAAATAAGACAAGCCAGAAAGGTGTGTGTGCATCTGGGTCTCTTGCTCTTGGAGGTGTCCATGACTCAAACATGCCGAAACTGCCACCATGGTCTCAGCAACTTACTCTAAGTACATCTAGAACTCGGTGGCCTGGCCCCAATCATAGAATCCTAGCGTGGAGGGACTGTCGCCTTTTCTTTCCCTTCCTCTTGACTTCTCCTCCAGGCCGTGGGGAGGATATTGTAAGAGAGGGCTTGGCCAGTGACCGGGTCACTGGTTGCTAGGGCTGGGGATTAACTCAGCAGTGAAGTTCAGCCAGAAACTCAAGGGCAGCCAGAGCCAGTCCGCCCACCCTGTAGGCTTTCTCAATACTTCTACTGTCTGGCCATGTCATGCCCCGGCCACTTTCACAACTTAGAATTGTTGCTCGTGCAAAATGGGGATAATGATATTTACTAACCACATAATATTTGGAAGATTAAAAGGGATAATGGATGCTAAGCCCTTAGAAAAGTGCTTGGCAATGGTAAGTACTCAATAAATGTTCAGTATTTTATAGCGGCATTGCATTAAAGTATTTTATGATTTTGCTAGTAAACGCTTACAAAATGCCAGTCCCTGCTCTCCATGCCAAGCCCTCTACCGGGCCCACAGACGTAGATTATCTTCTTTAAGTCTCACAATGTTCCCTATTTATAGGTGAGAAAGTTGACCCTTCGAGAACTTACACAAAATCATACTGCTGGTGCATGGCAGAGCCAGAATTTCATTTATCAAATAGTTATCAAGTGTCTACTGTGTGTCAGACACTATTCTAGGCTCTGGGGATTTGAACCTTTCTGGGTTTGATTCTAAAAGCCTTAATCTTTCCCACTCACCATGCTGGTTTCCCGTCTGTGAGATGTGGAAGATGATGAGTAACATCTCCTGACCCGGGAGGTGTTTAAAGACAAAGACACATGGGTTGGTTTGGAATCTTCTACTCCTGAAGGTGGGGGTGGAGTAGCTGAACTGATGTCATTAAGAGGAGGGATCTCCCATGGGCCTGTGTTACCTCTTTTATAAAACCAACATGCACAAGTCCTACCAGAAAAGGAGCCAGGCAGTATCAAAGACGCTTTCAGTGAGGAAGAAACTGCTTGAGGAGACAGGCACAGACCACCAAGTGTGATCAGTGTGGTAATACCGAATGCTACGCAGATTGTTCTGAGGAAATTTAAAACAGCAGGACCACTCAAGGTTATCATCTCTGACTTAGTTTAGCCATTCCTTTCTGCTTCTTTTGAATTGGAAAATTTAAGCTCTTCGCTGGCAGGCACTACACCTTTGCTCAATACCTGGCCCCGGAGCCACTAACGTGGTGCCATGTGGCATGCCACGTGCATGTAAGTTTTTTCCAAAGCGTTCGTGTGTGCCCGGTCACCCAGGATCACCATGAGTTGACTGATAAGAGGTAAGAGCCAGGCTGGAGCAAAAATAAATCGGGTGTCAATCTAGCGGCAATGATCAACAATAATTAAGCAGATTGTTGACACAGGTAATCAAAAGATGGTGTCCTTTTGGCTCTGGAATGCACAGGAGCAGGTTTTTGTACCAGGTTAAACTTTTTACCTTCCCAATCAAGTTTCCCAGGGTTATTTCCTGTTTGTTTAAGTGGACTCAAGTGTGCTTCAGTGGCTGGATTTGTCCCAGACTTTGTGAGGTGGGGGAAGTTAGGGGGACAGATCAGTGAGGCCCCAACCACGGGCTGTGATAACAGAGTCAGTGTCCCAGTCATCTTCTCTTTGATTCCTCCATTTCAAGGACTGCTGTGACAATCTCTCACCTCCCCACCCCCCACCCCAATTTGAGGCTCCCCCTGAGGGGTCTGCTCCCCTCCAGCTCACTGCCACATTGGTTTTAGCCTCCGGGCCTCTCAGCACCTTGGTTTTCTGAAATCCTCAAGGAGAACTAATTTCCCATCCCAATGCGTCCTCCACACAGCTATGTCCAGAGCTATGCTCTCACATCCGAGAGGTACTGAGGTCTTCAGAAAAATTTTCACGAGAAGTGATTCAAGACCCTAAAGTTTATAGAGGAGGCAGCTGAAGATGGTGGGGCTACTTTTTCTTTGAGGGTCTCAGGCCATCCCCGAGAGGTTCTTGGGGTACTTTTTTTTTTTTCTAGGAAGATTGGCCCTGAGCTAACATCTGTTGCCAGTCTTCTTCTTTTTCCCTTTTCTCACTGAAGACCCAGTATGTAGTTGTATATCCTAGTTGTAGGTCCTTCTAGTTCTTCTATGTGGGACACCACATCAGCATGGCTTGATGAGCGGTGAGTAGGTCTGCACCCAGGATCTGAGCCAGTGAACCCCGGGCCACCAAAGTGGAACGTGTGAACTTAACCGTTACACCACCAGGCCAGCCCCCCTGGGGTACTTTTTAGTAAACTTTTTTCTTGTCCACCCAAATAGCCCATATCTTAACTTCCCATTTCTTTTCCTTTTCTTGTCCTCCCTGCATCTCTTCCTTCCCTCATCTTTGTGCCTGCTGTATACATAACATGGAGCCGAGGACACGTAGCCTGGCTCATCATTTCCCTCTCCCCCGCCCCCATTCCTCTCTATCCCAGCCCATCTCCCCACCCCCAACTCTAGCCACACATACTTGTGCAGTCAATCCTAACCCTGATGCAGGTGTGCCTTCCCCCATGCCACGTTCATCTCCTCCCGGACTTCCTTTCCACCCTCTTGGTCCTCTTCCTACCTCTGCTTCTGTCCACTAGTGTGACCATCCACATTCTGGTGCCCCTACAAACCAGGCACCTGCTTTCACTGCCTGCCACGGGCCTAGTGCATCCTCACTGGGCCATCAGCTCCGGGGACACGTTATGCCCTTTGGGAATATAGTTCTCCCTAAAGGCAGGGGATGGCCCAGCTCAGTCATAGCACCCAGGGGCTGGAGCAGGGTGGGGAGAAAGGGCTCTAAGAATGAGTCAACAGAGCCAAGAAAAGAATCTGCTCCCGGCTCCATTGAGTGAATTTGCTGCCTGCAGGCTTATTTACATTCTCCCATATTAGTGATATGAGAAGAGTAGAATAGGCAACACACACACACACACACACACACACACTCACACACTTACACACACATACACATTCATACACATACACACACACATACAGTCCAGGAGAGTTAGCACTCCTAAATATAGGCAGAGCGAGGCAAGTTTTATTAACTAAATATAGATTTTTTAACAAATGGAAGATTTTATAAAAGTTACTTGCAAGGATTCAGAATTCTAAATAAGGCCAGGCAGGCATCACTGAAGGCCGTGGGCTGGATGTCCTCCAGTATTTGAGAGGCCACGTCCAAGCTGGAAACCCTGGTGTCTGAGGCTTGGAGGCCTGTGGGTTCTCTGGTCATCCCACTCCCAGCTGGACGCCTTCTCCTTCCCTGGAGTCTCATGCGGGGCAGAGGCTGTGATAACAGAGCGATGTGCTGTCTCTCTGAACCATCCACCAGAAGGGCACTTTGGGCAGAATGTGTCTGGATTTTCTACACTTGAGTTCTCAGACATGGCTAAGACTGGGAAGGAAGGACATCACGTTGACTCTTGTCCCTTGTGTATTAAATGCTTGTGCCCTCCTGCAAGGAAGCCCTGCCTCAAACTTGCTCGCTGGGCCATGCTGCATACACCTCTTCGTACCTACTTCCCAGGGGCCTTAATGGACAGATTAGGTATCAAAATCATTCCTCTATGGAGTCTATAAAAATCCCCTTTCTTTCACGACCTTGTTGTTCAAAGCGATGGTCTTGAAGCAGCCATGAATTGCCTGCTTTCCGGCAGAGGCTGCAGTGGAATGTTTTTCTCTGTCAACACCGATGTAGGTGCTCTGTCATTTTGGCTAATGTTGCATCTACCCAGGGCTTCTCCCATTAGCAGAGCCAGCAGAGTCACTAGCCTGTCCCCCTTGGAAGACTCCTCCTGATGGTGGCTGAGAAACAGGAGCCATCGACCCGGCTCCTCTGTTCTCACCAGGCTCGGGGAGTTCTCTGCTCCCCTCAGCCCGGGGAAGCCGCGTCCTGTCAGTTTTGCTGAGAAGGGGAAAAACTGCCTGTGATATCAGCAAGGGGTCTGGCCCTGTGTCTTAGCAGGTTGCTGGCGCCCGAGGGGCTCTGGGGGCCTGAGAATCAAAGGAGGGGCTTAGGCCACTCAGCTTAGTGCTGTCTTTGCTGCTAGTTTTGCCCGAGGGGAAGGCTGAAGTTGAAAGGAGCTGTCTTGGTCAAATGGCAGGGGCGCTGGGGATCCCCTCATCTCGTGTTAAAGGGCTGGGAGAGGCTCTGGGCCCCGAGCAGCCAGGCTCCTCAGACAGGGCACATCTAAGCAGGTAACCCAAATGAGAAGCCGGATACGCGGGATGAAGAATTGGAGTCGTTAGATTAGGGCGGCGGCAATGGAAACCAGGACTGCGGGGAAAGCCCCCTCAGGTGGCACCGAGAGCTGCAGACATTTTCAGAGTGGTCTGTGAGGTGGATGCAGACGCCTGCTACAGATGGGAGGTGGTCCCAAGGTCAGTGCTCGAAATCCAATGTCAACACATGGCTCGAGGCTGGCCACTGCAAATTCCACTCTGGCAAACTTGCCGTTTGGGGGGCTGGGCCGGCTCCTCAGCAGATGCGTGCGTGTCAACCCCCCTCAGCCCAGCCTTCTCTGCCACTGTTGCCTGAGGTGGGCATGGTGCCCAGAGCGGAGTGAGCGTCCTTGAATGAGGACGAGCCACACCTGTGCACAGCTGCGCTGAGCCCACGTGGCAGGGCAGGAGCTGTTGAGGACCCGCCCCTGGACCCCTCCACGTGCCAGTTGCAGCAGGAGCAGGGGTTTCAGGAGAGAGCAGGGCCCTGGCTCCTCTTCTGGCCCCCAGGTCAGTGGGGATCCTACCAGCTGGACTTGGGCTCACACAGCTGCTCCTCTGGACACCTGACAGGCCCACCGAGCTGCTGGCGGGAGGGAGAGGGATGGAGCGAGGCCTGTGTGGACGCAGCCACTTCTCTGCCCCCTCCCCACCCCTCTACTCTTTCCTCCAGGCATTGTATCTCCTTGCTGCTCTTTACTTCAGACCTTAATAATTGATCAAATAGTTTTTGCATGTTAACTTAAGGAAAAAAAACTAACTAGTATAGAATAGTCAAAAGTGCTCCCATTCTCCTCCCTTCCTGGTTTCCTTGGTCCCCTCTCCTAATCAAGGCGACCCTGGGCCCCCCCACCCCTTGATCTTGCTGTCAGTATTGACCTTGGCTCAATCAACACCCTGCGGTACAGCCTGTTTCAAGACATCCTCCTCCCTGGCCCACGCTCCTCACTGGGTGTTCGTGTTTCCTTGGTTATCGCAGAAGTCTCCCTGCTGCTCCCCTTCGATGATCTCGGTATTCCGTGGCGCCTGGAGCGTTAAGAGAAATGTGGAAAGAGAGAGGGCTTCGGCCAGTTCTTCTTCACCACTGGGGACTGAGGGCCAGCTGTTTAGCCTTCCAGTTCTCAGCTTTCTTGTCTAAGACACACCTGCATTGCGGGTCTGTTGTGAGGACTCAACTCAAGTCAGTTCAGTTACAGGGCCTGGCTCCTAGTGGCTGTTCAACCCTGCTAATGCCCTTTGCTCGTGCCTTCCATCCCTCTCTCTGCTGGTCTCCGTGGACACTGGTTCTCTAGGGATGTGCTGCCTCCAGTGTGGTCATCTGTCTCAGCCAGACAGATGGACCAAGTCATCTCTAATGTTCCCTGCATTTCAGGGCTCATTTTTGGTCCCTCTCTCATTATTCTTCTCTATTTCTCCATCTTCTCTTTTGCTCCCTTTATCCCTCCTCACCTACCTCCAGGAGGCCCCACTTCTTACCAGTCCATCTTCCATGCTTTCTTCATGAGATCTCCACCCCTCTTTCTTCTGCCTTCTGCATCTCCTTCCTTCGCTGCTATCTTGTCTCCTGCCCACGTGTTCGTGTATCCTTCTTGAGGGCAGTGCAGTTCACACCTGAAGTGGGCAGTATGTGGCGATCCTTCAGAAATACCTCTTAGATCACTGTCTGAAGCAAAGCCGCCAGCCCACCCGCCTTAGCAGTCTCTGGTCCCAGGTAAGGGAGTCTGTGTGGTCCCCAGAGCCTGGCCCACTTCCACTCACCCCCCTATACATTTCATCCCCTAAACATAGCCAACCGAGTTATTGATTTGCACTATCCCACTTGCTCTATAGCCACATGTAGAGTGCCACATTTAGCAAGGGGTTCATTTCTAGATAATTTTAGATATCTCTTTCCTGGCTTATTTAAAGCTCTCTCCACTATATCCCATCAACAGGTCTCGATTATTTTTCCAACTAAATTTTCCAAGGTGAATTATAAGTGGACCTTTGCTGGAATCCCTTTTCTGGAATATCAGCCATTCTTCTTCTTCCTAGATGATGACTCTTGATTTCCTGGAGAGCCCCTATCTTTGAGGTTGTCTGAAGAAAGAGATACTTCTTATTTAATTCTCTTATTAACAGACCTAGAAGGCAGAGGGTCTATTCTTCTAAAAGACAGGTACTCTTGGCCCTGGAAGTGGGAGAAGAACTGAGGACTCCTTCTGCAAGTACTGAGCAATGTCTTGTAGGGCTGTGAACATGATGAGAATGTTCAAGGGGTCAGACTCGCCATTACCTCCAGGTTCATTCCTGGGTTACAGATTTCTTTCAGTTTGTCTCAGTACAAAGCTCCCTGCAATCAGACAGTCATATTTGAGACAGGTTCATGACTTCTAACAAATCTCACTGCTTCTCTGAGGAGTCACCAAGCTCCCTGAGAGACAGGAAAGCACCAAGGGGCTGGGAGAGTAAAGGAGCCCCACCTCCTGTGGTTAGTGATGTAGAAGGGCCACTCACCTTTCCTACTTGCAATGTGCTCTGTTGACTCATTTTTTAAGTTCTCAAAGGAACTGAGTTTCAACAATTTCCTTAGGGATACAGGTTTCTATCTAAGAGGACTTGGCAGAGGAAATATTTCCCTGGTAATGCCGGCCTCTCTCTCTGAATCTCCTTCTCCTCTGTGGCCTGGGGACCAGGAGTCCCGGGTTTGGGCTCCGTCTTTGCCCTCTGCCCCTTCTAAATGGCCTCTCTTTCCTTTCCTTGTTTTCCTGTCCATCAGCTACAGTCCCAGAATCACGGATCCAGTAAACTAGAAAGCATTCTAGAAATGAATTTTGGACAACCATTTATTTTAGAGATGAGGAAACTGAGCCCTTCAAGGGGGAGTGGCTTTCTGAAGACAGAGGTGTGCCTAGAATCCAGTTTCCTGAATTCCAGTCCTGCACTCGTCATCAGCCCCCAAGGGGTGCTGGAAAGAAAAGGGGAGCAGGGCATGGAGACGCTCGGAGGGAGGCCTTCCCCCCAGCACCCAGGGGCCATGATTAGCTGGCATTTTTCATTAACTCACTGCTGAGTTCTCTCAGCTTGTTGACAGAGCACCTAAATGATCCAGATGTAGACTTCAACGAGATGAAGCTTCTGGTCTGATTCCTAGACCTTCAAATTTGGCAAGAAGCCTTTGCCATCCTGCAAATACTGAAATCCAGCTCTTGGGAACACTGATAGGAAGGCATCCATGCAGGCGGACATCTGTCAAAGGGGATTTGGGTGCCATCTTCCCCAAGGGGGACACCTCCATTGGGAGGGACGAAACTCTAATAGCTTACGTTGTGCTCTTATGTGCCAGACACCTTATATCACTCAATGAGATAAGGCAGGCATTCTTGTTTAGCTCCAGTTTACAGGAGAATATGAGGATTAAGCAATGTAGGAATTGTAGTAATTTCCCTAAATTCACACTAGTAAATGTCAGCCCTGGGCGTTAACCCAAGTTAGTCAGATCCCAGAGCCTAGGAGCTTAACCACAGCATTAAACTAAGAAGATGGTGCAGTAAAGGAACCATGGTTCTCCACATTCCCAGAGCAAGCCACAGAAAGCGAATTTTTCATAGTAAGAAAAATTCCTGCTGATTTGGGATGGTTTTGCTAGTATCTGCTCCAGGCAGGAGTGTGGGCTAAATGACCCTCAGTGGGCCCTGTTAAGTCCAGTGACTTTGAGACAATTTTATGGAGAAAGAAAGAGCCCATCAAGCTAGTTGCTGCTCCCAGATGCCAATGGTGCCCTGGGATGGGATGCGTCCAGGCAGCTCAGCCTCTTAATGGCTATGAGCTGGCATCAGACCACTGCCCCTTTGCAGGGAGGGGAAGAACTCTAAAGCTTTGTACGGTGGCAGGCTGGCTCTGGTCTCGCCAGCTGCCAGACCTTTGTGAAACAAAGAAAGGCAGTGCATTTCTTTCTCTTTAGCTCGTTATTTGAAAGCTGAGTCTCTATCAGAATATCCTGTTATTTGCTCCACATGACAAAGTCTGAGCATAAATATGTCACAGCCGCAATGCTAATGGCTTCCTCCCACCATGGCTGCCCATCCTTCTCTGTCTTTCCCTCCCCCTCCCCCTTCCCACGGATGGGTCTGCATTCCAGGAGGCAGCATCTGAGCCATCCCCCTGCCAAGGGAAACATTGGTGCGGATGAGTGAAATGTTCTTTCCCACTAGATCTCTGGTCTTGGCCCAGGGACCACATGCTCTCAACACACCAGGCAGTGGCAGAGTGGATGGGCTCAAGCTGTTGCTTATCCATCCTGGTGCTCTGATGGAGCAAGGTGGCTTGCCAACTGCAGCCTGGGCAGCAGCAAGGGAGGGGAATTCACCACATGCTCTTGGCCAGGCCCGGGCCATGCCTGGCTGACATCAACTTGAGTTTCATCAACCTTCATCTCTTTGTGATGCTTTAACACCTCCATGAAGTGTTTCAAACAGGCATTACTAATTGAATTTTAAAAAGAGATGGTGACGGTATGGTGGTTCTCAAAAAATTAAACATAGAATTACCACATGATCCAGCAATTCCACTTCTGAGTATGTACCCCAAAGAATTGAAAGTATGGTCTCAAAGAGATGTTTGTACCCTTGTGTTCATAGCAGCGTTGTTCACAATAGCCAAAAGATGGAAACAAGCCGAGTGTCCATGGACAAATGAATGAATAAATAAAATGTGGTCTATACATACAATGGAATATTATTCAGCCTTAAAAGGAAGGAAATTCTAATATGTGTTACAACATGGATAAACCTTGGAGACACTGTGCTAAGTGACATAAGCCAGACACAAAAGGACAAATACTATATGATTCTACTCTTGTAAATTCGTAGAGACAAAGTGGAAGAGTAGTTGCCAGGATCTGGGGGAAGGGAGAATGGAGAGTCAGTGTTCAATGGGTACAGAATTTAAGTTGGGGAAGATGAAATAGTTCTGCAGATGGATGATGCTGATGGTGGCACAGGAATGTGAATGTACTTAAGGCCACTGAACTATACATTTAAAAATTTGTTAAAATGTTCAATTTTATATTATATATGTTTTATGACAATAAAAAAAGAAATAGTGTATATGAACACATTTCACATATTGCAAAGTCTATACACACATGTCAATTTTCCTGTCATTAGTATTATTTCTTTTTCTTTTTTTTTTTTTGAGGAAGATCAGCCCTGAGCTAACATCTATTGCCAGTCCTCCTCCTTTTTTCGTTTTTCCCCTTTTTCTCCCCAAAGCCCCAGTAGATAGTTGTATGTCATAGATGCAAATCCTTTTAGTTGCTGTATGTGGGATGCCACCTCAGCATGGCCGGAGAAGCGGTGCGTCAGTGCGCGCCCGGGATCCGAACCCAGGCCGCCAATAGCAGAGTGCGCGCACTTAACTGCTAAGCCACAGGGCCGGTCCCCGTGTATTATTTCTAATGATAGGGCACCTGTAGCTCGGAAGGTTTTGTGTCTTTCCTAAGGTCGCAGATCGTGGTCTTTTGACTCCATAGCCAGTGCTCTTTTCAATGATGGCGTATACATGGCACGCAGTACCAGTGCTTTCTTCTACCCCTATGGCAGACATCAGTTACTTGATCACTATACTTTTTCTGATGAAATTCAAATTCAACCTCAGAATCATTCTTAACACGGCACACCTGGCGGTCACTATCCGTCAGTCAGAGTTAGCGTGCAAGTTGCAGTTTACTTCTCATCTCTGCACTTCTAGCATTTACGTCAGTTTCTTAGTCCGGGTGCCCCTGATTTATCGTTATTTCCTTGGGAATTTTTGAAGATGTGTGAGACTGGTGTAGAAAGGGCATGGCCTTCTTTGGAGAGCAATAGGGCTAGTTACACAGATTCCCAACGCAGAAATGAGTGCGTGCTTGCGGCCTTGTCTTCTTTGAATGTTGCTGCCTTTGGCCACCTCTTTGAGGTTGGTGTAGTGCAGGTGGCTCTGCAGAAAATCCCTTCAAGATGGAAATATGAATTGGAGGCCTCTCCATCACTTGCCCTCTCACCTTGGTCTGACATGACCATGTTACCAAGGTCTCTGAATTGTCTCATGCCTTGTGTGAGGACCAGGGGCAGGGAGGGGACCTGTGATTGACAGAGCGTCCTTGGTGACCTAGTGGCCTTTTGAACTCCCTCTAGTTACATGCTGTTCCTGTTTATTTGTGGGCGGCCTGAGCTCAATAGCTGTCCACATCTCACTTCAGATCCAGTTGAGTTATTGATGCAAGTGAAGAAAAGAAAAGAACAATGTTGGTGTCTATTTCTCTTCTTCTTTTTCTTCTTCTAATGTTCTTTTTACTCAAAAGATCAAAGGAGGGCCAAATAGAATTCTTTTTTTTTATACCCCCCCCATAATAATAGAATACAGGAGGGAAAATTCCAGCAAACAAAATTGTTCTCAGACTCTTTAGTTTTCTTTTCAGTGGCTTTGATTTAGTTCCCATGGCTTTAATCAAAGTGTTCAAGGGGACATAGAAATGATTCCCTTACATGAATTCCTTGCCTTACCCGCTCTTCCTCCACTAACCCTTCCTCCTCTCCATCCTGCCCCCTGCATTTTTTGTTACTGTTTTTTATTAATGCAGGTTGGAAAAAAATATTCTCGCAACAAAGGAGTAAGTGAAGACTGCAGAGAAATTTTATTTTCTGAGCTAATAACTGAATGCTGGCTCAGCCACTCTGCAGCTGACAGACCATTCTCCAAACCCAATTGTCCCCTCTCTCCTTCCCTCTTTACTAAATTCATCCATCACTCTGGGCAAAAGAAATAAAAGGCCCACTAAACAAATCAATCAATCCATCATTTTCTATGAGCTCACGAGGCACCTACAGTGACCACACAAGTGGGTTTCTTTTCTCACCGCAGTGAGTGCTCACGCCAGGGGTGCATTGGAGGTGCCGGCTTCTATCACTGGATGACACAGTGGACGGTCTCTGTGGTTGTCATCTCTGCCTTATACCCACTCGGGACACTTCTCTTTCTCCTGGCTTCTCCCAGTTTTCCCTGGAAGGTACCCTATGAGTTTGCATCTAGAGTGTAGCAGCAACCTGTCCCCTGGGGCTCATTATGGCTGACTCCTTGGGGAAGGAGGATGGCATCAAGGACCATCCACATTAAGGCCAGTTCTTGGAATGGCTGTCAGGCAGCTTGCAGTAATACAATACATTTTACTCATCTCTTTGTTCTATTTAGCATTCTTTCTGCAAACATTTAATGCGCACCTATGCACGGTAAGAACAGAGCCAGCCGCCAGGGATAAAAGGTAAATATGGTAGGTATAGCCCCGGTCCTCAAGCTGTATGCATTCAGTGGACTGACTTAGAGGGGCAGGGGCTAGACAAGGGTGGGTGTCCAGGACTGTGCATGCTAAAATCAGCCAAACACGGAGGGCAGCACCCACTATCTACCTCTTCAAGCGGACCTCTGTGCAATATTCTAAGCTCCAGCGTGGACAGAGGCACTGGCCACTGGCCACTCTGTAACACTTCTATAGTGAGTTTGGGCTGTCTTTTTCAGACCTCTTCTTATCTAGGTAGATATAGAGATTAGATATAGATACAGATATAGATATAGATATAGATTTTTTTTGTTTGAAAGACACATCATTCAGCTCTGAAGGCTGAGCCTGCTGAGAGTATCCAATATGCCTGCTAAGGACAGGAAAACTCAGGGCCCTTATGTTTTGTAGCCCCATAGTCTGCCGTGTAACTGAGTACCTTTGATCTGTATTTTTAGGGTGAACCCCACCTTTGCTCTGATCTTCACAGTCTTCTATCTTGGTGTTGTGGGGAAGGGATGATGCCTGGGACCTGGGGGGGATAAATAATTGACAGAGCACATTCTCCCAAGCTTTCTTGGAGTTCATTAGGAAGGCCTGAGGGACAGCGGGAGCTCTCATGGGCAGACCCACCTGGAGGTCCTGACCTTGACTTCTCCCTTGCCCTCTGACACCGTGTGGTTCCCAGCAGCTGACCTGGCAGAAAGGTGAGCTAAGGAGAGAAGGTGCCCATGTTTCTGGGGTGTGTACCAGTGATCCTGAGAGCTGTGTAATTTGGTAGGATGAGAAAAGGGATGTTGTGTCTTTAACATCAGGTCCCTAAAGGGAATATATTTGTTAAACATTATAATTACCCTTCAGCAGCTGAACTCCATGGCAAATGAGAACTCAATAGCAACTGAGAACTATATAGCAATTGAAGGCACACCGAGGCCCATTACCGTTTCTCAAATGATGCTTTCATTTAGATAAGGCAGATAATTATACATCTTGATTAGGTCACTTCTCCCAAGGGGATAGAGCAGTTTTTTTTTTTTTTTTTTTTTCAGAGGTGCCCCCCTCCCTGTAAATAATTCCGTAGAACTACAACCACTCTCCAACTCTCCCTTTCCTCCTTTCCCTCTAGATCTAGGTAATGAGTTAAAGCTATAGCTTCACAGACACAGGCATATACATGCGTACACATGTGCAGGTCTAGCTCCGTTTTTCTCTCGTGTTAACACTTAGGGACACTGAGATGTGTGAGTCTGTGGCCAGGGTGGAAGAGATCAGAAATAGCAATAATAATACATTAGGTGTATATTATAGTTTATTTTACAAAATGTATACACATGTGCTATGTCTTTTGATCACTGCCACAATCAAATGAAGCAGACAGAACAGACATCAGAAGCCTTGATTTTTTCTTCTGAACTGGGAGGGAACTGGACTAAAATGAAACCTCTCAGGTGCCTTCCAGCTCTGAGCTGAGTCTATTTGTGTTGCCCTTTTACAAGAGGATGGACTAGGGAGGTCAAAGGGCTTTCTCAGGGCCACCTGGCTACTTAGGATGCTGACCTGGGTCTAGAGCCCAGGTTTTCTGATTTTGGTGTTTTTCCCTCTATATGATTATAAGTTCTTCAGTGGATTCTTACTGCATTCATGATAAAACCAAATGCTGCTCACGTGGCCTACACGATCCTGGCTGCTCTCTGCCCCACCTTGTTGGGCCCCACCTGTCTCCCAGCTCAGCTTGTTGGGCCCCACTTTTCTTCACCCTTCAAGTGTCCTGGAGGCAACCCCCCCGGCCATGCCGACGAGATATGCCTACCGATCCTTGTTGTCAGAGCTCCTTCCACCTTTTCTTCACAGAACTTGCCACAATTTTAATGACTCATTTGTAAAAGTAAAAAAGAAAAAAGAAAAAATGTGTTGTCACTCATTCATCTTTAGTACCTACCAGAGTTCCTGTCATATAGTAGGCATCAAATTAATATTCTTTGAATGAACACGTACATTAAGGAATTAACTATGAGTAAATGATGGCCTGGAACCTCTGAATTCACCATCCCTGAAGATCCTATACAGCCAATTACTTCCAGAGATTTTAATAAAACACAATCATTTCCTCAGTCAGTTTTCTTCTCCACCAACACTCCCCTCCATATTATTTGGCCAATTGCTACTACGTTTAGAGATCCTGCTGCTATCTAGTTACACTGACAGTACATATTCTTAAAGTTTTGTTCTTCCCAAAGTGTGTGGGTCCATTGCTTCAGGATCATTTGTTAATAGAAAGGGCATTCCTTTGAGACCATTGAGCTTGAATCCCCCCGCTGGTTTTCAAATGAGAAACCTGAGTCGCAGACACTCTCTACCGATGACAAACATCTGGGTTAAATTGGAAGTGGGGGAACAAAAAGGATTCATATATTTCAAAATATCTGGATAATTAAATAAACTTCTCAATTCCCTTCCAGATGGTTGATGCCACATAGATGCAGCTGCGGAAAGACTGTTTTGGAGTCTAAAAAACGAGTTAGTAGTGGCAGTGGAATTTGAATCTTGTTCACAAATCTTCATTTCCATTGAGACGTGCTGGCTGGAAAATATACACATGTAGTTGTCCTCTCTGAGTGGAGTGTTCCGTGTCCAGCAACCTTGTTCTTTCTGGCGTGGATTTCCCTGTAATTCCTTTCTCTGACTTTGGCCTAACAAAATCTTTTACTTGAACTCAGGCTCAGCCCCGCACTGTTATTTATTTATTAGAATTGCCCGCAGAGTTCTAAGACCACCGGGCCTGCACACAAATCTGTAAAAACACACAATGCATTTTCCAAACACTGCAGTCGACTCCCCCTGAAGAGTCTGCTGTCGTCGGGGATCTTAGACTGAAAAGGAGGTTGGTGTTAGAGGTGAAGAGAAGGCCGGCTTTCTGTGACTTGAATGGAGAGGGAGATGTAAAGCCCTAAGTCTTTCTTGGGAAACGTCTGAGCCCCCCACATGCCTCAGATGAAATGTCAAAGGCTCTGGCTGATCCTCTCTTCATGGCAACCTGGGTGCAGAGACAGCATGCTGAAGGGCAGGTATTTTGCTGTCTTGGTATCTTAAGATTCCAAACTGGACATGGATTCAGGGCCAACCTATTGCACAACTCTAGGGGGCATCATTGACAAAGAAGATATGAATTGTGTCCCAAGAGCTATGCGACAAGGTGGCCTTGGGGTTACTCCCATATGGCTGGGATCCTGGATAAAAGCAGCTTTTGTTGAGTCATACACTCCTGACCGCCAGAAGGTGAAAGAAGCCCTTTTCGGAGGAGGATTACAAAGGCGAGAAGGCTGTGAAGAAATGGGGGGGACAGGGAAAGTGCAGGGTGAGAGCTCTGCACTCAGGGTACCATGAGGGGTCGGAGGCATGTGACAGTGCTCTCAACTGAGCAGGTCTGGCTCACCAGCGGCCTTCTCTGTTTATCCCTGTGTGCTCTGCAAAGATCATCATTTCGTTTGGCTGCATTAAAAAGGTTCAGAGAGTTCTGCTGTTCTAAAATGGAGGTGTCTCTGGACAATAAATTTTCAAAGCTCTTATGTCTGGAAGAGACTTCTGGCTGACAAATATCCCTTCCTTGCTACCAGTCTGTCCACTGGACACTGCATCTCTCCTACGCAGGGATGTTGTCTATAATGTTAAAGCTCTTGGAAACAGGTGGATTCACAACCTGTCTTAGGAATCCCTCCCTGTGTCCCTGTCTTCTTCATTCTCTAATGTGAATCCCTCATGGAGCATTTCTGCCTCTCTAACATGTGTCGGAAGGAAGAAGATTGATTACCACCATTCTTATGAGAGCCCCACGTAGAAAGAAACAGCTCTGATTCAATCCCGCCTCCAATTTTTTGTTTGGGTTAGACCTTCCATAGGCTCTCTGTTTGACCCTTAAAAATCCCCTTTGCTTGCCACTGGCCTTCTCAGGACTTGCAGAGGATATGGAACCCATATTTCCTGGGCCAAAATAATTATCCAGCTGTGTCTTTGTTCCTGGTGGTTGCTTCTATAATACCCCCAGCTGGTCCCACTTCCATTATGGTGGCCAACAGCAGGGACTTCGATCTGTCCTTGCGAAATAACCAAAACAGCTACAGGTGATAAAGAAAAGAATGAGGCTACTCTTCTGCAAGAGTTTGCCCGTATGTGGTGTTCTTGGTTCATATTAGGAGTGAGAATATGGGAATATTTAAAACATGAACCCTTCTACTTTTGTTTGTTGAAAACAGCATTGACCGAACGCAGGAAGTTCATCTTTAATATCACTGTTTATAAGCTACTCGGCAATGTTTACCATGGTTATAATTGGTCTCATTAAGCTTAGGTAACATTATTAATGCTACTGATTAAATTGCGGTAAATCCAACTTCACCATTTACACAAACAGCCACATCTGAGCTTCCAGACTTCACACTTGAGCACGGGGTACGAAAACAGGCCTGTTGGGAGGCAAAGTCGGGAGGGAAAATGGAACCCCAGTTCCTCACCTCTCAGTCAGGTATAGCCTCTAAGAAGATCCTGCTCAGAATATCTTCACCCACTATTAGTATTTTCCCTGTCTAAAGTGCTTCTTTCAAGAACTGGACATCCTGATTCTGATAGAGTACTTTAAAAAGAGATGTCAAATATCTCCCCTCTTGCTCTCCTATCTCCAAATCCCTCCTTCCTCCTCGCTTCAAACCCTGCATCAGTTGTCTGCTGCTGTGTTGTGGTCGTTTCTCAGTCCTTACCCTAGTCTACCTGTCTGCTACTCTACCACTTAACAAAATAATTACCCCCTCCTTTGTTTTTTAATTTTTAATCTTTTTTTATTGTGGTAAAAAACACATACGTGAAATCTACCTTATTAACAAATTTCTAAGTGTATAGTACAGTATTGTTAACTATATGCACAATGTTGTACAGCAGATCTCTAGAACTTTTTCATCTTGCGTGACTAATATTTTATAGCCATTGAACAGCAACTCCCCATTTCCCCTCCCCCAGCCCCTGGCCACCACCATTCTACTCTCTGCTTCTATGAGTTTGACTGCTTTAGCTACTTTTTATAAGTGGAACCATGCAATATTTGTCGCGTGATTGGTTTATTTCACTTAGCATAATGTCCTCAAGGTTCACCCATGTTGTAGCATATGACAGGATTTCCTTCTTTTTTAAGGCTGAATGATATTCCATAACATGTATATACCACATTTATCCATTCATCCATTGATAGACGTTTAGGTTGTTTCTACCTAAATTGTGAATAATGCTGCAATGAACATGGAAGTGCAAATATCTCTTCAAGATATTGTTTTTAGTTCTTTTGGATAAATACCCGTAAGAGGAATTGCAGGATCATATGGTAGCTCTATTTTTAATTTTTGACCAGTATATTGTTTTCCATAGTGGCTGCACCGTTTTACATTCCCACTAACAGTACACAAGAGTTCCAATTTCTCCACGTCCTCACCAACACTTGTTATCTTCACTTGTTATTTTCTGTATTTTTGTTTGCTTGTTTGTTTTATAATGGCCATCCTAACAGGTGTGAGGAGATTTTCTTATTGTGATACTGATTTGCATTTCCCCAATGGTTAGTGATGTTGAGCATCTTTTCCTATACCTGTTGGCCGTTTGTATGTCTTTTTTGGAGAAATGTCTAATCAAGTCCTTTCTCCGTTTTTTAATTGGTTTATTTGGATTTTTTTGTTATTGAGTTGTAGGAGTCCCTTATATATTTTGGATTAGTTCCTTATGTATTATCCCCTTATCAGATGAATGGCCCGCAAATATTTTTTACCATACCTTAGATTGCCTTTTCATTCTGTCGATTGTTTCCTTTGCTGCACAGGAACTTTTAGTTTCACGTAGTCCTACTTGTCTGTTTTTGCTTTTGTTTCCTGTGCTTTGGTGTCATATCCAGGAAATCATTGCTAAAACTAATGTTATGAAGCTTTTCTCTTACATTTTCTTTTAGGAGTTTTATAGTTTCAGGTCTTAGATTTAAGTCTTTAATCCGTTTTTAGTTGATTTTTGTGTATGGTGTAAGATAGTGGTCCAATTTCATTCTTTTCCATGTGCATATCAGTGTTCCCAACACCATTTGTTGAAGATACTGTCCTTTTCCCATTGAATTGTCTTGGCACCCTTGTCAAAGATCATTTGACCATATACTTATATGCAAGGGTTTAGTTCTGGGCTCTCTATTCTGTTCCGGTGGTCTTTATGCCTGTCTTTATGCCAGTATCATACTGTTTTGATCACTGCAGCTTTGTAATATTAAAACAAATCAGGAAGTATGATGTCTACAGCTTTGTTCTTCTTTCCCAGATTGTTTTGGCTATTTGGGGTGCTTTGTGTTGGCATGTGAATTTTAGGATTGTTTTTTCTATTTCTGAAAAAATTGCCATTGGGATTTTGATAGTGATTGCATTGAATCTGTAGATCACTTTGAGTAGTATAGACATTTTAACAATATTAAGTCTTCCAGTCCATGGACATGAATGTCTTTCTATCTATTTGTGTCTTCAATTTCTTTCAACACTGCTTTGTAGTTTTCAGTGTGCAAGTCTTTCATCTCCTTGGTTAAGTTTATTCTGGAGTATTTTATTCTTTTTGATGCTATTATAAATGGGATTGTTTTCTTAAATTCCTTTTCAGATAGTTTGTTGTTAGTGTATAGAAATTCAAGTGATTGTTTTAATGTTGATTTGTATCCTGCAACTTTGCTGAATTCATTTATTTGTTCTAACATTTTTTTGTGGAATCTTCAGGGTTTTCTACATATAAGATCATGTCATCTATGAACAGAGATAGTTTTACTTCTGCCTTTCTAATTTGGATGTCTTTTGTTTCTTTTTCTTACCTAATTGCTCTAGCTAGGACTTCTAATACTATGTTGAATAGAAGTGGTGAAAATGGGCATTCTTGCCTTGTTCCTGATCTTTGCAGAAAAGCTTTCAGTTTTTCACTGTTAAGTATGATATTGGCTGTGGGCTTGTCATATATTGGCCTTATTATAGTGAGGCAATTTCCTTCTATTCTTGATTTGTTGAGTGATAGGGTTTTGAATTTTGTCAAGTACTTTTTCTGCATCTATTGAGATGATCATGAGATTTTTATCCTTCATTCTGTTCATGTGATGTATCACATTGATTGATTTTGATATGTTGAACAATCCTTGCATCCCAGGGATTAACTCCCACTTGGTCATGGTGTATGATCTTTTTAATATGTTTTTGAATTCAGTTTGCTAGTATTTTGTTGAGCATTTTTACATCTATATTTATCCAGGGATATTGGTCTGTAGTTTTCTTGTAATGTCTTTGTCTGGTTTTGGTATCAGAGTAATGCTGGCTTCATAAGATGATTCTGGATGTGTTCCCTCCTCTTCAATTTTCTGGAAGAGTTTGAGAAGGATTGGCATTAATTCTTCTTTAAATGTTTGGTAGGTTCTTCTGTGAAGCCATCTGCTCCTGGGCTTTTCTTTGTTGGGAGTTTTTGATTATTGATTCAATTTTCTCCCTAGTTGTAGGTCTGTTCAGATTTTCTATTTCTTTCTGATTTAGTCATGGTAGGTTGTATGTTTTTAGGAATTTATCCATTTCTTCTAGGTTATCCAATTTGTCAGCATATAATTGTTCTTAGTAAACTCTTATAATCCTTTTTATTTCTGTGGCATCAGTTGTAATATCTCCTCTTTCATTTCTGATTTTATTTGTTTGAGTCTTCTCTCTGTTTTTCTTAGTCTAGCTAAAGGTTTGTCAATTTTGTTGATCTTGTCAAAAAACCAACTCTTAGTTTCATTTATTTTTTCTATTGTTTTTATATTCTCTATTTTATTTCTGCTCTAATCTTTATTATTTCCTTCCTTCTGCTATCTTTGGGCTTAGCTTGTTTTTTCTTTTTCTAGTTCCTCGAGTTGTAAAATTAGCCATTTTTCTGAGATCTTACCCCCTCCTTCTTCAAATGCTTTTTTCTCTTGGCCTCAGAGGATCTTTGTCTCTCTCTCAGTCTGTCTCTCTCCTTTCTCCCCTCTTCTTCCCATCCCCCCCCCTCTTTTTCTCTCCTTCCTTCTCCCCCTCTCCCTCCCCCCCTCCCTCCCTCTCTACCTCTCTGGTTTCTTCCCAGACCCCTCTGCTGGAATGCCATGGCTCCTTGTCCTTGGACCTCTTCTTTTATCTAACTCACTACCTAGGGGGTCTCATTTAGTTCCTTGTATTCAAACCCATCTAGACATTGGCGATTTCCAAAATCACATCTCCAGCCTCATATCTGTTCCTTGAATTCCGCACTCATATACCCACATGCCCGCTCAACATCTCTACTTGGAAGTCTAATAAAGATTTCAGACTTAACATACTCAACATTAAATTCTTGATTTCTTGTAAAATCCTGCCCCCTTCCCAGTATTCTCCAGTAAGGTACTGGCAATTTCATTCTTGTTGCTTAGGCCAAACTTTGGAGTCACCCTTGACTCCTCTCCTTCTCTCACACTCTACATTCAATTTATTACAAAAGGCGGCTGGATCTGTCTTCAGAATACACACAGGCTCTGACCACTTCTCACCATCTCTACTGCTGTCACTTTAGCCTAAGCCACAATTGTTTCTTGCCTGGACTGTTGCAATAGCCTCCTCACTGGGTTCCTTGCTTTTTCTCCTCTCCCAACCCCAACTTCTATTCTCAGTACAGCAACTAGAGGAGACCATTTAAAACATCAGTGGGATCACATCACTCTTGTGCTCAAAATCTTGCAGTGGCTTCCCATCTTGCTCAGTGTAAAATCCAGGGTTCTTACAGTGACTACCAAGGTCCTTCACTGGCTGGCCTCCTGCTTTCTCTCCAAACTCACCTCTCACCATTCTCCTCTTTGCTCGATAGTCTCCAGCCTCATTTGGCCTCCTTGCTATTTCTTCAACACCCCCCAAAAACTCCCACTACAGAGTCTCTGCATCTTTGATTCCCTCTTCCTGGAATTCTCTTCTCCCACATATCCACATAACTAGCTCCCTTCCTTCCTTTGAGTCCCAGTGTCACTTTATCAGAGAAGCCTTCCTTAACCTCGCTATATAAAGCAACCATACCCCCATCTCTGGCACTCTCTATCCCCCTTTCCTGGGTTTATTCTTCTTTACAGCACTTATAAACACCTGAGGTATTAGGAGGTATTTATATGCCTATCTATGATTGCTTGTGTCCGCTGCTACTAGGTTATAAACCACATGACAACAGAGATTTTGTCTTATTCATTGCTGTATCCTTTGTACCCAGAATAGCGCCAGGCACATGGTTAGTGTTAGATAAATGTTAATTGAATGAATGAAAGAAAGAGTCTGCTGAGCACTTGACGGTCTCATTTATCTGGATGTTATATGGAAATGGAGATTGCTATTGGGTACATTTCATAGCTGGTGGGACTCGCCCTTTCAGCTAATGAAATCTGACGTCAGCTATCTTAGAGATTTATCAGTTAGGATGTTTCAGTTGCAACGAACAGAAATTGACTCAGGTTATCTTAATCAACAAGAGAATTTATGGGGAAGGATATCAGGGCCTCCCAGACTGATGGTAGCTGGAGAAGCAGGCTTGGACCAAGTACAGGACAAGGGCTCTGGCAGCTGGAGGTGTGACAATCACTTTTTAGCAAGAACAGTCTACAGGATGTGCTGTCCTGCTGTGACTTACCACTGCCATCCTTAACAATTTCTAACCATCCTTTCATGTGCATCACCTGCTGGAGATCCAAAGTCTTGGGAGCAAGACTCCATTGACCAGCCCAGGGCTCTAACTGCCAGAGGCAGGAACAGGGATTATCCAGCTCTTTCTGCTTCCAAAGTGGGGGCACTTGGTCCTGCCAGCCACCAAGACCTCCCTTAATGGAAGGTTTCTCCAAAGGAGGGGGTGCTTGGGTCCTGGACTACCCCCAAAATAAGTCCAGTAGAGGAAGGCATGCATTTGCCTGATCTTTTACCCATCATTGTCTCAAAGCCACTGGAAGACTCATTCACTCTAGAAAAACACTGGTGCTGAAAAAGGAACTCTGCTACTTTCTCCATGTTTTCCTGGGGCCGTCAGCAAGTTGCCTCCCAGGAGGCCTTTGTGGAACCTCAGACCACTTTTGTAATTCTCTGCCTTTGCTGCATCTGTACATGCTGGTTGCTAAGCAGAGGGGAGGGAGTTAGAACATCTTTCTTTGGGAAGGAAAAGAATCCCTTTCCAAGAGCTTTCCTTTTCCAGCTTAATTAGAAGCATCTGCAGAGCAGGGGTGCATTAGGGACACACACATATGTGTACAGACAAACACACGCACAGAGCCATGCACTGAGCAGCCTGCCCCTATGTCAGTGACCTATACATGTTAGTGCTAAACAACGCTGATCATAATGATGATGCATTCTGATAAAGAGTTATTTTTATTAAAGACTCTAGACTACCACTCTCCACCATCTGAATATTCTATTCCCTGATGGGAAAAGAAAAGCTTTAGTGGCATAGCAGTAAAAATGTGAATATGAAGCACTTCTACTCCAGATAACCAAACCCTAAAAAGATTTTAGACCCCCCAGTGGGTTTCAGATAAAAACTCTTCCTGCCTTAATTGTGAGGCCCATGAGTCCACAATGATACGTTTGCAGATTTGCGCTCAGTCCTGATTTAAACCCCTTGCTGTGCGCATGGTCAGTGCATGCACGCGCGCACACACACACGTACACACACATTCTGCCTGTGCCCCTGGCTCACAGGCATGCACAGTTCTGCCTTAATGATTCAGATGCCATTAATCCAACCCCACCAGTGCAGTTGCTCCTTTGATGTTCCCTTGGGGGAACATTCCGGGAGGTCCTCACTCTTACTGATGTGGAACTCTCTGGGGGTCAGTGAACAATGAGGACATGTGTGGGGGGTGGGAAAGAGAAAAAAAACCCTGGGCTCAGGCTCCATGAGGGAAACAGATCTGACATGAAAAGAGCACGGACGTTAAGGAGATGCAAAGCCCTTGAGAGGCAGAACAGACTTGGTTAATGCCAGACTAAGAGAGCCTTCCATGCAGAGAATAGGACAGCTGGTCCCTCATTCAGGGCCGGGCAAGATCCTCCCTCTCCTCCTGCCTCAGTTTCCCCCCTTGATCAATGGAGGGATTACATACTTTCTTTGCCTCTCAAAGGATGGACCCAAGTCCTTCATAGACTTATTCGGTCAAATAAGAACAGTAGAGGAAGCTACCAATTCCAGAGATGACATCATGCTTGTCTGTTTCTCTTTGTTTTGTAATAAGGTTTCCCTCTAATTTTAGGAAGTTCAATATCCTAAATACACTGGACTTGCAAAACAGATATTTTAAGGTGTGATAATATGGATTAGGGAGAAAGGGCTTCCTAATGAATAAAAAAGCGATTCAGTTTGTAAATATTAGATTTACAAGCAACTTTTCTGACACACATTCATTGCATAGAATCAAGTACCCAAACCTATGATTAAGTAATAATGATAAGATTATAGCAATAGGCGTCACACTGATGCTAAGTTTATACCATAACAATTAGCCCTCAAATGTGAGTTAATAAAGGCATGAGCACATATTTAAGATTAGATCTAAGAACAACTTAGAAAGCAATCACAAAAAGTAATCTGGAGTGGAGCCACAAAAACCAGGCCAATAAATCTCTGCCAGCCAACCAGACATTCTGCTATTTGATAAAACTAATAATGCAAAACTTATTGCTATAGCAGAAACGTCATAAAAATGTAGTAAAAATAAACAAGCACATGGCTCTGGCAGAAGAGCTGAAAACAAGTGTGGAAATTGAAGACATCAAAGTCAAGCCAAGAAGCATCTTGGCAAGTGGGAGCAGGCGAAGTTCACATATATTAGTGGAAAATCTTAAGGAATTTGGGATTTTTTTTTTTCATGTTTGAGCAATATTTTGGGAAGCAGTATTTCATACATACTTGTCTCTGTACCAAGATATTTCTCTTCCTCACATTATTTTGTGATGTACTTGACTGGTAAGGTCTGTTATGATGCTGTTTAGTAGAAATATTTGAAGTTTTTAAAGCAAAGGGAAAGGAAGGAGGCACTACTGTCATTAAGCCGTATACTCACCACGCACCCGTATTGCCTCAATTAATTCTCAAAGCAATCCTCATTGGAAAGGAAGGGTGTTCCCATTTTGCAAAGGAGGAAACTGCAGCTCTGAGGGGTGATCACACAGCCAGGTGGTAGAGATGGGTCTGTCGGACTCCAGAAGCCATGGGCTTGACTGTGGCACTCGCTCCTTCATACTCCTACTCTTCACAGGAAATTGCAAAGGAGAAAATATGGTGATTCCTGTGGACACCATTCCAAGTGTCTGGGACCCACTACCTGCTCAGTGAATGTTGATGAATGTTTATCTCCCCATCCAGTATGTGGACTCCTTCCCACATTTCTTCCCTATTCAAAGTCTACTGCCTGCCCTCAGGGGGTGGTCAAGGATTGACCAGGGGCATTCTTCCCCAGAGTCTAGTAGCCGGGGCAGGGGATGGGAGGAGATTTGAAGGCCAAGGTCAACACTGCTTCCAGCCTCAAATCCTCCTCTTCATCAGCGCCCCATGAAAAACCCCATCACCTCCTGGGGTCGGTCAGCCTTCATGTCCACAACTGTCTGGAGTCAGGGAAGGTGGGGCGGCCTCTCCTTGGTGCTCTACTCACAGCATCTGAAGTCACCCGCCCAGCCTGGGGGGCACCTACTGCTCTGAGAACTGAAAGCCTGTCAGTCAGCAATGGGCACACGTATAGGCCTGAGGGGCCTGTTATGGCCTCCGGGCAGTTTATCAAAGGAGGAGGAGAGAGAGGAGGAAGAGGAGGAGGAGCACAGCTGTGTTTTGGATCTGAATGGGTTACAGGCCCGCTCGGCCCCTCGGATGGCCGCCAGCAGGGGAAGTGGGAAAGCTGTGAGGAGAATACCAAGTTTCTCCTTGCAGGGGCCTATTCCAGCTGAAAGCAGCCTCCTCGCCCTTAAATCCAATTAAAGGCCAATATTATGTCAGTGGAAATGTATGCCAATCCTAATATAGTCTAATAAGCCCTAAAATAGCACTCTGTAAGTGGAAAGCCCTGTGGTTTAATTTGATTCGCAGCCTAATAACAGGCTTAATAAGAGGGAGTTGGCCCCCTTTTATTTTCCAACTGGGCTCTGCATGCTCTTTTCTTCCCTGCTTTCTTTGCCTCCTCTTTCTCTTTCTCTGGAGCTATGTTGAGAGACAGGTAGGAGCAAGGGGGAGGCGGACACTTCTTTCTCCTCAGAGCTTCCGGCTGAGAGGCTCCTGGCTCCTGCTACCTGAGGGAATGTGGTTCTGGCACATGGCAGGGTCTCCAGTCCTTGGTCCTACACTTGACTCACGTCATACCTGGACAGGTGCTTCCTTTTGGCTTTGCTGCCTTCCATTGGCAGTGGGGGAGATGGATGTGGGATTCCTCAAGGCATATATCCTGGATATACACCTGTGGATGAGAGGGACCTTGTCACTGCCTTCTTCCTGGGCCTGGGGTCTTCCTTCCCAGAACAGTGGAGCCAATGGCCATTCTCACACACCCATCACTGGAGATGATGGGATGGCCAACCATGGGCAAGTCTCAAGAACACAGTCCAGAAATTGATTCAAGGTCCTGTTTTATGGAACCTTGGTCCAAATCTTGGGAGAGCAAAGGATTTCTAAACATTTAAAAAACAGAGTTTTGAGATTTGGTGTACTTTTCGTAAAAAAAAAAAAAAAACTTAATGAGATATAATTCACATTCCGTAGAATTCACCCATTTAAAGAGTATAATTCAATGGCTTTTAGTATAATTACAGAGTTTTGCAACCATTGCCACAATCAATTTTGGAACATTTTCATTACTCTGAAAAGAAGCTCCATACCCTATGCCAGCACCCTCCCCAAACTCCATGCCTCCCAGCCCTGGGAAACCACTAATCTGTTTTCCATCTCTATAGATTTGCCTAATCTAGACATTTCATACAAATGGAATTATGCAATATGTGGTCCTTTTGTCTGAATTCTTTCACTCAGCATAGTGTTTTCAAGGTTCGTCCATGTTGCAGCATGTGTCAGATCTTCATCCTTTTTTGTTGCTGTATAATATTCCTTCATTGAATACAGCACATTTTATTTATCCATTCCTCATTTGGTGGACTTCGTGTTGTTTCCACTTTTTGGCTATTATGAATAATGCTGCTATGAACGTTTATGTCCTTGTTTTTGCATGGACATGAGTTTTCACTTCTCTTGGATATATACCTAGGAGTGGAATTTTGGGATAATATAGTAAATCTGTGCTAAACCATTTGAAGAACTGCCAGACTGTTTTCCAAAGTGGCTGCATCATTTACATTCCCACCAGCAATGTGTGCGAGTTCCAATTTCTCCACATCCTCACGAACACTTGTTATTGTTTGTCTTTTCTTATAGCCAACCCAGCCGGTGTGAAGGGGTATCTCATTGTGGTTTTGATTCGAATTTCCCTAAATGGATTTAATGTAGTCTTGATCTAAACTGGTCTGCAAGTTAATAAATAGTGAGCGATGAATTCAAACCTCAGCTATGGTGATTACTAACCAGATAATCTTGAACAGGTAACTTAACTTCTCTGAATCTCAGCTTCCAGATCTATGAATTTGAGGGTGAGCCACCTATCGGGTTGTGAAGACCAGCTGAGAGGATGTAGGGGAAGCAGCCAGCTTGTAAGAGTAGCACCCCGTGCAGGTTCCTTCCCTTCCCCCACTCCTGATTCGATGCCTCCGTCTTCATGCTGGTACAACGGGAGCGATATTTATACGTGCTCCAGCAAGTTTACAACAAGGTCGGGAGAAAGAATATAATTTGAAAAAGAAAAGGACAATCATGATGGATTGAGTTGGGACAAAGGAAAAGAGCGTTTGATACCAAGAGAAAGAGATTGGAGGTTCTTTAAGAAGGAGAAGGAAAGGGTGAGGAGCGACATAATAATGATCTTCAATATAAGAGGGGTTATTATGTGGAGGATGGTGACCAGCTGTTCCCCATCGCCACTAAGGCCATCAGGAGGAAAAATGCATTCAAACTGTGGGAAGCAGCCTGTGGCTTAGTTATTAGGAAGAGCTCCTTTGCTGTCAGGGTTGTGAAACATTGGAATGGGAATTTATCAAATTTCCTGTCCCTAAAGGCCTTTCCAGATATGATAAACTGCATCCGGGAGCATGTACGAGATGCCCCAAGGCAGTGCTCTCCATCACAAAAATGCTGTCATTCCTGGCAGTGCCCACCTTGATAGCCCTCTCTGTGGGACCCCCTATGCACACCAGGTAGTGTTGGGGTGACCCCTACGCCACACCCCACACTCCCCATTCCTGCCAGCCACCCACCCTGCCCCTGTTTTGGCTGGATCCCGTTGCTCCCTTTTCTCCTCTAACTGTTGTGGAGGAGTTGCTGCTCTCTATTTCAGTAGTGAGTGATGTGGTTTCTGTACATAGCCCTGGCTGCTAACTTCTTAGCGGCTCCTGGGTTGAAAGGTGCTGTTGAGAGAGGGAGAAAAAGAGCTAAATAACCCTTCTATTGAAAAAAAAAATATTTCAAGGAAAGCTCAAATGTTTGGTCCTTTAATAGATGGCCCACTGTGGCCGTGATTGTCCTCCGCAGATCTTTTGGGGATGGGGACTTGGCTGGCTTCTCCTGTTTTAGATGAGCAAACCCAAGTGCTCGCTGGGGAGGGCACGTGATTAGGGTCACAGGCGTGGGATGCTGCTCGCATCAGGAATCCCGTCCCTGTCTGCCTGCGGTGGGCGCTCTGGGAGCTTCCCCAACAGCCATCCCACCTTCCTCCCGCAGTACAGTGACCGGAAGTGTAAGGAGGGTTGCCTCCACCCCCAGGACCACAGAGGACTCCCACTGTCTGAGCCAATCAGGGTAGTCCTATCTGCTTTGTCTCACAGCGTTGGTCCAGAAAATCTCACACCGATAAGTGGTTTCCCCCAGGATTTCCCTGGCCCCAGGGTTTGGAGACTCCTCTAACCCTGCCTCCACCCCCACCCCTTCCATGTTTTGGGATGTGCTTGCTTTGCCTTCTCTTGGTTGCGGTGTGCCTAGATATTGATCCCTACAGGCCTGGGAGCCACCAGGAGGGGCCTGGGGCAGCCATCCTCCTGCCTTGGGGAGCAACCGCTATAGTGGACCTCAGCATATTCTACAAATATGACGATTTTTCTGTGCATGTCGTGATGTGAAAAGGTTGGGAAACACTGAGCTGGAAGAGGAGAGGTTTGGGATGAGAAGGGCAGACAGGCATTCCTTCATCCACTCACTCACATACGCGTGGATTTGTCAGCTGTGTCCTCAGACTGCGCTTCTCTCAGGGAAGGCCAGACGGCTGCTGGCAACGTTGTAGGCCCACATGGGTATTGTTATTGTATTAAAGATTAGGAAACCGGGGCAAGGAGGTTATCTGGGCAAGGTTATGCAGTTAGCAAGTGGTGGGGCCAGAGTTTTAACCCTGGCCGTCTGGCTCCTCCACCCTCGTCTTTCCAGCTGAGTGATGGGCGGGGAGTAGGGGGGGGTGGGTTTGTATTTAACACCTCTTACCCCATAAATCCCTTCTCCAGCACCAACCTAACGAAAAACTGTGAGGCAAATGAAACTTCTACCTCTTTCCTTTCACCCTTGCTCTCACATCTGTCCCAGGAAGGCACCTAAACCATAGTGTCCAGCTACCCTGCGTCCCTGCTTCTTTGTGGGGGAAGTCTACCGCCTATGAACATGCTGGTAGCCTTGAAGTGCTTCAGAGGGTCAGACGCTGCCTGCAAGGACAGTAAAAGGGGGGAAGGAGAAAGTGAAGCCAATGGAAGAAACAAAGATGGCCCTGGCGGGAGAAGTGGGAAGCTGGGATGGGGTCGGGCCCTGCCGCTATCTGTGTGATCTTGGGCATCTGCCTTCCCTCCTGGACCTCGCATGCGCTTTGCAGACTCTTCTAGGAGCACACAACCGCCTGTCCCCTGGGTGACGGCTCAACACTAGACCCTCAGACTGCCTCTCCTCCCGACCGACTCAACATTTCCTGCTTAGTCATCTTGGATGGCTCTGTTTTGGGGCAGCAAAAACTCTTCTCTGGAAATACCTCTTCACTGAGCTGGCATTGACCTTGTCAGTTTCCTAGTCCCTTTCCTGATTCTTTTGTTCCCCTTCCCCCATCCCAGTTTAACCACAGCACACTCCCGCATGCAGACAGGCACGCGCTTACAGAATCCAAACTTCCCGACAGATACTCCCTCTGTCCTCGTCCTCATCGTGCTTAGTTTCCAGGTGATGAAACTGGCCTTGGGCCTGGGTGGTTGTCATGGAGACGCATCCCAGCTTCCCGCCCCACATCGGCCCCTGAGCTCTTCCCGGCAACATTTCTGGGCTAGAAAACAAAGATCTGGCTTTGCCCTCTGTTTCTCCTTCTTTGCAGGGAGGGGATTCAGCTAGAGTGCTTTGATGGTACCTAATCCAAGTCATTCCACCGGAGAGGGGGCAATGGGCTGGCAAAAAATCCAAGAAGTTTTCTGTTTGGCTTGTTGTATTAGCTAATTATCCCAAGTGGCAATCAGAGAAAAAAGAAAAAATGGAATCAAGGTAACGTCCATGTTATTTATATTTTATCATCTTTGCCAAGGTCAGCAGAGGGATGCAGTTTTATTTCTTTCCCTGACCCTTCGTTTAATGTCATTCTGTTACTGCTGAGAAAAATCTCACAGCCTGTTGACATCACCATCAAAAATACCTCCCGTTTCCATTCAAGGCTCTGAATAGACAGCTCATCGATAATACCTACCTGAACCTCTGCAAGGGCGCTTCCCAGAGCTGAGACTGGTCCACATTTCTGGTAAAGTGTGTGTGTGTGTGTCATTTATCCAGAACTGATCTCTAAGCATCTCAAAGGACTTGAGCCAGTGCCTTACATAATCCTAACCATTTGCAGTAGGAGAGGGGCACCTGCTGCTGCTGCGGTGTGCAGATGAGGGAAACTGAGGTGAAAAGTACAAGTGAAGGATGGCATGTCCTTTCACGGAGTCCAAGAAATTAACTGGTTGAAATCAGCGGCCACAAAGAGAAAACAATCTAACATTCCTGATTGTTCTGTGGCCTTTTCGGCATGTTTGGAAAACAGGCATACCACAAAGATTCTAGCCACAAGACTTCCTTTCCGGAGAGAGAGGTGGAATTAGCACAGGATGGGGAACCTAATAACCTGGGTGTTAATCCTGCCTCCTCCATTACAGACTTGGCTAAGTCACATAATATTTTTGAATTTTGGTTTTTTAATTTTTTCCCATAAAATTGAGTTAAAATGCCTACCTGCACCCCTCTAGGTGATCCAAAGATGTGAAGATACTTTGCAACCTTCAAGTCATGCTAGAAATGCTAAATTTAATTAAAGCGATGAGAGATCTCATTTGGTGCTTGTAACCATCCTATGAGGTTCACGTTATTTTGTGAGGCTCAGAGAGATCAAACAACTTGCGCAAAGTCACCCAGGTAGCAAGCAGCAGAGTCTGGACCAGGTTCTGCTGACTTCAACTTGAGGGCTTTTCATCAGCCCACAGCTGTCTGTGGGCACAAGTTTAAACCAGCGCCGAGACTCAGACCCAGAGAGAGGGTCAATGCAAGGTCACCCCAACAAACAGCCTGCTGTACTAGCTCTAGAATGATATGCAGCTCCAAGGACCAGGAATTACAGGAGCCTTATGGCTCATGCAGCAGGTGGGAAAGAGGAGAAAGGGATAGAGTGGGAGAAGAGAGCGAGTGGAGGAAAGGGGAAGCCACGTGAACGCCCGTGCTGGCCTGGAAGAGGGGAGAGTAATGTGCCATGCTGAAGTCCTTTGAGCCAAGAGAAAATGTGTGTCTTTATCTTTGTCTGTACAATTTATGGTCCAGCTGGGCTCTTTCGCAAGGCTGATGCTGTTCTGGCACTGCCAGAAGAGTTGCTTTTGGGGTGAGATGCTAGAGCCCCTGGGGCCCTGCCAGGAGCATAATGTAGTTATGGTTATTGGAAGGAAGTTCCCAAATGGAGTTGGCTGGCAGAGCCCAGATTTAGAGGGCACAGGTCTATGTTGTTCCCAGAGCAACCAACTGACCTGAACTCATGTGTGTTAGAACCATGGACCTTTGCCATGAGTTCTGACAGATGCTCCTCTTGACTTATTCATTCATTCATTCATTCAACCAACAGAGATTCATAGCAAGCTAGGTAGTTGCCAGAATTGTAGATGAGACATAACATGCCTTTCTACAGGAGAGCTCAATGTACTGGGTAAATTTGAGCTCTCTTGCCCTCAAGAGATAAGCAAGAGCAATGTACTAATATTTCGTGCATGTATGCATAACAAGCACCCATGGGTGTAGAGACTATTATAGTTCACTCTTATCCAAACAACTTTTTGGAATTGTTCGTTTACTGAGATTAATGGTGATCTTTTGGAGAGTCAATTTAGCAGAAAAGTGAGTTAACCAGTGTCGTGTATTTGTCTGTGCTCTGAGAACTCGAGTACTAGTCAGGCACGATAACCAGTCTTAGTGTGTTAAGAGTCTGGACATTAGTGCCTAGGTTTTGTTGATTATTAGTTTAAACACTCTGCTCATCAATGGGACTTCCTGCTTTCACACCTACACTCATCCCCAAAAGGAGTCATTTTAAAGATCTAAGAGCCAAATATATGTATGCATTCATCCGTTTTTCATTTCACCAACATTTGTCAATGGCTGGTACTATTCTGTTGGGGGAAATATTTAGTATGCACAAATTTCCAGTGAGAAAGCTGAGAAGAGATGCTACAGAGGGCACTCTGGATCCACAGTGATCCTCATTTCTCTTATTGGGGGGGCGGTTCTCCCTGCTGTAGTGTGTGTTGCTGGAGCTGGAGACGCAGGATCCCTGCATGCCTTGGAGAGATTATTATCTCCTAGTTCCACTGAAAAGTGAGTTCTTCTCAACTCGTGCCTTCTTAAAACATAATCAAATTGTGATACAGAAAGTGACATGACAACACTTTGAGGACAGAGGTAGAAATACAAGATGTTTTGATGAATAGCTGTTGGGAATCTGCATCAAACTAATCATGTAGATAATGGAACAGTATGAAGGCGAGAAGAGGAAGGAGAAAGCTAAAGACTAACACTGAGAGAAAGGGCAGGGGTCTGGACGCTGGCCCTCACTTGTAGGGGCTGGTGCTGACTCTTTTTGGGTGCAGAAAGTTGCCAGGGCACCTGGTCCTTCTCTCCAGGAGTGGAGACTCTAAGTAGTCCTTTACTGCCCTGCTCTTCCGCTCCCCCCAGAGAGCTCAGAGTTCTTCTGAACTTTTTGTCTCATGAAACAGCAAGATCCATACTTCAACAGTCCTTTATCGCATCCTGGCACATGGGAAACGATCATTTCGATGGGGCATGCTGCACAAGGCGGCAGACAAGAGCGGAGAGGAAAATCCACATCTCGACACCCCCGTAGCCTGTTGATGGCAGGCCTCATGTGCTATGGACACAGTTGGGGTGTGCTCATTTCAGGTGACTGATCTCACTCCTGAAGGACAGGTGCTTTCAAGAAGGCGTGTAATCCGTTCTGCTACATCCAAGCAACAACTTCACTTATCTGGTCCTGAGAAGGCACAGTAGTCAAGTTGGCAGCAGGTGTTACAGGAGTTATGGGTGGGCGTGGAGGAGGGTAGCAACTGTGTTTCTAAACTAAGCGTTTGTTATCAGAGAGGTGGTGCCTGCTTGCACTTAACCTACTCATTGTGAGTTCGAAGGCAAGCCTCAGTTTCCTCCTTGTTCTCTTACCTGCATCTGTCTCTAAGCCAGAGGACTCTGAAAGGATGACTCTTCCCTTTTCAAGGGAGGAAAGTTTCAGAAAGACTTTAAGCTCCCTGAAGGAGCAGTGCAATAATAATTTTGAAGTGATCCATTTAAAAAGGACTTTCTAGACAGAAAGTAGAAGGGTGGTTGCCAGGGGCTGGGGGGAGGGAGGAACAACAGAGAGTTATTGTTTACTAGGGCTGGAGTTTCACTTTTGCAAGATGAAGCGTTCTGTGGATGGATGGTGCCAATGGTTGCACAACAATGGGAATAGACACAACACGACTGAACTGTACACTTAAAAGATGGTTAAGATGGTACATTTGATGTTATGTAGATTTTACCACAATTAAAAAGTTTTGAAAGAGGACTTCCCATCGAAAGAGTGCGCCCTGTCTACTCTGTCATTTCAAAGCGGTTTCCATTCTTCTATTTATAGTATGTTTTTCTAACCTTAAAAAATAATCTTAGTCTTTTAAATGGATCCTCAACACTAGAACTTTGAACACTGTTCTTCTTCCTCTTTCTCACGGGACTTCTGCCAGACACCAGAGTCCCTCAGTCCCTTCATAAACACCTTCTGAGGGAAAACACACACCCATCCAGTCGGGCTCAGCCAGGCTCCCTTCTCCTTAAGCCAACTTGAGAAAGTCAGAGGTCACCCACACTCCGGCCTGTGAGGTGACCAGCAGGAATGTGGGCCTCGCATCTGTACCCACAAATGTCCCTGAGCCAGAGAAACAGGAGGCAGGACTCTGGCTGTGGGCTTTGCTTTCAGGTTTATTAAAGCACACGCTTATCTATAGCATAATATTTTAAAGCCCAGCTTAATTTATAATAACAACAGCAACAATCACAGAAGCTTCTTATTTTATAGCCAAGATGAATCTGTTTGTAAGTCATTATATTCACAGAACTGTGATTTGCCTAAGCATATTACCATGGCTCATGAATTCTATTGTTATTATCAGCATTGTTATTCATACCTTTATCCACTGTTATCATTTTTATTGAGGTACATTTTCTTTAGTTTTCAGTAATGTCTTAAAGGCTTTGTTTTATTTACAATCAAAAATTCCCTAACGGCAGAAATGATTTTTCTGATGTCGTGGGGAAGAGGAATAGTAAGAGACAGAGAAAGACTAGATGGTCACCTCAAAGCCGTATCCATGCCAAAGGAAAAATCCACGACGGATTGATTCACTCCCGTCACACATGTTTACTGAGTCTTCCCTTCGTGCCTTGCAGGATGCTGGCCACTAAGATCCAAAATGATTAAAAATCGGGCAATGGTGTCCCCCAGACCCAGGTTTGAATCCCATTTTAACTCGGTAATATACTTAGTCTATAGCTTGTGTGAATTTGGCAAAGTTACCCTCGATGTCTGATTTCTCTCATTAGAAAACAACAGCCCTCATTTGCATATGAAATGTAGACAGTGTACACTTACATTATCTGGCACGAAGTAAATACTCAGTAAATGTTAACTGTGGTAGTTTTATCTTCCTCAAGGAGCTCGTAACCTAGAAAAAGAACCAATCTCTGAAATACCCAGGACTGTGCTGGGAAGGGACGGGTAAGGGCCATGATGTGGATGGATCCAAGTGTGGGCACTATGCAGGCAGACAGGGGAGGCTGGGCCCAGAGATGCCATCTGGGCAAAAGAGATGCCATCAGCCCAGGCCCAGAACTGAGAGGGGTGAGTGTGCCCAGGAGGGAGACTCAGGTCTGGCTGAAGCGCTGGTCCACTGTCAGGGGATAGGGGTGTGAGGCTGGAAACGTGCTGGGGCCATTCTGTGAAGGGCTTGAATGCCATCTTTAGGGATTTAAATTTTACTGTATTTTAACAATTCTAAGACATACATTTTCCCTCACATTTTAACATCTCCAAACTGAATGCATCTTACAATCAATGTGTTGTCACAGCTAATTGCCAGCATTTTTTTCCTTTCTTAGTAGTACACAAAATTATAGTGTACCGTACAATTGGTGCCTCAGCTGAGATGAAATATGATGTGTTAAAGGCTGCAGGACCCAAGGCCTAATCGGAGAAAGCTTCATGTTGCTATTGTTTCCTTTCCTTTCCAGAAACTTGTTCAGTGCTAGTGAATAAATGCCCATTTGTGCTCAGATAGAATTCAGTGCTGATAAAGGGCCTGAGTCCTGCCAACTCTTAACAGTCATTGTCTTGGTGGAGGGCCCCTGGCTAGGGTGGAGTCCCACTCAATATGAACTGTCTTTCTTCAAAGAGCCACACGTGGAAAATAGGAAGTGCAGGCAAAGAAGCAAAACTGCTCAGAAAAGGTGCAATATGTTCCAAAGACAACGCATGCACCACTCTCAGACACCTGCCCTCTTGTCCTTTGCACAGACTTATCCTCACGCTCCTTGAAAAGTTCTACGACTTCCTCCAAGACTGGTTCCTGCTGTCTGTGTGTAGCCGCCATGGTTCTGCAGAAAGAGTCAAGAACCTAGAAAACCGGGCCTAAGGGATGATGCTATGGAAGAGATCTTTTATTGTTCTCCATTGCTTGAGTCTTTTGTGTGCTTTCCCATCTCTTTTGTTTCCTCCCATTCTTCTTTGTGCCCCTCTTTCCTGCTTCTCTCCATTGAGCAGAGCTATCCTTGGGGCACAGTAAATCCATGGGTCGCTTGTTGTGGGGACAGGGATGGGGAGGCAGATGGTGAAGAAGAACCTGGAGGTCCAGCCAGCTGATGCTCAGAACTCTCTGAGGCTCATCTACGTCCGGGGACACAGAAGCCCCACCCCTCTCTTGTGGACTGGGGCTGGTTGCCTAGCAACTATGCCCTCTGCTCTTTCTACACATGATCCTCAGCATGGCCTCTTCTCCTCGCTTCCCTTCAGACAAGTACATGAAGTCCATCTTTACCCAGTTTTAACTTGAGTAAATAATGTGATGTAGAGAGGATGGGAGAAGTATGTGGTGTGATTTTCCTTGGATAGTCAACCCTTTAAGTTTAACCAGGCCACTAAGGGCTCTGAGTGGAAGCCACTGAGTTATGAGTTTTAGCTGTGCCACAGACACTGTGGGACTGGTCAAGAGCAAAGGTTGTGGGCCAGACCTGGAGAGTGAAAACATCTTTTTGGGATCTGTAGGGTCCAGCATTCCACTCTATCACTGTTGTCCTGTTCTAGCCAGGCAGGGAAGCTGCATGAGTATTTCCAGTCCAATCTATATTATTTATCACATATATATAATATATATGTAGTGTGTGCGTGTGTGCGTGTGTGTGTGTGTGTGCGCGCGTGTGTGTGTATTATAGGATCTTTGGTGAAAAAAAGTCTTCATTATTAGGTTCAGCTTCTATGCTAGGTCCTTTTAGATAAGAATCATTGGAGGCTCTTTTCAATGCTTTCACAGAAGCTTCCAGTGAAAATCCAGTCTTCTATAGTCTTTAATAAGTCCTGAATGCATGCATGGTAATTCAGCATCTAAACTAAGTGTGGGGGCCTTTGAATATCCTGTCCTAACCTAAAAAGATGGAAAACTCGAGTCTAATCAGTTCCAATTACTGTATTCAAGGAGAGAGAGAGAGGAGAGAGGAGAAGGAGAGACAGAGACAGAGGGAGAAAGAGAGAGAAGAGAGAGAAGTTATATTATTAAAGTTTCTTTATATGCAAGCAAATACATTCATAATTGCTACTTTTCACAAAATGGAACACTTTTTCCTTTTTTATCAATGCCTTGCATATGGTATGTACATGACAAATATTTGTGAAAGGAGGAATAAAAGGAATCTCTATTTCGATGGCTTTAGTAAAACAAATCTTTTCACAGGATAAAACATGGAAAATTAATCTGTGGAGGATATGATTGAGAATTGATATTAAATTTAGATTGAGAGGTTATTTCATGGAATGAACTTGCATATGGTCTTCACTGGCATGGTGTGGTAGGAAACTTGAGGCTGAAGATTGGCCAGTAGACAACAAGTTATATCTCTGGCCTCAGAATTTTCACTTACAAAATGTGGGTGGGTAGCAGATCTCTGAGGTTAGTCTAGCTCTAGTTAGTCCACACCTGTGATTCCAGGTGTGAATCACTTTCTTTCACTGGGTCTGTTGTCTGGTCTGTACAATGACAAGGATGCCACTCACCTTGTATTTACTAGCTAAATAATCACCTGAATGCGAACAGAGTCAATGTGGAGTCCTTCTCTTGCCTGGGCTTCTCCACATTCTAGAAGAAGCTATGTCTCATCATGGAAGGATCCATGGGCTTCCATGCCTCCTCTTCAGCCATTGCATCCCCTGAAAGGGGCCTGGCATCAAAAATGGTGATGGGTGGTCCATGTCATTCTGCCAGCAGTGATGTGAGCCATCCTTCCTCCCTCATTCGGCATGTTGACAGCCCAACATGCAAGTGTCACTTTAGGACACTGTTGGGGCCCAGAAATTTGTCTTCTTGGGGTATTTTCTTGTCCAGGGGGTGGGAGCTGAGTGCCAGATGAGGGGAGTGGGCAGTCGGGATCAGCAGTGTCCACAGTTGTTATTTGAAGGCAGATCTTGTGTCTTGGTCAGTGTTGTGTCCCCAGAGCCAGACCATACTCTGCACCCCAATATTTACAATGTGGTAACTAAGTAATTATTCATTGAATGTTGAGCATTATAAGACATTCCATGGCTAGACTAAAAGGATATCTGGCTGTCTATAGAACATCCTTATGTGATTTGGAGTGTGAAGATGTTAATCACTGTGTAAATATCTGAGTAATTACTGCACTGACAGCATTTTTAAGACAATTTGTCCTGAAAGCATGGAGCAACTCGTTCTTACCAGTTACATTTCATCCAGACTTAATAGCTGACTTACTTTGACAACATCAGAGATATTCTTTTTTGAGTGATGTTTTCCATAAAAGCGAGATTGGCATTTGCCTTTCACCAGTGGATTTCAAAACATTTGGGGATCATAGAGTTTGGTGGGGCCTCGCTGACCCACTAAAGTGTCACTTAGAAGCCAGGAAGAATTTGAGTCCCTCAATGTTCCCGTGCTGGTGGCAGAACAGACATGGAGCCAGCTCTCCTGACTCCTAGTCCAGTGCTCTTTACAAGGCACACAGCAGCCTTCAATCCTGCAGTCTTTGCAAAAATTGGAAGTTTTAAGAACTTGCCCTCACCACAGTATGCAGCTGGGAATCTGAGATGGGTGGAGGATGAAAGTGTTAGTGAATTTCAGAGAGGACCTCTCCATTTGAGAGGTGAATAAATAACAGGTTTCTACAGTATATACATAGAGAGCGTGAGGAGCAGCTGTTTTCCCTCATCATGAGAGGAAACGGACTTAAATTGCTCCAGGGAGGACTTAGGGCAGATAGTCAGGAGAACTTCCTGGCTCTGCAGAATCTGCAGAGGCAGATCCTCTCAGCTGCAGACTCACTCAACTGCCGTCAGTAGCTTTCTGTTCTCACACACCTGTCTTCTCCCGAAGTGCAAGAGAAGCCCCGTTAGTGAGCAGGGCACATTTCCCCATCCTGGAAATGTGTTATAAGCAGCGCCTCACATCCCCTCAAGCTCATTGTTCTCTGCTCTTTTTTGAACAGAGTCAGGTTGTGTCATTTTGGATCAAGGCAAGCCTGCTGAAACCATTGAAGCCACCTTGGCTGTCTTTTCTAAGCAATAGATCAGAAAGAGACTGTTCCAGCCTTTGAACATCGTTACTCAGAATTGGGCTGAACCTGCTACTACTGGGGTGCAGTTGACTGCAGAATTCCAGAGGTGGCTACTGGAGACATTTATATGAAAAGAGAATAAAACACATCCCTCTCCATATGACTGTCCGTTTGTCCACGTGTGTTGAGCAAGTATGAATGTGTACATCACAGATATAGGTGCACTGTTTCAGCTGTGTATTTCCGTACACAGAAAATGCACCTGGGTATTTGTGTGCACAATCAGATGTGCTTCCACAGCCAGGGCACCTGTGTGGACATGAGAAGTGTGTGAATGAGCATGTAAAAACCCTTGTCAGTTTTTATTTCTACATCACTCATAGCTGCATATATGTACAGGTATCTGAAGTATATTTGCAAACTTCCATTCTATTTTTGCTCATGCTATTCTCCCTGCCTTTATGGGGGAGAAATTGTTAAATGTTGGCAATGCAATAAAGAGAAACTGATTTCAATGGAATGTTCCCTTCCCTGCAGACACGTTGCCACCACTTTTATGCTGCACATTACACCGTGGTGAAATTTAGTTAATTTTATGGTTTGCTATTACAACAGCAGAGTGGATTGAGAGAGACAGCTTTTGTTGGCTCCACGTCCCAAATTTCCTGGGTGTGATGGGAGTGAGCGAGAGCAGGAAGCTAGCAGAGGTCGGAAACCAAGTCCACGCAGAAGCAAAGTGGCTACTCTAATTGGCTTTTAACTTTTGTGACTATAGAAATTAGTTAATTAGTCAGCAGAGGCTTGGCTGCTGCTCTCACTGAGTGTACGTTTTGGTCAGGGAATCAAGAAGAACATTCATAGAACTATGAGAAAACAACCAGGTGCTCAACTGTTTTGCTGAAAAGCCACACATTTTGGTGAAGGGAGCTTTGCGGTCTGAATGTTCTGTGTTCAGTTCCAGCTTTGCCAGCTATCAGCTCCTTCTTCTCTGACCTCAATTTCTTCATCTATAAAGTGGGGATAGCAATGGCCACCCTTTGAGGTTCCTGGGAGGCAAGCACCTGGAACACTGTGGGCACTCTGAAAATGTTCCTTCTACTTCTCGCTTCTTGCCTAGGAGAACTCTTTGTTCCGGAATATCTTGGGGGGGGGAGGGGTGAGAGAAAGCCAGAGCAGTTAGGGTTTTGAGATGAGACTGAATACCAAATGGGAAGAGATTAAGGAGACATAAGTGATAGTGCCCATAATTTCTGAACCCCTAAAGCAGGAGGTACAATCTGAGAACTTTGAGAGAACTATTCTGGAAACTTCACAACAAAAATAGGTGCTGCCTAAATCAGATGCTGAGCTCCTTGGATGTGAATGTGACTGAGACCCATTAGCTCATTGGCAGATATGCCATCCATCACTCTGAAGGGAACAAAGCTATTAACATTCTTATTTATACTCTAATGAAGCTCATTAAATCCTAAATCTGAAACAGAGTTGGTGTGGACTAGAATACTTGGAGAGCAGAAGCTATTTCCACGAGAACATGACTTTCCTTGTGATTCTTCTCAGCTGGGTCCTTGGATCCCTCCACCAATGGTAGGGCAAGCAGATGACAAAGAATATGTCAGCCCCACCATCATTCCTCCACGGTCTGGCAACGTCTTCCCCAGGCTGAGAGGCTGTTTATCTCTCTCTTAGTGGCTCCTTCATGCTCAGCAGACAGTAGCCCAGCAGCTCCCATTGGTTTTGCCAAGTGGCATGTACCTGGTGGGACATACCACCAGCAGGCCCCCTGCTTCCCTCCTAGAATGGGGAAAAAGTCTTGAGAGAAGGCGACTAAACAGATCCAGGCGCTTGGGTCAGCTTTTATCCCTCCATTGATTCAGTCTCTCATGTGTGGGAGCTTGTTTTCTAGAAGTTTCCTTCCTCCATCCTGTCTTAGAAGAGTTTTGGGAGCATTGAGATGTCATAAATCATATTCTCTGATGGTTTGGATGAGAAAAGAACAAACAATGATGTCTTTGTTTTCTGAGTTGAAACTCATCATTTCATGGATAATGTCAGAACTCATCAATTTAATATAGGGTAGCCTTGAGCTTTAACGCAAAAAAAAAAGTTTCTATTTTGGCCAAGGAAGCCCCAGAATGAAAGTATTTGAAAACCACCCAACAAGGCTGACTCATTTAAGGAGAATTAACACATATGCTTTGGGGCAGTGGGGAGAGGAGGGTGGGACTTGGGAATGAACATCCTCTGAAGAAGGATGCAGGCTTCTGAGTCATAGCATCATAGAATAATTAGATTTTGGTGATTTTAGCAATCACTAAACCAACCCCCTTATTATAGAAAAGGGAACACTGTTTACTTAAATAGTGTTCTTCCTCCAGACTCAAAATATTCATGTTGTTCATCATCCCCAGCCCTAACTTCTGATACAGCTCATGGTCTCTGTGAAAGATGCTAGAGAGAACCACTCATTTATGAAGACTATGCTTAGGGGATAAGGCCTTGTGAGTCACTGAACCACAGATTGGTGCAAGGGGTGATGAATTTTCAAAAGATTAAAAAGAAAACAATTTGCCTTCACAAGAAAACTATGCTGAATATAATATATTTTTAGAAGTTATCTGGAAGCAGTCAAGATTTTTACAATGCTAGAGTAATCATCCCAAGCATTAACCTGTCAAGGTGAATGTGCAGATATTCTGGTTAATAGAAAGATCTGGTAAATAGAACAACAAAAACAATGTATGGTACTGCATTTTTTTATTGAGATGTTTTGTAATATAGTTTATTTTCTGATCGGAAAATTAGACTCTACTGAGGTCACCCACTATATTCCCATTCAGTACTGATGTCCTGGGCACTGGGGTCTCTGAGGGTGAGTTGGAAGGAATATCAGGAAGAGCGTTTCTCCTCTAGTCCAACATCTATACACATGAATGGGAGAAGGGCTTCAGGCCCCCCCATTCCCTCCTGCTTAACCCACGAAGTCCAATCCTGATTCTGGCCCTGATATAATAGTGGTCCCTAAATCTTGACTTCCTTATTGTTTGCAATCAGGCTACAGAATCTGAGGTGTCACTTTCTAAAGTAGGCAAAAAACTCATAAAGCACCAAAAAAGAAGAAAGACTGCTTTCCACTCTCTGCCACTTAACTATTTTACACAGAGCTACGAGAATTCCATTAAAGAGATGATACGCACTGTAAAAAAAAAAGTTACAGATGTTATAAAATCATCACAATTGTCAAATGCATTTAATTAGTGTAACAACAGTAGCTAAATATGTGTACAAAACACTGCTATGCTCAAAGCACCTTATAAACAGGGAAGAATTAGGTCTTACAGGACCCTGGAGAGGGAGTGAAGTTCTCTCAGCGTAGAAGAGAGAGGGAGGATGGGAGGGGCTGACAGCTGGAATGAGTCCTGTGCTGTGCCAACAACTGGTCCTCCCACAGAGCACTGGTGTCAGTACCTATGAGAAAAGGACGGTGGTAAAGCCTTGGATGGTGCCTTACCGGCGCGTCCCCACGGGACCCCTAGGAAGTGGGTCACTGTGCAGATTCTCCTTACTGAATGGGAGAGGTGCTGCCTCCTGATCACTTTCTCCCAGGGCCCCCCACGCCTTGACTCTCACCTCTCACAGTCCCGCCCACAGGGAAAAGCACCCCTCCAAGCCCAGACACCTCCTTGAAGACCCCCCACAGTGGCCATGGCTCTCCAGCAGCTGAGTACCAGGCACAATTAGGCAGCCAGTGCCGCTCCAGCCACACCTGCTCTCCTGTGGGGCTGTTAGCAGCAGGGGCCAGCGAGGAGTTGGGGGTGGGGGCAGACGCCTCCCCTTCTGCAGCCTCCCCTGGTGCTCCCCCTGGCCTAGCTTACCCTCAGTTGCTTGGTGCTTGTTGCTACCTTCCCACCTCCCCAGTTTCCCTCTTCTTCCTCCTTGCTGAGGATCCAGCAGAGCACTGGCTCTGGGCTGGGAGCAGGTGCAGGATGGGGAGAAACTGGGGGAGCCCATTATCACTCTGCACACGTTGTCTAATTAGCTTCAGGCTGGGAATCCTGGTAACATGACGGTGCCAGAGACCTCTCCCCACAAACTCCCCACCAGCCACACCCAGGACAGGCTATTGTGGGGGAACAAGTAGATAAGGACATCCAACATCCTGGTTTCGAACCGTAAAATTGGAAACCAGCAATGTCCTTTTGAGATCATGGAATCCAGTGACTTTTAAATTGTGGCACAGGACCCGTTAATGTGTCATGAAAGCAATGTAGTGGGTCATAACCAGCAATTAATTTTTTTAAAAAGGAAACATATCAGAATGCATGTCACATATAAATCGGGCTTTTCATTCGATTGTGTATAAGCACATGTATCCTGGGTTGAAATGTATTTGTGACTACAAGTCTCAAATAAAAAGTGGGAGAAAGGCCTATGGTAGCCCAGCCCCACCTCCCACACCCATCTGCTCTGATTTCCCTCCAAGCTCCCTGAACCAATGGGAACCACCCAGCATGCAAATGTTTCCATTGGAGGAAATGCCTCTTCTCCATTGACAAGCCTGTCCTGGTTTCATGAATGGTCCTCACTTCCAGCGAGTTCTTCCCTGCTGTCCCGTCTGAATACCAGTGACACCATTTCTCTCACTTGGTTATAGAGTTCTGACCACTCTTCATATAATAATCCTTGGTTAAATTCTCCCAGTGAGGAGTTTAGAAATCCCAGCTCCTCAGACAAGAATTACGATGATGACATCTGCCCTTCCCATTGGCTTTCTTTTCTGACATGGTCTCAGCCACCCTGGGATGAGGCCCTTGCTCCTATTAAACGAGACTGGGATGGCGATGTTCTTGCTTCCAGACATAGCAGTAAAGACCAGGGGTCACAGAGGACAGTGGGAAGGAGAGAAGCCTCCTGATTTCAGAGTGGACCAGGCCCCAGGAACAGAATAGGGAAAGGCTCTGTCCCACACGATGCAACAGCCAAAGTCTCAACTTAAACAATAAGAACATCCATTCTCTGGCCTGAGGGTTTCAGTCATTATGTGCAAAGAACTGTGACATCTTTTCTACAGCCACGGAGGATACAATGGTTTCCTTCCACTCCCTTCACAGATGCATGAATGCAGAGGGAAGAGTCAGGGATTCCAGAGGCTTTTGGAAGATTCACTTAATGAACAATTTGCTTATTGTTAATAAAATGTGAGTGGTTGAAGGGAATTTAGAAATCATCTATGCATGTTTACATAGAAGATACGCATACTGCCCAGTGAAGTTCAGTGCCTTACCCGAGGTAGCCTAGGATTCTGTGGCTGAGCAGAGTCTGGAACCCAGATCTGGACACCCGCGTGCTCCTTCCACTCTTGCCGGGGTCTTTGACTGCACTGCTGGTTCCTGTGGCACTGCTCCTCGTCCTGGAGGAAGGGGAGCACAGGAGCAGTGGTCCTCCCCCCCGGATACTTGCTGCAGTTCAGGTGGCACACCCAGGGTTGGAGACCCAGGGCTGGAGGCCCAAGGCCAACCCTTGGTTCTGCCATCACCTCCTCCAACAATGGCACCTGGGGCAGGTGGGATCCAAGAGCTCTGGGACCCCTGCAGGGGCAGCATGGAAGAGAATCCTGAGAGCAATGGCCATGCATTATTATGATGAGAGAGACTGTAAACTTGAGGTTATTACTTTTCTCATTGTTATTATTAGATTTAATGGCTGAGTGAGCACTTCACTTGGCCCTAACAGAAAATTACTCCTGACAACTCTCCATAACCACAGGATCTGGGGAAAGGCAATTGCGAGAAATGCTCTCACCTTCACTGGGGAATGATACGTGTGAGACTCAGACACGGATGGCCCAGGTCCCCGAGCAGCAGAGCAGTGCATCTTGCTCCTTCCTGGCCTGCGACTCTGAGCAGGAGGGGTGAGGGCAGGGAGCAGGGAGGCTGCAGTCCCCACGACCCTTGGCAGAGGCAAGCGTTCTGTCCTTGGCAAAGGTGAGGCGTGTGTGTGGGGTGCTATGGTCCCTCTGCCAGCCCCAGTTGGCGAGGTTTGGGGCCAGGCTCCCAGATCCATCTTTCCACTCTCAGGCGAGCCCATTAGGAATGTATCTCTGTCTTCTGATGGCTTTTCTGTGCTATTAATTTGGGGTTGTATTAATTCCTGCTGTTGTGATACAGCTAGGGGATGCGGAACTAAGTTCCTCATTAGCATGGCCAAGGAGTTGTCCTACTGCCAGGGTGACTGCCCCCTCCCCCAGCCCGTCCCACCCCACTCTCCACTCTGTCCTGACATGAGTGGAGCCTTGAACCTTGAAAATGACTGACGGATCCTGAGACCCAGGCGGCAGTTCGGAAATGGAAGGTGACTGGAAGATCACAGAAAAAAGGAGCAGCTTTGCTCTGTCATTGCCCTTGGTTGTCCTTCCCCTTTATTTAAAAATTTTTTTATTATACTCTTAAGCACAACCTGCACCCCCATATGACAGGTGTCTCAGGCTGCTTTTATGATGACTAGGGACACCAGGCACACCAGGTCACATTTGCAAGGTGATGGCCAGGGTTGGTGGTGCTGTGTGATCTCAGACACAGCCATCGTGGGAGCCCAGTGGCATCATGACCCAGATCAAATCCACAGCTCAGCTCAGGTGCTCGGCCCCCAACCCACCATGTCCTCACCTAAGGGTCTTAATTTGGTCCACTTGCCTGCTCACAGCCAAACACTGGAAAGGATTCTCCGTGGGACCCCCTGGCTTACCAACTTCTTTACGTTTTCCCATTTAAAGTGTGCTGTAGAGAAATACTCAGCACTGCTACAGGGCAGAAGGCACGTTTTATTTAAGGACCGAGGACATTTTCCACCCTTTCTCTGCTCCTGTCCCCTCTGAATCATTCATTGGTAAGCGGGTTATATTTCACTCCGAGTGGTGATTACTGGAAAAGCGTGAAAGCTTCATTCTGATGGTCGCTCTGCCACTGTGAGACAATCGATGAATTCCCTGCTGGTGCCGCAGAGGCCCCCTGATGGGAAGTGGCCAGCACTGCTAAAGCCTCCTCCTCCTGGCTTCATTTTCTTGCCACCACCGCCCTTGTGTCCTCTGCTTGGCCACACTGAACACCTCACTGTCACCCCAACACTGCAGTGACAAAATACAAATTCTCTGACCACCTCTCTGACCACCTCTATTCTTCACACATGCTGTTCCTTAAACTAAGCTGTTCCCTCTCTTCCATCTGCAGAATGCCCACTCACTCCTTAAGAATCAGCTCGGGGGAATCTGCTCTGAAACCCTTCCCCTTGCCTCCCCGCATTCCCATAGCACTTTCTGGATTTTAGCTATAGCCCTCAACACCCAAAGCAAAGCAACCCCCTCAAAGAGTTGGGTCTCATGTACGTTATCTGTACCCAGTGCCCAGTGCAGCTCCTGGCTTCCTGTACGCTCAAATAATATATTCAAATATTCAAATATCTGTTGAATGAGTGATGGAATCCTCCCTGTTCTGTAAACAGAAAATCTTCATCACAGGGCTCAGAGCAACTGGGTCAATGTCACTGAATAAAGATTCAGGGGCATCAGGACTAGAGCTTGGGAACCCTGGTTTCCAGGTGGGGCCCCATTCATCTGTCAGTATCCCCAAATTTACAGAGTGCGTCCAGAGGCCAGGAGCCAACCCATTTTTACCTCCACGTCCTGTGATCCTTTAAGAATGGCTGGCGCATGGGCCGGCCCCATGGCTTAGCGGTTAAGTGCACGTGCTCTGCTGCTGGCGGCCCAGGTTCAGGTCCCGGGCCGGCACTGACGCACCGCTTCTCCGGCCATGCTGAGGCCGTGTCCCACATAGAGCAACTAGAAGGATGTGCAGCTATGACATACAACTATCTACTGGGGCTTTGGGGGAAAAAATAAATTAAAAAAAAAAAAGAATGGCTGGTGCAAAGGGCTTTGAATTGTCATTATTTTGGTCATTAAAAACAACCCGTGGAGCTGGAGGCCGTGACGCAAACAAGGAAAAGCAGCTGGAATCAGCTCCGGGCTCTCAGGTGAAACCACCACAATTGAGGGTTGTGCTTAATCGATTCTCTCTGGTTTCTGTCAAGGCGGTGCGTGACAGTCACTGGATCCCTGGGGCGTGGGCCAATGGCGGGGGACAGCCAAGCACAGGGCTGAGCACCCTTGCGCAGGGTTTTGTGGGGCCACAAACAGGAGGAGCTCACTATCTCCTTGTGAAAAAGGGGAAACATACTCAAAAAGACATAAAAATACACCAAGAGTCCGAGTCAGGCATGGGGTGAGGGAATGATGGAGGTGGTATTCCCGAAGAGCGGGAGAGGCTCCAGAGCAGGTTAGAAGGGTAAGGGACAGACTCCACCTGCAGTAAGGGGCAGAGTGGGGGCATTTAGACTCCGCCTAGAGGTTTCTTATAAGGGCTGACAATAAGGTATCCTGTGAGCAGAAGTTCCAAAACTTGGGTGTGTATCAGAATCATCTTGTCACAACACGCACTGCTGGTGCCACCCCCAGAGTTTCTGATCCTGCTCTGGGGTGGGATCGGAGAATTCGCATTCTCCGCAAACCAAGCAATGCTGATGCTGCTGGCCCCGGGACCACCCTTTGAGAACCACTGCCTCAGAGAAACCAAACGGAGCTCCCCCCGGAAACGAGAGCGTGCAAACCTCCAGCCAGCTGTGGCATTCTCCGACCTTACTTGGGTTTTGAGTAAAGACATCCTCTCCTCATCTGCAATGGTCTCCACCTCTTCGAGTTGCCAGGAGCATGACCTGGAATAATGCAGGTAGTCATTCCGATTACTATCATCTGCGTCTTTTGCACAGCTAGCTCGAGAGGCCAGTTAGGTGTTCACAGGAGATCCTGTGCTGATCCATGCTTTCCTCCCCTCACTGGGTCAACCATCTCATAAGAATGGGCAGTTGGTGGCCCAGGAGAGGATGTGAGTGTCTCTGCACAGGCCATCCCTGGGGGAACTAAAGCCTGAGGAGAAGCACCCTCTCCATGAAAAGCCACTCACCACTGAGGGCTGTGCTCTCCGTCCTCAGTCATCAGGGCCAGAGGTGAAGGGCTTTATTACACTCAAAGCAGGGGCATGACCACCCCTCTCCCACAGTAGGTGCTGCCAGCAGCACAACTTGGAGGACAGAAGTGTGGTATTTATCCCACGTCAGGTGATCAGTTCTGCGAGCTGAGGCCGATGCCCAATGAACACTCTGTAGCACCACATTCACTTCTTAACACCTCCTCTCTCTGCTTTGGCTGCCCCACCCCTATGAGCTGCTCCCTGTCCCCTCAGCCCACCCCCACCCAGCCCAGCCTCAGGGGCCCGTTCTCTTACCCCCAGCTTGCCCGGAGAATGCCAGGAGTGCAAAGCGATGGGCTTCCTTATGGGACCCTGACGCTGAGTACAGGGTGATCTCTAGAGGCTCCAGCTGGTGGGAGTGTGACATGGTGGGATGACAGGGACCAGTACTTGTGAGCTATGCGTGGCAGATACTTTGGGACATAATGGCCATCTCCTACGAGCTGACTCGTAAGGTTTCCCCTAGAGCACCTTCCCCTCAGGGCTGAGGAGGGAAGCTGTCCTTTCCTGGGTGTTCTTCCAGCTGGTGTGGGGCTGGGGACTCCTGGATGGTGCAGTCTTCCTGGATGCTGCCCGGCTTTCTCTAGTCCCTAGGAATTCTGCAGGGCAGATGCGGACAGAGAACACATCCTGTCTTCATCTGTTCTTCATCCCAGTTTTGCCACCAAGAAATCTTCTCTAAGGAATTTTCCCCCTTTATTTTCTTGGAGGCCAGGACTCTGTCGAACCCCATGGCTTCTGGTAATAATCTCTCCCAGAATCAAACCCCCACACCCTCTGGTCCTTGCTCACAGCCCACGGGACCAGAGGTGGGAGGTGTGGAGCGAGGTTAGCGGCTGCCCCAGTGCCGCCACCATCAAGCATCTTGCACAAAATGCTCCTTTTGTTCAGCACCCCCCAAACCTATAAGCCTCAGTGATGTCATGACGGAGACTTGGCGGGGAGGGCGACAGAGGGTGTGGGGAGAGTGACACGGGCCGAAAGGACAAGAAATGCAGCTGAGAAGGTGGCTCAAAATAGCTCGTGGAGAACAGGCTTCTGCTTGACAGGCCGACAAGGATGTGCCTGGAGCCAAACACTCCTCTTTGAATGCTCTGTCTCCTTCTAATTATGGATATGTCAGAGGAAGAGAAGCCAGCGCCTGCCTGACCCCAGTGACCCTTCGTTTAACGTAGAGATGGGACAGGAAAGCTCAGCCCCCATTAACAGGGCCGGAGGCCTCACTGGGAAGACATCTGCCCACCCATCCCTCCCATGGGGACCAGAAGTTCTCTTTGCCCCTGCCACTGGTTTCCTCCCAGGTGGAGAAGAGAGCCCACCTGTGTCTCCAAGAGGGGCAGGTCTCCTGTTCTCAGGGCCTAATAGGAGGAGCGGGACCTCCTCCTCATCCAACAGGTGGGTGAGAAGGCTGGTCAGTGGAGGACTCGCTGGAAATTTCTCTGCCGTCAGGGACTGACTTCATTTCCCTTCTTTGTACACAGGCCAACATGGAACATTGCTCTGATAATTTTGTTTTTAAGATTTGTTAACTTATACACAAAATGTCTTTTAAAAGGGTTTAAATTGAGTATAATTTGGTGAACAAATCCTTACCCAGAGCATTTACTTCTGTGTCCCAGGGATCCAGAGCACAGCCAGCCCTCAATGCACAGTTTTGAATGAGTGGCTGACTGTGGTGTTATAAGGATGACCCATGAAATGCGTTCAGAGAGGGCCTCACTTTCCAGGCAAGCAGGGTGTCTATTGATTTTATTCTGGAAGAAGAATTTACCAATTCAGAAGATCTGGGGGTACGGGTGGGAATGGGAGGTCAATGGAATTTGATAACCTTCCTTGAACCTTCAGGTAAAAGCTTATCATATATATAATTTTGATTTACACAACTGACCTATTCTTGGCATTTCTAACCCCTAGATTGCAGCCTCCCCTGGGAGTATCAAACTCTGGGATGCTCGAGTCATGAGCAGACCCCAGGGGCCATCCTTGGATGGTGGATGGTGGGCTTAGGCCTGGGCTTGCAAGGCTGTTCCCTTTCCTCTCTCCTTCTTTAATTCCTTCCTTACTCCCTTCCTGCCAGAAAACCTAATGAGTACCCACTCTGTGCTGAGCACTGGGCATAGACCCTGGACGAACAGTGGGGAACGAGCCAGACATGGTTCCTGCCTTCAAGGAGTTTACATTCTAGTGGGGGAAATAGACAATAAACAAACAGCTATAATTGCAGGTTGTGTTATAAAGAGAAAAAAAACTGGGCAAGGGAATGGAGACGGATTAGGGGGATGGGAGCCATTAGAATCGGGAGTCAGGGAAGGTCTCTCTTGAGTATGACACTTGAATAAGATACCCGCAAGAAGTGAGGGAGCAGCCACGTCAAGTCCTCTGGGAAAGCATTCCAAGTGGAAAGAATAGTCCTGAAGCAGACACTGTGGTTGGAGGCCTAGCAGGACGGCTAGAGAGATGGAAGTGAAATGAGCAGAGTAGAGTGAAGGTGGATGGGTGTAAAGAGTGGGGACCAGATCATTTAGGCCATGGAAATGCCTGGGACCCATTATTCAAGGGCTTTCAGGCATCTGATTCCAAGATATATTAGTCTGGGTTCTCCAGAGAAGTAGAACCAACAGGAGTTAGGTAGGTAGGGAGGGAGGGAGGGAGAGAGAGAGAGAGAGAGAGAGAGAGAGATAGATAGATAGATAGATAGATAGATAGATAGATCGATAGATTGATAGGTAGAGAGAGAGATGATCGATAGACAGATTGATAGATTTATTATAAGAAGTTAATTCTCATGGTTATGGAGGCTGAGAAGTCCCAAGTTCTGCAGTCAGCAAGCCAGAGACCCAGGAGAGCCAATGATGTAAGTTCCAGTCCAAGTCGGAAGGTCTAAGAACCAGAAGAACCAATGGTGTATATTCCAGTCCAAATCTGAGTCTAAAGGCAGGAGAAGACTGATGTTCCTGCTCAGAGACAATCAGGCAGAGACAGAGAATTCTCTGACACACCCAGAATAATGTTTAACCAAATATCTGGGCACCCGGTGGCCCAGTCAAGTTGACACATAAAATTAACCATCACACAAGATGATTCAGTTCAAGTTCTGTGGAAGAGAAGAGAGACTGGGTAGAGGTGGTAGGAAGTGCTGCCATATCTGAGAAGCCAGCTTCTGCAGCATCTACTGCCTGCCAGGCCGGGGCTCTGCGCACGCATGCCTGTCCCCTCCCCTATACATTGAGTACCCGCTCTGAGTACCCATCTTTAACATCCAAGAATGACGTGCTGGGCTTACTTGTATTATAACAAAGTACCACAAACTGGCTGGCTTGAAGTAAAACGAATTTATTGCCTTAGAGTTCTGGAGGCTAGAAGTTAAAATCAAGGTGTCAGCAGGGCCGTGTTCTCTCTGAGGCTCTGGGTAGAATCCTTCCTTGCCTCTTCTTAGCTTCTCATGGTGGCCATCCATCCTTGGCATTTCTTAGCTTGCAGCTGCATCACTCCAGTCTCTGCCTCCGTCTTTACATGGTGTTTTCCTCTTTTATAAGGACACCAGTAACATTGGATTAGGGCCTGCCCTAATAACCTCATCTTATCTTGACTACATCTTCACAGACCCTATTTCCAAATAAAGTCACACTCACAGGTACTGGGAGTTAGGATTTCAACATATCTCTTGTGGTGGGGACATAATTCAACCCATAACACTTGTCTTCCTGATCTTTCCATAGGAGACAGAGACATGTCCAGAAGGGCCCTGATCCCTAAAATTGTAAGAATTCCACTGCCATCTTTCAGTTACCAACAAACCCACTAGCTGTAGATGGTCAGGCACCCCGAAGCTTCCCTTGAAGCTCTGGAGCATCCTTGCCCACACCCCAAATCCAGGGGAAATTTTAGGCACCCTAGAAGCTACTCTGAGAAGTTGGGTGGTTAAATTGGAGGGACAGAGTGAGGGTTTCTTTCTTCTCCGGGGCCGAGCTAAAAGTTACCTAGAAGAATGGACCAGTGCGAGGAACCCTGGAAATGAAGGCGGGTGGGGGCAGGGCTCTGAGCTGCTGCAAGAGTGTTTTTGGCTGTTTGCCAGTCAGAGGACCCCCACCAACTTCCAGCTGGAGAAGAGAAGGCTGCTGTCCTGTTTTGTTCTCTACGGAGGGCTTGTGTTCTTGATTTTCATCTTTTTCCTGGGAACATGAGAAGGTCTCATAAGTTGGAGTCTGTTTCCTGTCACCCATCACCTGATACTCAGACACCTTTCCAAGAGTTCATGATACTTATGTTTGGACAAAATTCAGTTCTCATCCATACTCTGATGTCCCCGCCACCCTGCAGCATCCAGAGAGAATCCTTCCAGAACAAATTCTGGGTTCAGGCGTCTCTTCCGTGAGTCCCGAGAAAGGCAGTTTAATCTGCAAAAATACTTTAAAGTTATCAGAAGGGCTCTCCGATTCTGAACATTTTTAATAGCCAACACTCAGCCCTTTCCCAATGCAAAGAAGAGAGAAATTTATTCTGGCCAGTTTATCCCAAGTAAATCTTGGCTATCGCAGTTTTACATTTTAACGAGAAACAGGCACTTTAAAATAACTGCTCAGATTAAACTCCAACATACTCTCAAACCATTAACCTGAAGGAATTGTAACGATAAATTAAACATATTAATGAAGCTGTACTACAAGCTCGAAATTTGTTAGGTAAATTGTAGCATTATTAACAGCCAACTTGACTTATCACAATCTATCATTGGAGGGAAATGAACTAAAACAGTGATTATATGACGTGCAAACCCTGCCAGAATAAATAAAAACAGAAGTGATTGTTAACAGGAAATGCGAATCTGCTCAGACATTTTCATGTGAACATCAAACCTGCCAGATCTTTTCCATTTTTCCCTTTCTCCCATTCTCCCTTCTCTCCTTCTGTTCCTCCTCCTCTTCCCTTCCCATCCATTCCCTTCACTCTCCTCTCAGGAGGCTCTTCGAGTCCCCGTTTTGGGTTTGCTGGTCCACATCCTCGTCCTCAGTCCTCCACTAACTTTGTAGAGGGAGCCTGGTGTTTGTACACAGTGTAAATCTCCCCGGGGCCCTTGTTACTCAATGTTTGCTCATCTCTGATCGTCCCTGCGCGGCTCGGTACAGCCCAGCTCCATCTCAGTCCTCAGGCGTATGTTGTAATTATTTGCAGCTGAATTAGTTTGTGCCTCCTGTAGAATCGCAGAATCTCATGCTTGGAGGAACGGCAGAGATACGAGGCCCTCGCTTCCACGTGAGGGAGCTGAGGCACAGAAGGTAACATAGCTTTCCCGCAGCCACCCAGATACTGAAGCAGCAAAAACGTGGAATTTGCAAGTCTCGTCAGTGTCACATATCCGTACATAAGACTGCAAATTTCTCAATCCTGGGATCAGAGCTTTTGGCAGAATCCAGTGGGCGGAGTGGTCAAGTGTGAGGGTGCTCCACACTACAGTGGCCTTGCAGAAGCACATCCACCCGTGGCTCAGAGGAGTCCCTGGTGCAGTGACACCATGCACACAGTGCCCCTGCCCAGCAGGAGGACCTAGCAGACCTACTTTGGAGGGAGGGTCTGCTTAGGTGGACCCAGGTCAAGCCTCCGGGTCGGGGGTTTGGGGTTGAGGGCTTTGCTTTTACTGTCCCTTCAGAGGCTTTGGGGATACTAATGCCTAACTCCTCAGCTCATTGTGAGGATTGAATGAGCTGATACAGGTACAATCCACTTTGTAAAACTGAAACCTAAGTGGACCGCATGGTATCATGGTTTTTATTACTGGCACGTCAACACACCCCATCGTCACATTGTCTGAAGAAGAACTAAGTAAAAATTAGTGATTTCCACCCTCAACTCCACCCCCACCCCTCCAGCCTAGGTAAACTAAGGCGATTCTCCAATATAGGGGCAGGCTGATGCAAGAGAAGGAAACATTAAGACAGTGGAAAGGAAAGGAGAAAGGATGAGAGGGCTGGTTGGGGAAGGAAGGCAACTGAAAGAGGAAGGAGATGCTCTTCTGCTAGAGCGAGCGTCTTGGCCTTTGTGGTTGGCCAACTTAACCCGACTGGCAGAAGCCTGAAAAGCCAGCAGTTGGAGAAGACAGGTCCTCAGGCTCTTTCCACCGCAGAGAGGTATTGTGGAAACCACGGTGCTGGAATCCTGGAATCTCCTCCTCACTCTCCTGGACGCCTCAGCTTCATGTTCCCACCAGGGCGTCTGTCTGTTGGGTTTCATGAATCATGCACTAGCCCTCAGCAGTGTACACATGCAGCTGATTTACAGCCAGGTTGGGGGTGGGTGGGAAGACGGGCTGGACAAGGTGAACTCGTGGCGATCGCAGCTCAGTGGCCACCTGAGTTATGAGTCTCTCCTTCCATAGATCTCTTCCCTCAATGAATTTCCATTATGTCACCTAGTGTACTTCATCGGTGGCTGAGGAGAATTCACCGATATTAACAACCCCCCTCCCCAACCCTTGTGCTTCTGATCTTAAGGCCCCTCTGGTTACATTGTCTAGAGGGGACCACAGAGAGGTGATGGAACAACTGTCCTGTTTAAAGTCTGAATAGATCTATAAATCACAGGAGGATGAACCCCAGGAGAGTGATACCAAACCTGGTTTTGTGACATCCCTTTCTTCCTGAGTGTCTCTGGTTGTTTCAAGGAGGGACCCAAAGATCTTCTAAATTTCTAAAGCGAAATGAGTCACAATAGTGTAAAAATGCATAAAGCACATGATGTGCTTAAGAAGAGGGGACACGTGTTTTAAAGTAAATGAGCAATGGTGATAGAGTGACTCAACTCCTAAATGGCCAGACACTGTTGGGGGTTTGAGGCTGGAGAATGGCCCTGAGAGGTTGAAATCACATCAGACTCACTTGCTGGGGCGGGAGTGGTGGTTCAGGACACTCAGCCATGCTTCTTTCCTGTTGTGTGACAGAAAGAATAGAGGCTACAGCCTCTCGCGTCCTGATGCTCCATCTAGGAGCATGAAGATGAATAAGGCAGCACTTATAGGGAATTTGAACTCAAGTTTTGGTCTATCTGGTTTCTGGGCTCAATGCAAACTGTGTCTCAGAACAGAGTGCCTGCATGCAAAGATTTCCATATTTCTCTGGCATATTCCTTTTGCAAACCCTTTTCCTCACCGTATTCAGTCTGATTGTATGTTTTTTCCTCACTATAATTGTGCCCAATTTGGTGATTGAGGGAAAACAGGCATGGAAACTGAATGGTAAATCGCCCAGACATCAACACAGTTGGGTAGATAGACAAATAAACCAGCTTCCGCTTGTTGCCACTTTCTTCTGGGGGCGGACCTCTAGGGCTTCCTATGCCTCCTCCTCCCCATCGTTGGCTTCCTTCCTCCCCATGCCCAGCTAGGCAGTCTCTCCAGGGACTCAGACCTGTCCCCCGAGGTCAGTCACCTGCATACGGGCCTCCCGGGGACTTGTACCTCGGCTCTCTCCAAAGTGCTTCCTGCTCCTCCCCACCCCCAACCCACAGAAATATCTTTAAAATCCTGTCTTGAACATTCACCAGACTCCAACACATGTCCCCCAGGGCTCCCTCCTGCCTGTCTATCTGCCTTCCTGCAGGTCTGTCTGCTAGCGCATGCCGACATAGCAAACAAACATGGTGCACCAACACCTGAGCTCAGCGTTGCTTTGAACGAGCCCTACCAGGGGATCAGAAATGTGGAGAGCAGATGTCAGAGGTGACCCACCGTCTGCTGTTTGTGGGAGTTGCTCATTCCCCGGGTGGAGGACTGTGTACGGAGACTGTCACAGCCAGTGCAATGAGCGTCCAAGAGGTTGTCACTGGTATCTCTCTGGGAATTGGACCATGATTTCAAAAATAAAAATAAAAAAGCTTGCCTAGAACAGACACGCTAGGGTAACTGTAGATCTTAGGTTTGCGCAGATCCTGGGTTTGACATCCTTGCCTTCAGCAGCTTGGCAGATAGAAAAATAACAGTTTGTTTTGTGTGTGATCAGAGTTAACTTAACCAACCCCTGCCAAGCTCTTCTGTTTGTCAGGAGAAAGAGCTGGAGGGAGGTGAGGGCATTGTAAGTGCATGTGAGGGGCGGCGGGAGAGCCAGGTGAGGAGAGACAGCGGGAGGGAAGCGCTGGCGGGTGAGTGGAAGCAAGAGATGCACGGGCATCCTGCAGACGCTCAAGGATGGAGACAGGAAGGGTGGCTGGGAGTGGGGGGTTCCAGGAATGAAAGGGCAGGAGAACAAGACGTGGGGCAACAAGTGATATAGCCGTTTGCTGGCTCTCCCTGAGGACACCCTCTGTCCCCTTCTCCTGGAGTGGTCCTTCTCAACCTTTAGTGAGCATCAAGATCGCCTCGAGGGCTTCTTATATACAGACTGCTTATATACAGACTCAAAGTTCCTGATGCAGCAGGTCTGCAGTGACTCTGGAGAATTTGCATTTCTATCAAGTTCCCGGATGCTGCTGGGCAGGGACCACACTCTGAGAACCACTGCACTAGGGAAGCCAAAAAGGTGAATTGCTTTAAACCATTCTAATCAGGAAGCCACAGGGGCTATATATTAACTGGGCTTATACTGTGTCCACCAAAAGAAATACCTTTATTCATATGAAATGCTCGGGGAAGCGCTGAACCCCTAAACCTGCTCTCCTCTTTCAATCTAGAAGGCATGACGTGAACGGAGTGCCCTTGGTTGATGGGGTGTGGTAGGTTGAATTGTATGCCCCCCAAAAATGCTGAAGTCCTAACCTCCAGTGCCTATGAATGTGACCTTATTTGGAAATAAGAGTCTTTGCAGATGTAATCAAGTTATTTAGATGTAATCCAAGTCATACTGGATTAGGCTGGACCCTAAATCCAATGACTGTTGTCTTTATACGAGGAAAGATGGGAGATTTGGATACGGGGACAGAAAGACACAGGAAAGAATGACATGCGAAGATGGAGGCAGAGATGGGATTTATGCTGCCACAGCCAAGGAATGCCAAGGATTGCTGGCAATCACAAGAGGCTAGGACGAAGCAAAGAAGGATTCGTCCCTAGAGCCTTTAGAGAGCACAGGGCCCTGCCAACACCTTGATCTCAGACTTATAAGCTCCAGAACTATGAGAGAATAAATTGGTTGTTTTAAGCCACTCAGTATGTGGTAATTTGTTATGGGAGCCCCAGGAAACTAATCCACAGGGTCTTGAGAGTTTGATTGTGTTACCTCGGGAGCACCCAGTGTGACCACCTTAGGTGAGTCTTATGTCTGCTGACTCTCAAGGCCGCTGCCCTGTTTCCAAGCACATCCACGGTTCAGCTTTAGGATGCTGGCTCTGGAACCTTGCTTGGAGGACACCCAAGGAGTGGAGGCTTTCGCCAGGGCAATTGAATAGGTGGCTGGGAAGGCAGGGGGAGGGAGAGCAAGAGTAGAATGGAGCATGGCCACTGCCTTGCATGGTTCCAGCAGAGCCCTGTGACCATCGAGGCCGGGAAGGTGTTAGGCTTTTCAGGAGTTTAGACAGAGTGAAAGAAAGGTTAGGATGACAGCTAGGTGGTATGAGAAAACCTTCTTAAGGAGCAACAAGTCCAATGATCTTGGAGCACCAGGAAATTAGCATAAGGAAAAAGGACAGTGGTCTCATACAAATGCAGAGCTTAAAATTACGGCGGAGGAGTGCGGGGGCGATGTGTTTGAAGAGTTGGAAGCAGGTGGAGAGAATTAGACATTACACAAGCCCTGAGAACAGATCTTAGTGTGATACCTGGCATGGCGTGGCTTTCTATTTCTCAATTTGGGGTTCCCTGGCCACTGCATGGGAATCACCAGTGGCGTTTATTCGAGATGCAGGTTCCTGTGCTCCACCTCAGCCATGCTGAGTGAGAATCTGAGTGGACAGGGCCTGGGAAGCTGCATTTTCACAAACCCCACAGGTAGATTTATGCCCACGAAATCTGAGAACCATTCCTACAGATGCTTCGTAAATGTTAATAGGTTTTCCCGTTTCTAGATAAAATTAGAGGAAATACAGAGGAATAGGAGCGATAGGGAGAAGATGGGAGAGGGTTTCAGAAGAGTTATTGGATAGCTCTCCCCCAAATCGTCTTGCCCAGGAACTCTGTGGGGGGCCACTCTGGAGTGTCTGTGGATACACCTTCCCTTCCACAGGTGGACCAGGCCTGGCCAGAGTTGCCCCGCCAACCGCCACAGGACTGGAATCACCGGCCTGTCGCAGCTCTGCCACCTGCTGGCTGTAGGAGGAGATACAGGACTGAACGTAGAGTCCTCGCTGGTTAAAGAGCAGCTTCAGAAAACACACACACAACTCACATACACACACGCACACCACCGCAAGGGCCCCTCTGGCCGCGGGGAGCCCGCAGCAGCAGCTGTTGGTTCACCTGTTGTCACAAGTACAGAAGCATCAGATCTCTCCGTTCAGGGGCGAAGGAAAGGAGAGAAGGAAAAAGGAGAGCAAAAGGCAGGATGCTAACCAGAGGCTCTGAAGAGACTTCTTCCTCCTTCCTTCCTGTTTTCCAGTAAAGAACGCAGGAGGTGGAGGTGTCAGTGAGAGTCGTGGAAACGCCACTCTGCAGGGGAGGGCGAGGGACAGGCAAGCAGCAGATGCTTTCCTGGCTCCGGGCCCCAGGGAAGGGGGGAGGGAGGGAGGGTGTGAGCAGAGCGCTGTGAGCTGACCCTCCCTCAGCCGGCTCCCCGGTATCCAGAGCGAGTGAGCACAGGCTGATATCATACCCTTCCCTTGAGGCTCTGGCGGCTGGTCAGCACTGCAGTCTTTTCTGCCTCAATTTCCCCTTTAGTGCACCGACGGGCTGTGGCACGAATAGAGGTATGCCACTTCCTGCAGAACCCCGCCAGAGTGTTAGGCCCCCGTGTGACCTTCTCTGGTGCTCAGAAGGGCAGGAATGTGCACAGATATCACCTGTCTGGCCAGGAAGGGCTCCAGAACCCCCGGGAGCTGCTCACAAGAGTAGCCCCCTGCCCACTTGCCCTCCTGTCTGACCCCCTGCAGGCCCACTTGTTGAGTTCTGGACGAACTTCTGACCTTGCTTGTCTGGGGCTATGACCTTGTGTCAAAACCACTCGAGGCTGAGTTTCATTGACCAGGTTACCTCAGGTCTTCGGGGAAAACAGATCAGCAGATCAGAGCCTTTCCCAGGAGTCACAGATTCCTGCGCTCCTTGAGAATGCTCCCCGGCCTGCAAACTGTACCGCCTGCCCCGCCTCGGCTGCCTGGATCTTTCTTGTTCTCCACCCCCTGCTCTGGGCTTTCTTCCCTACCCCTTCTGAACAGCCCAGCCAGCTGTAACCTGAGCCAGCTGAGGGAGGCAACGGGCTGGGAGGGTCTCTAAAGCTGGTGTCCAGGCCATGAGTGCCATACAGTGCTTATCTGCCCCATTTTGCTCTTGCCCTGCACAACTTGGTCATTGTGAAACCACTGCGGCTTGGCAAGGGCAAGCAAATGGACATCGATTGCCACAGAGCATAGCAATCAGGGCAAATTTTGGATCCTGCTCCACTGAATCACAGACCAGTAAATCCAATCAATCCAACACAACACAACACAATGCAAAACAACACAACACAATGAAACAAAATCACCAAGCCTAAGCAACAGGCAGATTTATGGCACACTATTTACTCATCTCACTCTGCACTGATGGAACTGGGGAGGTGGGGGGCTAAGCAGTGGGTTTTCCTGGTCACATCCCATCCGTTACTTATGGGTTTGTTAACAGGAAGTGAACACCAAGGCAGCATGGTGAGGGCAATGGCTCAGGAGTGAAGAGACCTGGTGGACCTACGGTGGTGATGTGAACTTGGGACGTCATTTCACCCTGGGTATTCATTCCTCCTCTGTTGGAGGGCTGGGGCCTGAGGACACCTTGCTAACCTGGCCGACCACACCCATGTGAGGGTGCACTGGAAGAATGGTTTTGAAAACCCTTTTCAAAGTTTGAATGCTAAACTCTTGTTAGTTGAGTAACTGCTTTATAGACAAGCGTTAAATCTATGTTTTAACATCTTGGCCTGGAGGCCTGTGAGAGGGGGGTCTCTAGCCCTTGGCAACTCTGTCAGGAAAGTGCTAAAATAAAATGCTGTCACCAAGTCCACCATTTTCCATGAGTCTAAATTGGTTGATTCTGTTTATATTAAGAATATCCAAGTTTTCCGAAACTCCAGTTATCTTGCTGTGAAGAAATGTGTTGTTCCCTTAACCCAAACATAAGAAGTTGGCTGTAAGAGAACTGGGAGAATGTGGGTGATTCAATATGATCCACTTCCCAACACGAAGTAGGCAGCCTCATAGTGGTGGAGGAGGATTTTGTATTTTAGTTGTTTGAGACAATAAGTAGGTTCTCTCACTTTTGTTAAAAGAATGAAAGTACTCATCTTCAAGGGTCTTATAGTGGGTTCTCCAAGTTGGGAAAATGGAGTAAGGATTATTTGCTCCATTTTATAAAAGTCTGATTATAGCAGTTCCCGCCTCTGAAACAGACAACACTTCCCCTTTGCCTCCAGATTAAAGCCCAGTGCCTTGGTGGGCATTCGAGAGTCTCTTATTCATGCATCTAACCTACCATCCGAGGCTTCCCTTCCGCTGTGTCCCTCTAAAGTCACGGGCCCTGGCCATAGCTGGCCACTCCCCATTGCACACACAGCCCTTTCCTCCAGCCCTGCCTTCCCTCATGCCAGGCTCTCCTCGCAGCTCCTGCTGTTTGAATCGCATTTATCCTTTAAAAGTCAGCTCAAACTGCCCTGCTTCTGTGAAGAGCCCTCCTCAGCACTAACCATCCCTTCCTTTTCATGGCCACCCACAGCCTGTTATCTGTATGCACTTCACTCAGGGGGAGCTTGGTGTGTGGGGCAGGGCATGTTGGCAGAAGACCTGGTAGAAAATTCTGAATCTACCACTTGTTGGCTTTATCTGACTTTGGGCATGACATTTAACCTCTCTGAGTCTTAGTTTATTTGCACATAAAGCATGAATAAAATAACTGTCCTCCTAATCTGATCCGAACTGTAGCTCATTTATTAAATCAACAAGTGTTTATTGTGCACCTACTATGTGTGATATGGAGTAAATGAGAAAATAAATGTGAAACTGCTTTCTAAATCGTGTTTTGTATTTTAGTTGTTTTAGAGAAGAAACCCTTGAGGGAGGGAACCAGCCAGATTCCCCTTGAATCTTTTGCAAGATTTCCTTTGAGTCCTCTGTAGCAGGATTTAACACAGTAGGTGCTCAATTAGTGTTTAGTGATGGCGTGAACTAGAAAAAATGAGACTCCAAGAGGTCACACACAGAGGGCCAGAGTGAGAGCCCCCAGGTCCTCTGTTTCCCAGCCTCAGTCACAGAAATATCTCCCTTGCTCCCAGATCCTCCTACTTGCTCATCTTAGCTGCCAAATGAAAAAGTCATGGAGTGGAAGCCATAGAGGAAGAGCACGGTTTTCCATTGGATAAACAAAGTGCTTGGGACGGGGGAGGATAAGATTATTCTTAATTATCTGACAGCTTTACTTATGTAGTGTCTGTAATAATAATAATAATCATAAAAAGTCTCCAAAGTGCTCACAGTCCATTGGAGGCTGAGGAAATAATTACCTGCTTAGGAATCCGGGTGGAAATTAAGTGACATGAGACAATTTTGTTGTGGCTTCTTTTTGTCTCTCTTTTACTTGTGCAACACAAGCTGACGTGAGCAGAGTCCTGCCGGGCTGAAGAGGAACAAAGAAGAGTTTCCATCCTCCTTTCCCTGGACTACCTGGAGGGATGGGAAATAAAGCTCACTACCTAGTGAATACAATGAGAATTCCAGTGAGTGGACTCCAGTCTACAGACCCAGGATGCAGGGACATTCTGCTCTAGGTCCTGGGGTCCTGTGATGTGGAGGGTCAGTGGGGCCTCTCTTGGAGCCCAGAGAGTAACAACCTGTTCAATCTCCTGAGATTTCCCAACCCTCGTCTCCCTCCCCCACTCTCATCTCCCTCCCCCAGCCTCATGTCCCTCCCCCACCCTCTCCTCTGGCCTCCCTTTCCCCTTCCTGCTAATTGGGGCAAACTAGAAGGCCCCAAGAAGCAGAAGGGAACCAGCGACCCCTAGTGGTGGGCACTGGCATGAGGCCAACCAAAGGCGACCCCAGGCAAAAGTCAGTTGAGAAAGGGCCCAACCATATGCTTAGCCCTCAGAGTCCTTCACTCAATGTTTTAAGTCTTAGATCAGTCTGGAAGGTAAACCTTGAGATTTTTTTTTTTTTGCAGTGATAGATAAATTCAGATTTTCAAAATGACATGGACTTTGAAGAGAAATTCCTGAACAAGCCCTAAGCAAAATTGTGAAAATTGTGGCACAACATGAGACTTCTCTTTACTTCCTCAAATATGCCCCCCACTTCTCCATCCTGAACCATCCAGAAACTGTCGTCACCTCCATCTGCCTTTCACCGGGTACCCCCATTCTCTCCTGTCATGGAAGAATTGGAGCTAATAAAAAAATATATATCTTATATAATTGTATAATCTGGACCTCAGAGTGCATCTAAACTCATCATTTTCATGTTTTGCTGATGGTACCTGGAGAGCTTGGGAGACTTGGCCAATAGACTCATCTCCTGGACCCCTTCCAGGCCAGGATCTTCCACTTCACCACACCCTACCCCTCCCCAAAGATTAGGTTCCCCTCCGTCATCGGAATATTTATATCATAAAAGATGTGTAATGCAAAGAAAAGTTCCTCAAATACTGGAATTCAAGGATGATGGTGACCATAGAGAAGATACCTGAACAGGCATCTTTCATGGGTTCCTCAGAGAGACTGCCTGTTTATCTGTAAGTTTATATAGGTTAACGCATGGAGCCTATTTAAGCTGCTGGGCTGGGAAATGGGTGAATGTTCTGATTTCTCGACTGCATGAGCCCTTTGTGGTTGTTTGGGGACAGTATGAAGGGAAGTGGGAAAATGTAACTTTGTTTTTCCCTTTCACCACTGACTTTCCAATCTATATTCTGTAATCCATGAATGTGCCAGGCCTGACACTCAGAGAGAAGGTGAGAGGGTCAGCCTGGCACGGTGGCCTAAATTCTGGCTTTTAGAAATGTAAATTCTGGCTCTGCCTCTGGAGGTGGGAAGTGTCATGATTTTTCAGTCCACCCCTAGAATGGCAGTGACCAAAGGCAAGTCCTTAGCAATGACTTTCTACCCAAGCACCAATCCTGAATTTCCAAAGGCAACCAGACACAGTCAATTTGCTGTATCACCATGACTTCGCATGCCACAGATCTCAGACTCACTCTTCGTCTTCCCACTCACACCAGTTTTCCTCCCAGTTTGCTCCTTGGTCTCACCATTCCTTCGGTCATCCAGGAATGACAATCCAGAATTGTCAGTGATTCTTCAAGCTCCATCATCTTCTACCTCCATTCTCCTTGGTTCCAGTTGCCTTGAGGCTAGACCAAAATGAACATCACAGCCCTTTACTGTCACTCTATTTCTAGTCTCCCCTTGTCCACACCATCCAATATAAGAGATTATTTCCTACGAACATGCAACTTTCTATAACAAAAAATTTATGAAGGGGATTTATTTCCGTATAGTCCCAGACTTCCACCATTCAGTTCATTTTATCCCTTAACATATCCTCAAAACACATGAAATTATACTTCAAATGCATTTCAAAAATAAGACTTTGTGTAACCATTATTAGCTTAATATTGACTCTGAGCTTAAAGAAAAATGATGGAGACACAAGGGCATGTGGAGTGTGGTAGGTAGAGGGGGAAGTTGGAGTTCAAGGACCATCCCTACCCATATCCAGGAGGCCAGCCGCAAAGAGAGGTCCACGTCCAGCTCTTGCCTCAGGACCATCAAGAAAGAATGAGTGTCACTCATTCTACTACAAATCTCAGTGTCAAGACTCATAGGGGACCGAGCCTTCCCTCTCTCCCTTACCAATGATGTAACTTTGAAATGTGAGTTATGAGAGATGTGTCCTGGGTGAATGAGTATCCTGTGGACCTCCTGTGATAATAACTGAAAACTTTAATTTGGCACTGATGATATGCTAGGTGCTGTGCTAAGTGCTTTTCATCTAACTCATTAATTCTTCACATCAGCTGAACGTGGTAGGTACTGTTATTCTTCGCATTTTTATGAATGAGGACACCAGGGTTTGGAGAAGTTGACTCATTTCCCAAAGGTCACGTAGCTTGCTCATGGCAGAGCTGGGTTTGGAGCCCATGTTAATGGCCCCTGGAACCCATGCACTTAATCACTACACTCTATAATTTCTCAGATGAGCCCAGAAAATAACATCGTGACAGAGTAAGTGCTGGCCAAGTGGAGAAGTGAACATATTAGTATTGCAAAGTGTTCCTGGACCCAATTTCGATGTGTCTATGTGTATGTGTGTGTGTGTGAAGGCTTCCCTCCACCAACAAGCAGTTCTTGGATGCCAGCAGGATGTCTACCTGGAGATAGAATCAGATTCCAGGTCAAGAGCTCAGTCCCACAAGACCGCACTCCACTTCAGACGCTCTTATCGCTCAGGTAATTCCAAGCGTTTTGGGAGCTGAGAGCCAGGAACTGTGGACAAAGACCAAATATATATGAGAAATACATTTTGGTCATCTGAATGGCCAAATATATTTTTCTTATAAATCAAAATATCGCAACTATTATTCTTATTAATTCTTATTAGTATTCCAGGCACTGACTCTCCTGCTCCTGGTGACTTCCTCCTGGGTCTTGGTTTCCCCATCTGAATGTGGGGAGGGAAAGCTCCCACAGGAGCAGGAGTGGTGGCTGTGGGTTTGCTCAGTGCCTCAGAACTGCAGGATCAATAGTTTAATTGCTGTGAAACACACGGGCCTTGGTGATGCCGTATAAATAATTGTAATAACTGTGGCCGGTGACGGAGAGGATGGTTTTCCAATATCTTATTTTAAAATGCATTTCTCTACAATTAACTCCACATGCTTCTGGCAGAAAGAGTGTCCCATACAGGCACTGATTATTATTATTTTTTCTCTTCAAGGCACTTCAGCTCTGGTCCCCACACCCCCACCGCCTTTTCCAGGCTCTCGCTCACTGGAGTCAAAGGTCACCTGTCTAATTTGAGGAGACTGTCTTTAGGCTCCTCAGCTGAGGGTGGGGGCGGCTTAAAGCCCCGTCTCTGTGGTTTTACTGGAGATGAAGGGTGGTCAAAAGATCCTTTGTGAGATCACAGCCAAAGCCCCTCCTGGCCCCAGGGCCCCTCAGCTTCTGCATCTGTGCATTCCAGCTCCGTCTGGTGATGTCATCCCCGGACAGGGACCCCCTTCTCTGCTCTAGAATTCTAAGCCCGGGAAGGCCATTGCCCACAGTGTCTTTGGGAGTGGATTTTCTGACTGCAAACCATTCACATGCCTCACCCCAGGCCTCATGAATTCCTGGGTTCTCATTTGAAATACTTCCAAGTGTTTCTTTCTCAGAGTAGCTGCTGTTAAAAAAAAAAAAGTAAAATGTGGGCAGTGGCTGCCAGGGGAGAAGTGTGGGGAATGAGAGAGGAAGAATTAAGTAGCACTTGGTGATCCATGAGAGCACCGGGTGAAGCCCACTCTTCAAAGAAGATCCCGGAATTTCTGACTAGGCGATAATGAACATGGTCACTGGCACACAACACCTACTTTTACGTCAGTTGTTGCTGAGTACAGGTTTGAAGGCAGACAACTTACACTAAGGGGCTCCCCTCACTGGCTTTGTGACCTTGAGTAAGATGAATAAGACATAGCCCTACGCTCAAGAAGCACCTGAGCAAGGGGAAGGATGAGTGAACGCACGAGGACCCCATGTTGTGATGTGCCACAAGGGCCAGGACCGGGGCATGTGGGAAGGGCTTTTGAAACACATGGAGGAGGCATTGAATCTATACTGGGAGACGGCCAGGAGAATTCTTGCAGACAGTGATGCTGAGGTGGGTCTTGAGTAAGCATTGCCTACATCCCACACTTACTTCTGACCTTCACTTTGACCACCAAAAAAAATCCTAGATGGTCCAGGAAGTGGGGCCACTTTGAAATCCTGGTATAAATCCCAAGTGAGCAAAACTTGAATCTCTGCCTGTTTGAGGCTTTGCAAGTCCACTGACATTTGAAAGGAACCCTCAGCCATTCGGCCTGGGGCCAGGTGGCACCACTCTGACCAGTGTGCTTCTCAAGAGGAGGTGCCCTGTGGTCAGCAGGATGAGTGGTTGATGGGGACGCCCCATCCTTGTTTGAGTTGTGTTCTCCACCTTCTGGGAAGCCAGCACCTTGGTCCTTTGCACTGAGTAAATATAGGTTGTTCTTAGCCTCACAAAAACACACACAGCTGTCCTTGGATGGTGGCCCGTGAAAGGGCCGATGCCCCGACAGCTTGATGAGGCTGCAGGGAAAGAATCCAGAGCAGAGCTCATCAGAGAGAGCAGATGTCGAGGTGATACGCACTTGCCTGATGCTCCCTGGGTTATTTATTTGTCAAGGAAATTGCAGAACAGTGCCTAGGGGCTGAGCAACAGTCCCCTAGGCTTCCAGCAGACAGCTCAGTGTCTGACGACGGGGAACCATATAGGGCTGGCTCCTGCTGCCCTTGGTGTTTGAAAGCGGCCTGATGGTCCTTTAAGGACAGGGCATCAAAAAGACGTAAGCTAAGGAGAGTCTCTGAGAGCGCTGGGACCCTTTTGATCTTTCCCATTGTTAATGGAACTTGTGCATTCATTCGTTAATGTACTAAACTCTATTAAGCAACTCTGGTGTTCACAAAACTGTTGGAAGCCTTGCTAGGCAGGCCCGTGCTCTGCTCCATTATCATCACCATCACATGATCGCATCTTCATCTTCATAACTGACTAACGGAGCACAACTACGTAGTAACTAGCCACAGCTAACAGTCATGGGCGTTTATTGCTTTCAACATACCAGGCACTTTTATAGCAAGAGCATCTCCTAATCCATCTGATGAAATCCTGACAGCAACCTTGAGCTTGGATTCTGAGCCCCATATTTCAGCTGAAGATATTAAACAAATCTTAAAAATTCTGCCTTACGTTGCAAACGTTATTAATAGGGAGAATCGGGATACCAGCTTGGCTGGCTACACAGCCCTGTGCCCAAGCACTATGCCTTAGACCTGCCCTCAAGGGGCTGATGCTCTCATGGCTGAAATGAACACATCAGAAGCATGAGAGCAAAGAAAGATAGACTTCCATGCTAGCCAGAGCACACAACAGCTTTAAGTGGCTACAAATGTAGCCACAGGTGACGTGACATGAGGTGGCAGAGTGGGGCTGGTATAATGGAGAAAGCCTTTGGAGGAGCGTCCTGGACCAGATTCAGAGGGACTGATGAGCATGGGTTGTTGAAAGGGAGTAGCGAGGAAACTGAAGGAAAGGGAGGGGGTAGGGAAATGGTGTGAACAGGACTGTGAGAGAGGACTGGTCCGATTCCTCGAGGAAACAGGGAAGCATCTGGCCTGGCAAGAGAGGCAAGGCCGTGGGGAGGAATGAGTGGGACACTGCACCAGCAGGTGCTTCGGGTGGTCGATGTCTGGTGGTTGCTGGGATGATGAGGAGGAAGATGAGGAGGTGTTCTCCCTCAAGTCAGGGAGGGGCTGAGAGGAGGCCTGGGGGCAGGGAGTTTGGCTCTGCTCTAGGGTGACAATGACATTGTGTGATGGACAGTCTGAAGGTGGAAACAAATGGGGTGAGGGTGAGAAAATAGCTAGGCTGCCACAGTCTTGATCCCCAGACGTCAGGAGGCCTTGGACTCAGAAACTGGAGGAATGGGAACGCGTGGTGACTGGGGAATCTGGGATGCGAGGGAGGGGGGAGGTGAAGCTGCTCCTGAGCCTGGGGGAAACCTAGACGGGGCCCGTTCCTCATCCAGTCAACACTTAATTACTGAGTCTCTATGCTGTGCCAAGCTCTGTGCTAGAAGCTTCCCTCCACTGGACCGTTAGGCCTCCTGAAACTCCTGTAACAGCTCATGCAAGAGAGTCCATCAGCCTTCAGTCTTTGCTCTACTTCTGTGTTCTTTGGGCGCTCCAGCTGGGCAGGGGTTTTCTCCCCGTTCCGGTAGAGCAGCGTTCAGCCCTGCCAGGTCCTGCTCCAGAGGAAGCTAGGTTTCCAGCAGAAGAGAAATGCTGATGCACGTCAGCCCCTTGCGCTCATGATACACCTCTGTTCCTTAACCTGTCGGTGACTGCAACCGTTGTAGGGGTACAGAAGAGAGGAGATAGCCCCCCCATTTGGGAGGAGGGCACACTGAGCCCAGAGAATGCGTGGGAGGGAGGGAGAATGACTTGTCGAAGTTGTAGAAGAGGCAGTAGGGGACCGTGGATGAGAAATCAGGGGTCCTGTTCTGGGCCTGAGACTCTGTCCCCAATACCATGTAGGGCCACTGCTCATCTTTTTTTAAAAAAATTATTTTATTGAGGTTATATTGGCTTATTACACTGTGTAAATTTCAGGTGTACATTATTATATATCAGTTTCTGTATAGACTTCATCATGTTTACCACTAATAGTCTAGTTTTTATCCATCACCATACACATGTGCCCCTTTACCCCTTTCGCCCACCTCCCACTCCCTTCTGGTAACCACTAATCTGTTCTCCTTTGTTTATCTTCCACATGAATGAAATCGTACGGTGTTTGTCTTTCTCGGTCTGGCTTATTTCGCTCAGCATAACACCCTCAAGGTCCATCCATGCCTCGTCTTTAGGACATGGGCCCTACTTCTCCTTAGCATCCTGCCAGCCCAGACTCTGCCTCTGCCCTTGATGGGTCCTCAGAGATGCCTCTCCTTTCCCTGAAGCCAGGCTGTGGTACTCCACTTCCCCTCCTGCAGCTTGCCCAGACCAGAGGCATGAGGCTGCTTTCATCTTTCTTCATCAAGTCTCTGGCTGTCTGAATCACGTCTGAGTTGAACCAGACCAGCTGGAGCGCCCAAAGAACACAGAAGTAGAGCAAAGACTAAAGGCTGATGGACTCTCTTGCATGAGCTGTTACAGGAGTTTCAGGAGTCCTAACGGTCCAGAGGATGGGTCAGGGTTTCCTGGACAATTTCTGCAGCTTTGGGGCAGCCATGTGAAGGTCTCTGGGTCCATGTTGGTGGAATGCCCATCTGAACACTCCATCCCTGGGCACAGGCTCTGCCCAGTTTCCTGCCCTCTGTCTGGCATTGCCCCTTGTCTAGTCTGCTTCAGACAGCTCAGAGTGGATCTGTGGGTTCTCTTCTCTCTTTCTAGCCCTTGAGTGACCTTGTCAAATGCCAGGAGCCCAATCTGTGGGCCCTATCATCTAAATTCTCTTTCTATAGCACATAGGGGTGCTGCTCCCACTGGGGATGAGTGGAGATCGGGGGACCAATTCATTTGAATTGGCTCTGTAGTAATCAATGCTAAAGTTTAATGAAACTTAATCATTACTCCCTCACTGTGCTAAGTATTCTACATGCTTGGGACATTATCATATTCCTACAATAGCAGTAAGAGTCATGTATTGTTATTCTGATTTCTGTTTTTTGTCTGAGGAAAGTGAAGCTCAGAAAAGTTTGGCAGGTTGTCTAAGGCCACATAGTTCTCAAGTGGCAGAGGTGGGATTCACACCATCTGCTCATGGGCTTGTGCCCTTGCTCTTCTGCTGCATGTGCCGTCTCAGGAGCCGGAGGACTCTGGTATTTTGTAATGTGGATGAGCGTGGTCCATCTGCCAAGCACCGGAACGAGCTGATGTGTGTAAAGCTCATGGCACAGCGTGTGGCAGGCAGCGACTCAACTATCTCTTCATCTGCACTGGTTTTTCTGGGAGTGGGAGCAGTCCGTCCAGGCTCTTTGGTGGCCAGAGGCACATGGGAAATTGTCAACCAAGACTTTGGGGTACAGGCTGCTCAAATAAGTGGAGACTCTAGGGTCACACTCTGGCTGCCCCGTCAAGCTTTCAAACCTATAACTTGCACATGTAGTGCTCTCCCATGAGTCTCTTTGGAAAGGTGGAGCCAGAGAGGCCTATTTTAAATATTTTTCATTGAAACATGCTGGTTTGAACCTTTTTCTAGCACTTCCTTCATATCAACCATATTCACTTTCATTTTTATTTCTTCAGCATCTTTTTCTCCAAGAGTTGTGTCTTGATCTTTGTGTCACCACCCAGGCAGGTGGAGGAGGGATGGAGGCCATTGTGCCCATCTTCACTGATTGGGCAGTGCAGGGCAAGAAGTCCTAGTGGCAGCCTGGAAATCATCATTTGGTTTTGTGAGCATGTGTAATGAGAGACCCAGAGGGACCCATTGTCCTGACAGTGTTTGGTAACTGGGAGTGGGACTCGTGCTCACACAGGGCCTGTCTAATTAATTACTGTTTATGCTTTCACAGTTCCCTTTGCATCCTCCTTCTCCTGGCTGGAGTTAGGAAATCAAAACAAAGCACCCTCATTGCGCTGTTCTGGGGCAGCCTCAGCAGTGTGAACACCAAAGCAGGGTCTGCAGCCACATCCTGAGGGCCCTGGGACTCAAGGCAGGGGAGTGTGGCTGCCACGGAGGTAGAGTCCACACTGCAGTGACACAGGGCACCACAGGCCACCGGTGTCTGGGTGGGACAGTTCTGGTTCCTCTCCTGCTGCTGACTCTCCCAGTTAGAACATCCCCAACTGTTAGGTTCCCTTCCCATAAAATAAGGAAGCTCTGCATCATGAGGATGGATTAAGATGTGGATGAGTAGTTTGAGTGTTTCCATTTGTTCATCCATTAATTCAACAAATATTGATCAAGCACCTACTGTGTGGCATGGCTCAAGGGTTTGGGATACATCAGTGAACTCAAGAGAGAAAGATCTCTGCTCTTGTGAAGTTTACATCCTAACAGGGAGGTAGACACTAACCAGAATAAATGAGTACCTTGTATAGCATGCGAGAAGGTGACAGGTGCTGTGGGAAAAGGAAGGGAGAGCAGGGAGAGGAGATGGGACACGCCGGGGAGGGGGGCGGGGTGGGAATGACTTTAAAAACCAATGCTCTGGGGAAAAGTCATGTGACATTATGAGTGAAGTTTCATTTTCAGGTGTCCTGGGTTTGAGGTGGGGGAATATTGACAATAAGTGAGTCCTTGGGGCACAAGGGAGCTGCCCTTGGCAGAGGATGGACTTGCAGCCCTTGGGAGTCTGCCAGGAGCTTAGAGATCATCCCATCCACCGCCCTGCAAACCGGGCAACGCTTCCGCAGGGATAGGAGACTGTAAAGGAGCCCCTGCTCTAAAGAGATTTAACCCCACGACAGCAAGTTGCCAAGATGCTCACCCCTCATACCTGTGTCTGTCTTCCTGCTGGCCCGCCACACCCTTCCCAGTTCCTTCTCATCCCTGCAGGAGTGGAATCGCCTGCCCTCCATCACTTTGCCATAGAATTACAAAGGGAAATTTCTAGAGGCCGTGTTTGAGACATGGCTTCGTCTTCAGAGACAGAGACAGCATGTGTGTGCATGTGCATGTGTGTGTTTGTGTCTGTACATCTAATGGCTCCAACTATGGCAATTCAGGCCCAGAGTTAGCTTCTCCGATAGTTCACTCATTCATTCATTCAACAAAGGAACATCTGCTCTCTGCCTGATGCTGGCACTCTATGGCATGCTCTTTCTTCCTTTCACCTGGTTTCCAGCCTGTGAGGCAAGATGCTGAGTGACAGTGACCAGGGTTACATCACTTAGAGCTTTAGGGGGTCAATTGAATAAATTAACATTAATAAGATCTAAAAGGTTCATAATTTTTTCCCTCCTGAGAGACACCGTAGCCCTGTAGTGTGCCAGAGAAGTGGACCCTGGTCACTCATTCCCACCAAGGGTACTCACCACTATTTCTGCCTCAGTGGGAGACAGGTGGAGCCAGGACAGAGAGCCAGGGCACCTAAGAGAGTCGAAGGTTATGCTCAAGGCTTCTGAGAGGAAGAGCAGAGCCTGCATCCCTCACCTCCGTCCTTGGGCTCCTCACCTGCCTTCTCTTGTCCGCACCCCTGCCTGCCCCAACACAGTCTCCATTTTGCAAACTGACTGGTTTGCATGTAATGGCCCTTGGGGCTCAGGGCACCTCAAAGACTTGCCTGAGGAGGGATGACACTGGCTCTGGCATTGCCTGACTGTGGGGTGTGCCTCTCCACGGTCCTTGCTGCCTTGGCTCTGTAAGGAGGCTTGACCATCCTGCCACCCGTGCCACCAGGTGGTTTGAGGTTTGAGGGTCCAGGTGGAGAATTTGGAGTGGCCCTGGGACATTTGTCTCCAGGTTTAATTGGCTCCCACCCTGCATCTCCAGTTCCAGCTCCATTTTCCTGCCTGCCAGATGGGACCCCACCCTCTCCTTCTTACACCTGGTAGAAGAAAATCTGGCTGGTGTGGACCTTGACTAGGAAGTTTGGGGATGATGTGAAAGGAGAGAGGAAAGGGGGAGTCCAGGGGGTGGCCTGCGTCTTTAAAGATGAATAACACTGTTTGCTCATTAGGGAGATTATTCCAAGCAAGAGTGGCAGCCAGAATGCTCTAGTGCAGGCATCTGCCTGCTACTGGGAGATGATATTTATTGTTCACTCCTTCAATGGATGTAAATAAACAGCCCGGCCCAGATAATGTTCCACTAAACAAACAAGCAGCTGCCAGGAGCTCCCCGGATGGCTGACCTTTGCGGAGGCCACCCTGCTGATGTTTTAATAGCAGTCTGCCTGGCAGCGCAGACGCTCACCGTGCCAGGGACGGAGAGAGAGGTGGCAGTGCTGAATGGAGGATGGGCTGCCTAGGAAGATCCTGGCTGGAGACCAAGTGGTTGGGGAGGGCGAGGTGGGGATGCCTGTGTGTGCCTGTCGCAGGTAAGCCACACAGAGGGGATGGTGCAGCACATGCTCGACACTATGATGGAAGTTCCTGCATGGTACAGGCAGGGCTGATGCCCAGTCATCATGTCCTAGTGTTGCCTCACCAGTTGTTGTGTTTCTCATCTTTACTGAGGTATAATTGACAAAGAAAAATTGTATATATTTAAGTTGTATGGCTTGATGTTTTGATATACATATAGATTGTGAAATAATTACCGCAATCAAGCTAATTAACATGTCCATTCATGTCCATCACCTTACACAGTTACCACGTTCTTTTTTGGTGAGGACACTTAAGATACACCCTCTAGCAAATTTCAAGTATATAGTACAGTGTTGTTAACTATAGTTACAGTGCTGTACATTAGATCTCCAGAATTTATTCATCTTGCATACCTGAAACTTTGTACCTTTGTCCAGTATCTCCCCATTTACCCCCTCCCCCTAGTCCCCGGCAACCACCATTCTACTCTCTGTTTCTATGAGTTTGATTATCTTAGATTCCACATATAAGTGAGATCACACACTATTTGTCTTTCTGTGTCTGGCTATTTTCACTTAGCATAACATCCTCCAGATTCATCTGTGTTGTCACAAACTGCAGGATTTCCTTCTTTTTTTAACACTAATATTCCGTTGTATGAGTGTATGTATGTATGTGTATATATTTGTACTTATATAAATATATGAGTCAAATGAGCCTGTGAGTTCCAGCCAAGATCAGAACCCAGCCCCCGCATTATGATTTGCTTAGGTCCCCAGACCATACAGCTGCTTAAGGCTTACATCCTGTGAGCTCCAAGAAAGTGAAGATGATGGGCACACATATCATTGTATAAATTGAAGGTCCCAAGAGTCACAGGGCATTGTGGCAGGGAAGGGGAGTGGATGGTATCTCAACCACGGGCTCCCCTAGGAGGATAGTCACCAAGCCAAATTATTAGCAAGGTCACTTGGTGAGTGCAGAATCAGAACACAGGGATGACAGTCATCTAGAATTGTGCTGTCCAATATGGTAGCCACAGGCCACACTTGGCTATTAAGCAACTGAAACTAGCTGGTCCAAATTGAGGTTTGCTGTAAGTGTAAAGTACACATCAGGTTTCAAAGATAGTATGAAAAAATGAATGTAAAATATCTCATTAACAATTTTTTATACTATATACATGTTAAAGTGATAATATTTGAGGCACGTTGGATTAGATAAAATAGATTATTAAAGTCAATTTTACCTGTTTCTTTTTTAAATGTGACCACTAATAGAAAATTTAAAATTGCATATGTGACCCACATTTGTGGCTGGCATTGTGTCTCTGGTGTCCAGCGCTGATCTAGAAGAATGTTCCATCGGACCTGAAGGGACACTGTGCCCTTCCACAGAGAACACGTTCACAGTCAGTCTCCTGAGAACAGTCCCGCATGAAGACTACCAAATTTTTCCTCTCTGACCTCCATTTTCATATTTTTACTCTTACCTCCCTCTGCCAATATGTTATGTCTTTATATAAAATCTGTTAGTACCACTAATTTTGCTACTTAATATCAGTCTTCCTACTGACTTAAGAGATTTTGTCTTCTGAATAAGTCTGGTATTACCCACTATGTGTTTTATTAGTCAAACTCTCGTAGTTGGTGGTGCCATGTTGGTAGCCCTTTCATCCTATGGCATGCACATGCTCCCTTGAGTCTTGCTTGCAGCTGGGCTGATAATCCCTGGTTACACTGCAGTCAGTTGGCCAGATCTCCTCGGAAGAAGGAACAGAGGCCTTTGAGCAACTCTCTGTGGTAACATTTGCCACTTGGCCTTATTTGTGTGAAATCTGAGCCCTTCAGGAGACAGGCCTCCTGGAGGGCAGGGCTGAGCTTGCTTTTCTTCTCCAGAAGCTACCTCTGAGCTGAGAACACAGTGGGCATTCCATAGATGTGTGGTGGATGATGAACGAGTGTGGAGTGTCTCTCTGTCAAGGGACACGTGGGGTGAGGATGTGGTTTCCTCCTTGGTGTCAGCCTCAGAGACTAACATCCTCTAAACACCCAAATTTACATTTGTGGCTTCTTTACATTTTTTACATTAAAAAAAATCTATTTCTGTTTTCATCCTTTCTCGCCACTTAGGTGATCCACAAGTATTATCTACACTGTGTAAAATAATAAATCTTATTTGTCCTAATGTGTACAGTAATAAATCTTGTCTGTTCTAAGCTGTCACCTCGCAAGCTAATGGATGGTCCCTGCACTGGTGACTGAACCACTGGCCAGCATGTCTCCTTTCATCTTAACTATGTCTTTGTGGCCTAGGGGAGATTTCCCAGGCTGTTCTTGAGTTGCAGGCATCTGGATTATGCATCTTCCTTATCAGGGGTGGACTGAATGTGATAGTCTATGTCCAGGAGAACTTGGCCAGGAGAATGGCTTCTGTTTGTTGGTTTTTCCCTGAAATCCCATTTGAATGCTACTTGGTATTTTGTTGGTCTTTTTGGCTATTGTGGAGTATTGGGAGCAGTAAATGATGATGCTGAGCTCTCCTTCCTTCATCCTGCCTCTTACTTTGATCCCATCCTACCTTGATCAGCTCAGAGTTCTTTGTCTGATTGGTAGATTGTGTGTTGTTTTTCCTAGAGGGAGTTTATCATTTATTTTGTAACTACTTATTATTTTTCTGTCTTTATTGAGGTATAATTGATAAATAAAAACTGTATATATTTAAGGTATACAACCTGATGTTTTGATACATGTATATATTGTGAAATAATTGCCACAATCAAGCTAATATCCATCACCTCACCTCAGTTACTGTTTTCTTTCCCCTTCATTTGGTGATGAGAATGCTTAAGATCTACTTTCTCAGCAAATTTCAAGTACACAATTCAGTATTATTAACTGTAGTCACATTGCTGTATATTAGATCTCCAGAACTTATTCATCTTACAACTGAAACTTTGTACCCCTTGGCCAACATCTCCCCGTTTCCCCCACCCCCTAACCCCTGGCAACCACCATTCTTTTCTGTGCTTTTATGAGTTTGACTATTTTAGATACATCATATAAGTGGAATCATGTAGTATTTGTCTTTCTGTGACTGGCTCATTTCACTTAGCATAATGTTCTCCAGGTTCATCTATGTTGTTGCAAATGGCAGGATTTCCATTTTTTTAAAGGCTGAATAATATATATATATTATATCATGTAATAACTATACATATATGTCACATTTTCTTTATTCATCTGTCAATGGATATTTAGGTGGTTTCCACATCTTGGCTATTGTGAATAATGCTGCAATGAACATGGGAGTGCAGATGTCACTTTGAGATGCTGATTTCCTTTCCTTTGGATATATACCCAGGAGTGGGATTGCTGGGTCATATGGTAGTTCTATCTTTAATTTTTTGGGAGCCTCCGTACTGTTTTCCATAGTGGCTGTACCAAGTTATATTCCCACCAACAGTGCACAAGAATTCCCTTCTCTCCACACCATTGCCAACGCTTGTGAGTAACTACTTATTGAGCACCGACCACGTCTTGGGTACTGTGCCGGGCAGTGGGGCTGCAGTGCTGAATACAGCAGGCATGATCTCTGTCCCCGAGGAGACCTGCAGTCCCAGGTCTATTTGCGCATGTACAGCTCCTTCTCCTCCCAGTCCCTGCAGAGGATGCACCATCTTTCTGTGGTTTATCTCTGTCGTTGGCCTTCTTGCTATTCCAAAGAGCTTAGGATCATCTGCAAATGTTCCTGCTCCCTCCTCCAGACCACTTGTAAAAAATATTAAATAAGACTAGTCATCACATTAGCGCTTGGGGAGCCCCCCAGTTCCCACTTCTCTGCACAGAAACATGTCTTTCTCTGTCTTTAAGTCGGTTCTCTCTCTGTGGCCAAACTGCCCAAAGTCCCATGGAGACTCATTATTTTTAAATACCTTTTCATGTGGAACCTTGTCAAAGGGTTTTGGAAAATCTAAATAGCTTAGAGGTAAGTGCTGAGCTAGGAATTGGGAGACCTGGGTTCCAGTCCTGACTGTCATTGGTTTATCATTGAACTTTGGGCAAGGCACAGAGCAGCCCCAATCTCAATTTGTTCACCAGTGAAATGAGAATGATTATGCCAACAGTCAACATCATAAAAATTTTACAACCATCAGATGAGACAATGTTATTTAAGAGTGCTTTGCAAGGTATAAAACAAAAATGTAAGGGATTGTTATTTGAAAATTTACAACAGCATCTTCCTCATTCCTATGCATGATTCTCTCCCAAAAGAACTGCAGTAGATATAGATATGGTTCCGCCAGCACTCCCAGGTGATGTTTGTTTAACATCAACTACTTTCCCTCCTTGAACGGATGCAGGTTTGTATAACCAGCAGGACCTGGTTCACCATGCGTTAGTGTAGTACATAAACGCATGGACGCGTGGACATTGGAATCAGTCAGACCCTGGTATGGGTCGAGGCCATGCTGTTCACTGGAAGTGTGACCGTGAACAAGTTATTAAACCTCTTTGTGCCTCGCCTGTAAATAGGATAATATTGATGCTTACTTCACAGAGTTATGAGAAGGTAAATACATGTAGAATACCTAGCATCATACCTGACACACAGTAGCCACTCAATCATTAGGGGCTCTTGTTGCTATTGTTTATGTAAGGGCCCAAGAGCCAGCAGCTGGTCCATCCTACTTAAATTTTATGATTGTCCATCATTCAGCAAATCCTACCACACACTCCTTTTGTCCACATCTTGTGTGAGATTCTTTCAGCAGATGGATGAATGCATGCTTTCCTTTCTGTTTTCTGAAACAAGTAGTGGATTGGGGTGGAGCAGGGAGAGAAGGAGCCATGTCTTTCCAATTACCGACTACCCATCCAGGCAGAGTGCAGAAGCAGGGAAGGCCAGGCCTGTGAAAACTTGCCCTATTGGTGCTCCCTGCTCCATCCTGCTCTCCCTGCCCCAGTTCACCTGGTTTCCTCTGATGTCCACTTACATCCAGCACGTCACCTCATCCTAAAAAGCAGGGAAGTTGGAGCCAAATGATACAGAAGATTGCTCAGGCACTGAATCCAATTTCCCTTGGGGCTCAGACCATGGGCACTGGATGGGACTTAGGTCTGCCAGCATTCCCTAGGGGATCCTGCTCCTGCCGGCGACCTGAGGGGCCTGGAGACCAGCCAGGGCACTCAGTATCACTCTTGTCCCTTGTGCTGCTGCTCCAGAGGTGACTCACAGCTGAGGATGAGCCAAGCTGGGCTGGGGGCCAAGGCCATCACCGCGAAGTCAGACTTGGGTGGTAATCCCAATTGGTTTTGCATGAACTCCCATTTCATTCCGATTAAGGAAGGACCTGGCCAGGGGGAGATCTGGTGACTTGGGGGTGGGCACAGAAACAGGAGGGCTGTTGGGATCCAAGGCATTTCGATTTTCAGAGCTAAACGTATTCTCTTTAATTCCTTTACCTGTTTTTTGTTGTTTTTTTTTTATGAGCTTAATAAGAAATCAGCAAAGAGGAATTTTAACTTTGTTCATTTATTTCTTCATGTTTAAAATAAATAATTGTCAAGCTCAAGTATTTCAGCATCAAAATCAGGAATGATTGACAAAAGCCTCTGGAATTGTATAGACCAGAGATAGACACTAACCTCAGGCCCCTGCCTTTATTTACGTGGGGCCCCCCAGGGAGCAAACGTGAAACCCCAAGGAACAGGGTCTCATACAATGGTGGTAGGAAAAGTACAGACTTCAGAGTCACACTGGATTCTAATTCTGTCCCCAGATTTTGTAGTTCAGGCCAGTTGTTTAATGATGCTGGGTCTCATTTTCCTCATCTATTATATCAGAATATCTGTTAGGACTTTTGATGTTGCAAAAAGCCTTTTTATCACTTTAATAATAGGCAAATATCTTGAATAACTAGAGAGTCCTGACATAGGGCAGGCTTTGGGGTTGTTTTGATTCAGTGGCTCAGGGAGGTCACCAAAGACCAATGTTTTTCCATCTCTGTGCCTCACCTTTCCTGGTTCCAGCTCCCTCCTTCTTATCAGAGGGCTGCCGACCGTTCTTTGACCCTATTGAGGGTGAGGAGAGATCCTCTCTTCCCCTCTCAGGAAAGACTGCTCTGCTCTGACTGCACATGTTGATTGGCTTGGGGCTGCTTTCTTTCCATCACTGTGGCAACAGAGCGCGATTAAACTGATTTGCTTATGCCCATCAAAGAGCACTCCAGGAAGCAGGGGGTGGGTCCAACCTCACCCAAGAGGTGAGAGAGGGTGGCATGGGTGCTGGAGGGGTCATGCAAGTCAGGACAAATGAACACTAAGGCCATAGGATTGAGAGGATTATATCAATTAGGAATTATGTACAAAACCATCTCCCAGTGCCTGACGTCTAGGAAGGTCTTAAAAATAATGCTTAAGAGAGGCCGCCCGGTGGCGCAAGCGGTTAAGTACGCGTGCTCCGCTGCGGCGGCCCAGGGTTCGCTGTTTCGGATCCCGGGCAAGCACCGACGCACCGCTTGTCAGGCCATGGTGTGGCGGCGTCCCATATAAAGTGGAGGAAGATGGGCATGGATGTTAGCCCAGGGCCAGTCTTCCTCAGCAAAAAGAGGAGGATTGGCAGATGTTAGCTCAGGGCTGATCTTCCTCACAAAAAAAAAAAATAATAATGCTTAAGAGGAAAACAAACAAACAAACAGAGCCTGAAACAAACCTAAAATCAAACAGTTAAATCACAAAATAACCTAGTGTCAGAGTTGAGTGAATTCAACAGAAATGAGAGGAGCAGACTTTCAGATGGATTGATGTCATCACTTGATGTTAACGTGGTGTCCTCTCTGTAATTTAGTTCCTCTGAATGACTCTTCTATTCTCCTTGATCTCATGAGAGGTTAAAAAATAAATATTAAAAATTAAAAATAAGAGTACATAATGGAAATATACGGAATATAATTTTTTCTTTAGTTGCTATTGAGATCTCTAAAATTACACTGTGGTACCTTACAGAGTCTTATACAAATGGCATCTCCTCAAGTTTGCGACTCCTTACCTATGGCCTCTCCCTGTCTCCCTCCAGTTTCTCTTCACCCTTCCCACATTCTGGGTAACATTTGGTCCCAACTTACGTAGGTGGCATTATTAGCACCCACGTAAGGGCAGTGAGGTGTCAAATCTATGAGCTTGTCATGTGATGGTTCTGATTCTAGAGACCTGGGCCTCACTCAGGGTCAGATGAGCATCGTGTTGGGTTGGGAAGCTCCTATCTTTTCTAGATTTGTCCTCAGTCATGGGGGCTGTGGGCAAAAGTCTTTCCCAGTCGTCTCCACATTGTCCAAGCAGTTCTAGGAAGGACTTGTGGATGGCCCAGGGATCATCTGCTCTGCTAGGTGTTCTCGGAAGATAGAGGATGACTGATGCCCGGAGTGTGTTTTCCTGGAATGCTCACATCCCTTCCCCGGGGACATGAACAGAACCTCTAGGAGGTTTTGGGACCCTATATCTACTGCAAAATCTGAAGCAAGAGCCAATGGTTTAAGGGCCAGAATGAGCCCACTTTGTGTGAAACTTCTGGGCTTGGCTTCTTACTCTTGTCTAAGATGAGACAATGATAGCCGGATAGCAGTTTCAAAGAATCAGCCCACATCCTTACACCCAATTTTTGTCTGCTAACAAATGTAGCAAATACCATTGCCTTTCTGTTATAGGATGACACGCTGATCTGAGGCAGCTTCAATTATCCGCTGTTCACCCAATCCCCAGACCTCTCTCCCCAGTACCAATCCCATCCTCTTCTCCAAAGACATACAAGCAAGGCCTCAAAGACTTAACCCTGAGGCTTAGGGAACCAGAGAGAATAACACCAGATTCCTTGTGAAGCCTGGTTTGGTGTCACCCCTTGCATTCTTTTTGCCATTTCCAGTGTGAGGCCCATGGTTGGCTTGTGTCACTCCTGCTCCTTCAGGCCTGGCTTCTGGGCACTGTGGAGGCAAGCTCACTGCCTCTCCCTTGGCTGTTGGAAGGGTCTCTGGGCTGAAGCTCGATTGCAGGCAGTGCGGGATCTGAACTCACATCGACTCTCCTCTTCCTTTTCTCCACAGATCCGGGTAGATGGGCCCAGGGGCAACGCCCTCCAGTACGAGACTGTGCAGGTTGTAGACCCCGGCCCTGTCCTCCGGGACATGGCCTTCTCCAAGGACCACGAGCAACTCTACATCATGTCAGAAAGGCAGGTAAGGATCTGGGCTCTGTTAGACATTTGTCTTGCAGCTAAGTATTAGCCTGTGGCTCAGCAGAAACCTACAGGAGGCCAGCTGCAGAGAGGGAATTTGATTTATTTGTCTCAGTGTGCATCCTTTCAGTTATACTGCCTGGGGACTGAGGCTGAGTGTGCTGAAACAGGGAATGAAACATTTAAAATATCAAAATATCCATGAGTCTAGAACAAATCCACTAACTTCAAAAGGATGGTGTGTATAGATTCAGGGCCGACATTAACTCTTTTTTGAAGAAACATGGTACAGATGCCCAAGTCTTTTGTCCGGATTTCCATCCACAAGATATAATCTCCTACCAAGGTCACCTTCCTGGACCCTGGAGGTCTATTGTGGGCAAGAATTTGTTTTCCAAAATTCCTAGTTGAGGGAACATCAAGGAAGAGTCAGATGGGTGGAGATTCAGAACACAGGGTCTGTGCGTGTAAGATGAGATGACATAGCATGTGTCCTGAGCCTTCTTGTGTACCTATAACTCTAACGTGGAACTTCTAGCAAATTCCATGAGGCCAAGACAGGGAAAACAGATATGGTGCAGGGATTACTGTTAGGTGATACTGAGTAGGAAGTAGCAAAGTTGGGCTTGCTTCTGGAACTCAGCTGAGAACTAAGTAAGTTCTTCAAGGATCCTTGAACTCATACCAGGACTCATGGAATCATATGTCTGCAGCAGGCAAAGGAATAAATTTTGCCTTGGAAATTCTATATACTTAAGGGTATTTCCTGGTGTGTCCTAATTCGCTGCCTGGAGTATTCCACCATACAAGACACACCCACCTCAAGAGTGGATTAGCACTGCCGTCCCCTTGCCCCTGTCATCTCTATGTAGGATGGGTCATTCCCGGGAGCTGTCCCTCCAGCCCATGCATACGTATGCGGCAAAGGCAGCAGCCATGAGGGGCAGATTCTCTCTCTTATTCATCTTCATTAGCAAGGCCTGAACTCCCCAGAGGACCTTGCTGACAGAGTCTGGATTGTTCTGCCTGTCCCCTCTCTGCATAGTGAGGCAAATGAATACCACATTATGCCACCCACAGGACTTGTATATTATGCTTTGGTAGCTCCACTCTCCCCGAGAGCTCGATGACATCTTCTCTTGGTGTGGGACTCCTCACTCAGCCACACTGGGACCCATTGTGGTGACCTCATTGAGGCTGCCATGGCTTGGGAATCGCCTGATGCGGGGCCGAGAGGGGAACATTTTACCCTGGGAGTCAGGACTGGGTACAAAGCTGTTCCTCTACTTTCATCCCTTGCTCTTTTTCAGTGGGGTCTACACTACCCACTCCCTGCCTACCTTTGAGGCCCTAGACACCGAGAGGAAGCAGCTTTCCTTGGTGGAATGAACCCTTTGGAGAAGGCCCAAGACCTACACAGGCATTGAATATTTCAGGATTTCTTGCCTGATGTGAAAGCCAGGATTTCTGAACCTGTGACTTACAAAGTCTAAGAACTTCCAAAGATGGAAAATATAAGCTGTGTGGAGCCCCCTCTGATAGCTGAGTTGAGATTCTGACTTCCTTGTCCTCAGCCATTCTGCTTCCCTGAGAGCACGATCAGTGGTCAGTTACCCCTTCAGTCTTGGCAGTGAGGCATGCTGGGAGCTCTGGATTGTTGGAAAGGAAAGAAAGGCAGGAATGGATATGGGTGAGGCATTCATCCATTCTGGGGCTGCTCCTCATGGAGATGGAGGGTAGCGTGTTACCCAACTCACAAGCCAAGGCCCCCAACAGCTGGGCCGACACTGGTATCCAGTGGCGTGGCAGATTCTTTGTGTCTGTGGGGGGGGAGGTAGTGTAGCAAATGGTTAATGCAAAGGCCTAGGTATCAGAATATCTGAGCATGAACTTTGGCTCCACTATTTACTAAGTGTGATCTCAGGTAAGTTCCTTAACCTCTTTAAGACTCAATGTTCTCAACTATCACATGGAGGTAATAATAATATCCAATAGTGTTGTTCCAAGGATCAAATGACATAATGCATGTAATAAGCTTGAACCAAGCCTGGCACAGAGTGAGAGCTTGACAAACGGAACCTTTTTTTCTTATGACACTGCAACAGGAGTGCCTGGGCATCAACTGTGTTTGAAGTCATGCAGGTGGTGGCATCAAGATTTGGGGTGATCTATCAGGTATGGAGCACAGGAGTCCAGGTCAAGGTTGAAGTGGGCAGGGAGTGGGGATCCAGTCCCGGTGGAGAACAAACCAAGACCCCTGCTTTATTGACTGGACATGCCACATACAGCTCGGGGCGAGAGCAGCTTGGTAAATATACTGGAGACCCAGGGGGTCAGGACTAATTCCAGCCCCTGTCAGCTGGTGGTCGGTCTCAGCCATGATGCATCAGAACACTTTGCAGGGCTGAGTCTGCTCAGCAATGATGTCTGCCCTGCCTGGGAGGCACTTCCCTTTCTCATCTGGATAATTTTTCCCTGTCCTTCAGAACTTAGCTCTGCTGCCACATTCTCCGGTGAGTGATTCCTGACAGTGGTGGACACGGCTATGGTAGCTCTCCTCAGACCGAGCTGTGACGGCTTCCTTTTCTTTCTCTCCTGCCAGACTGTCAACAGCTTGAGGGCAGCCCAATATCTTCTTTGTCTGCCTAAAACTCACCTAATAGGCCCTTGATAATTACTTGATGGACAAATGAATGAATGAATCTGCAGTGTCTTCATTGAACCAGAATTGGAAAAGAAAGGGATTGATACAAATTATCTATTACTTCTCTTAATTCCCAAGTTCAAACTTATTAGAAGACTGCACTTCAGATAAAGGAAGTGTCTCCCAGACTTCAGTCATCTGCTTGTCACCTCCAGGATTATTGCCCTGTCCTGAAGTATTTTTTACTTTGTGTTTTTATTTAAATAAACTTAAGTAGCCTACTTTAACGATCTCTTGAATAGTAATATTATAGATCTGATGTGCTAGTCATATGTAATATACCTAACTGTGATGTTCTGATTTATAATAAGAAATATATATTTGGTCTTCATCCCATTTCTGGCAGAGCTACCAAAACCCTTGGAATTTCCTGAGTGATAAGAGCAATGAGAACATCTTTTGTTATAATATTTGGTCTCATCTCCTCAGTTCCTGAAATCTCTTCAGAACCATAAAGGTGAAATTGGTGTCTTGTCATTCACAAGACACTTTCAAGCACGACTGAGTTTATGTTAATGAGGTAACTTTTGGAAATCCCCTAAAGATGGCAGGGCTGGTTGCCAGGGGAGCCAATCATGTGATTAGAAGGTTGGAAGTAAGGACTGTATGACTAATAGAGGTAGAAAATGGAGTGTGGTGTGTGTGTGTGTGCACACGTGTGCATATCTGTGCACACAAACACTATATATTTCCTGGCCCTGTGACCACAGACAAGTTAATAACCTCCTCAGCACCTCCTTCATTCATTCAACACTAACAAATATTTATTGAGCACTTACTGTGAGTCAGGCACTTTCTAGACACTAGAGATTCAGTGGGAACAAGATGGATTCCCTACCCTCATAGTGCTTACGTTTTAGGCAGAGAGACAGACAATGAATGAGTGAATGAATGAATGATGTATGTCAGGTAATGGTGAGTACAATGAAAAATTAAACAGACTCAGGAGGAATTAAGTGATGGCTGGGAGCATGGTGGGGAATGTCATGAGAGAAAGCTGTCAGAGAAAGCCTCCCCAGGAGGGAAATTTTGAGCAGAGAGTGGGATTAAGTGAAGTGGCAGGAGGTGACCATCTGGGGAAAAATCATCGGCCAGGTAGAAGGACCAGCTAACACCAAGGCCGTGAGATGGGAACATGACTTGGTGTATCTGGGGATGCCAGAAGAGCTGCCTTCGAGTGAGAAAGTAGAATGTGGTAGATGATGCAATGGGAGAGAGAGGCCGGCTCAGATCACCCATACCTCCATCTGTAATCTGTAAAATGGAGATGTAGTAAATAGTATTGATCTCCTAGGGTGGTGATGAGGATTAAATGAGATAATGCATGTAAAACGTGCCTGGCTCAGCATCTAGAAAGGAGTGAACATCCAACAAATGTTAGCTACAATTACAATTATTTGCAAATTGAGCTATTCTCAGCCAGGATATTGTTTCTAACATTATGGATACGTGAGTTCCTCTCTCACGTATCTTGCCCAGCAAGGGTGCTTTCCGTGTATACTTGTTCTTGGAGGGTTTGAGAGTGCCCTGCTAGGTATCAGTGTCATTTTGTCAGGATTTACCTGTCTCTTTCAGAGTCACATTATGTTTCTCTGTCCTTTTCCTTTCTCCTGCACCACTCTGGGTATCTCTGTAGGGTGTGTGCATGTGCACGTGTGTGAGTGTGCATGTGTGTTCCCCTGTGTCTGTCCCTGTCTGTGTGTCTCTATCAGTCTCCTTGCTTTGCACATGTCTGTGTGTATTTACTACAACTCCAGTACTCCCAAGGGACTGTCTATGCACGATGAAACCACTGCGATAAAAACCTGCCAAACCAATGGGAGGGAAGTGAGAGGAAATGTCAGTGAGGCAGAAAAATGAGGAGTTGAGGTGGCACAGCCGGGCTGTCCTCAGGTGCCCCGGAGCAGCCCCCCACTGGGAGAGAAGCAGCTGTCCTCCACACAAGGCGAGTCTCTTCGTTGATAGGCCCCAGAGCAAGTGGCAGATTTCTCAGTAAATTTCAGCATCTCTGCCATCCCACACACCAGCTCTCCCTGCCTGAAGCCAGAGGCCTCCAACGCGTTTCTGCTTTTGAGATACACTTTCAGTTGCATCTGGGCCAAAGCCGTATCTCATAGCGTTCTTTGTTTTACTGACTCCCGTTGACAGTGGGTCTACTTCCAGGTGCCTGGGGACACTCACAGCCTGTCCCCCTCAGGAGCTGGTGGCACTCGAGTCCTAGCTGTGATCCAGGACACAGACGACTGCGGGGGCTGAGGACGTGGGTCTGGAGGTCGATCCACCTGCTGGTGGGAGTTACCAAGGAAAGGAGGGCCAGGTGGGCAGCTCTGCTTGGCTCCTTCCAGCATAATCCTGCAGTGAAGTAGTGAGGGCCGATACCCAGGCCTGATTCATTCATTCACTCAACAAACACTCACTAAGCACCTACTATGTGCCAAGAACTAGCCTAGGCACTGGGAGTACAACAGTGAAGAAACAGATGAATACCCCTGACTTTAGGAGCTTGCATTTTAGCAAGAGGAAGCAGCAAGGAAGCAATTAGCATACTAGGTACATCATGTAGTAGATTGGCAGCAATAAACGCTATGGAAAAGGGAAATGGAGCAGGGTAGGTGGGATCTGGGGACCTGCTCTGAGCGAAAGGCCTGCAGTTTTAAATGGAGTGGTCAGAGAAGCTCCCCAGAGAGGCAAAGTGGACCAGCAAAGGGAGTCTGTTGAGGGTGCTGTCCCCTTCCCCGCTCTTTGTATGTCTTTTCAAGCTCTTTGCTTGGGGCTGTGAAATGGAGAGATGGGTAAGCCTGCCCCGTGGGAGGGAATCCTGAGATGATGCTTTGGTGAATGTGATTTTTACCACATTGAGAGTTTCAGAGGGAAGTTCAGTTCAAGGGGGAGGTGGTATGTACTGTGGTCCAAGACAGCTCATGCTCTTGGGGCTCGGACCACCTAATTGGATGGTGCCTCTGCCGGGGTTGCCCTGTGTGACAAGGGGACCATTACTGCTTCTTTGTGCCTCCCTGTCCCCAGCCTGCCTCCCAAGGTGTTCTGAGGGTGGCTGACGTGAAGTCTGACAGTCTTGGAGATCTGCCAATAGCAATCTCATATCACTATTGTGGAGACAGTTTCTGGGGCCGAAGGTGATGGGCTCCTGTAAGAAAGATTCTGACTCTATTGGTGCTGGGTCCCCGGGCATGTCTCTCATGAGGTGCACTTGCGGCCACTCTGCCGTCTCTCTGTCGTTCTACCTGCCCCCACGGGGGACCGAGCTGTACGTTCCAGTTTGCGTCTGGATGGCTGACACTGTGACAAGCCCATTTGGACGTTTGCTCCTGGCAGCCAGACCTGATGTTTCTGATAGCTCCTAGGAGAGGGGACTTGAAGCACAGGCCTGGGAGTGAGTGACAGGACACGGAGCCACCTCAGGCGCTGGAAAGAAGAGAAGAGCTATTGCAGTGTTCCACCCAATTTCACTCAGGCGGAAGCCTTCCCATTTGTCTGGAGCTGATCCCAAAGGTTCCAGCGTGTCATGACTGAGTTGTCCCCACTTCTCACTTCCTTCTCGATAAAGGCAGAGTGTCTCAATTTTACTGTCGCAGAACTGGAGGAACATAGACAGGGGAAGTGACTTTCTACCCCAGTTTCCTGCAATCGCTAGGTGCTGGTAGCCTGGATTCTCCAGAGCATCATAAAACCCTAGAACCGGAAAAGCCCTCAAGGCTTATCAGGTCCAGTTCCCTCCTGCTGCCTTTCCCCCGATGACTGGTGAGCAAACTGAAACCCAGAGAAGCAAACGGCTTGTCCAGTGTCTCAGGGCAAGTTGGCAGAGGAGCCGGGTTAGGATCCAGCTCAGTTCCTACTGCAGTGTCTTCTCCAGCCACCTCCTCCAATGAGGAACGTGGAGCTCTCTGTGGGGGCAAGAGACACTATTCATCTTCTAGTCTTTCCAGCAGGAGAGTTCTATGCCCCACTTCTCAGATACCAAAACAAGCCTTAGAAGGCGAAAGGACTTGCTGGGGGTGGAGTGGGCTGAATGGGGCAGGGAGGTGGTGTTAAGAACTCAGACTCTCCCTGCTGCCCTGTGAATGGGGTCACTTGGTTTATTCTGCCTTGGTTCCAGCCTGATGCAAGGTGGGACAGGAGCCCCTTATAACATCCGTTCTAGAGTATTTAGGGATACATGGGCCCCAGACACAGTCACCCCATCCCACAGAGGGAGTAGGCAGGGAAGCACCCCCCACCAGCACTCTCCTTTCCCAACTGACATGCATCCCAGTGGTCACTCGTGTAGCAGGTAAGTCTCTAATATCTGATTATGCTAGGGTTTAGTAAGGTCCCTGAGAGGAAGTCTCAGATGGTCATGGGGGTGACTGGAAGGCAGACGTGTATCCAGGATGGAGACCATGGGGTGGTTGTGGGCAGCCTGTGAACTTAGGTTTTCCTCCTGGCCCTTAGTGCTCACAGGCTCTGTCACCCGGAGTAAGTCACTCAGGTAGTTTGTGCTTCAGTTTCTTCAAGTGTGAAATACCAATGATAATAACTACCTTTCAGGGTTTAGGATTAAGGTCATATATGTAAAGTACAGGCGTGCAGTAGGCTCTTACCAAGTTGTGGGTGTTGTCAACATCGTTATCATGATTATTATTACTAATTCTCTTAGGAAACAGATTGTTGCCAGGGGTTGGCACACCTGGACAAACCACTGATCAGGGGCTAAAGACCAGTTCAGCTCTGGGCGCCAGCTCCCCAGTGTTCCCTGGCTCCCTATCCACTTCCAAGCCCCTCAGAAAATACTTAGGCTGAGTGCTTCCTTCATTCTGTTAGTGCAGCCCCCCAGGATACTGAAGGGCCAGATGCCTGTGGTCTCCCACCCCAATCAGACAGAGCCATGTCACCTCTGTAGGGCTGGGTGAATTTTTCTTTGTAACTCTGCTTCTGCTCTGGGGAAGGAATTTTAGAAAGTTCGAGTCCAGCCCCACTGGACTTGAGGTTATCACGGACTGAGCACCTGAAATAGCTTCTGGCTCCTCATCTGTCAGGACTTCTAGGGCAGACGGGAAAGTGGCTTGTTCTCCTTCTCTCTGCTGAGAACAAGGGAAGAAGAGCTAGTGTACAAAGTTAGGGCAGGGGTGGCTGAGGGAGGGGTGGAGCTGGAGGGAAGACAGGAAATCCAAGGGTCAGGTGATTCGGGAAAAGCCTTGCAGCTCTCTGATCCTGAACTCCATTAAGCATCTGTCTCCCGCAATTGCCCTGACAGTCAGATCTCCTCTCCACTCAGCGCCTGCGTCTCGATACTTTCAGGCACTCAAGTACCATTTTAAAGACAGCCACCTGTAATATTCCACTTAGCAGCACATGAGGAGATGCCACAGCATGGGAAAACAGGGCCAGGGGCTGCATCTTTGCCACCTATCAGCCCCCCCTGGTATGTGTGTTTATTAAGTGCCCAGTGTATGCCCAACACAGGGCATAATAGAGAAGAGCAGAAGGAAGGCCATGTTCTGGAAGCTCTGTAGGGTGGGAGCAAACTCTAGCTTGCAGGGCATTGAAAAGAAAGTGATCTTACTGTAGGGATTACCCTGGAAACCCAATTCCTTGTGGAGTTAGGGCTAGGGAGCAAAGAATGTGACCTTGAAGGGCACATTCTCCTCGTGCATTTAGTTGGGTATCACGGGGAGTCTAGTCTGGAGGCCTGAGCTCTGGAAGAACAAGCTGTTTCTCAGCTCTCAACCCCCTCTTACACCCGTTGTGGACGGAAGCTGACTCCCACAGTCCCAGCCCTCTCCCCTGTCCTCAAGGGATGGCGTCTGAATGGAGTAGTTAAGTTCCGTGAGGACTGATTGACTTGTGCTTGAGTTCTGCAGAAAGAAAGGCTGGAAATATCAGATACTTAAGTCAATTGTGTATTCAGTTTGAATATTGATGAGACGTTTTCAAAAGTAAATAGATACGTGTTAATTTGTGCCATTGTTCAAGATGATTAGTTGGCATTAGTGATGTCACATGACTTTCCCAAATGTAATATAGGTATAAAAGGAGAAATTACAAATGGCAGAATTATATCTGATCTGAGTTTCTTAAGTGCATTTCAGATATTATGCGTAGACAATGCACATGCGAATTTGAAACTGACTCAGAGACAATGCGATCATTTCAAAGGAATGTGTGAAAATTGAGGGGGACTCTCTGGATATTTATTTAAAGAAAGTTGTGCAAAACAATGGAGTGAGAAATAGGTATGGAAATAGGTATATCCTCCTCCAAGAGGACTCAGAGCTGGTGCAGAAGGCCTTCCAGTTACCTCCTGGGTGACTTGAAGTGGTTCAGAGCATGAGCCCAAACCACCAGCCCTGGTTTCTGGTCCTGAGTCTGCCGCTGTCTATCTATATGACCTTGAGCAAGTAATTAACCTCTGGGTTCTTCCATCTTCTCAGCTGTAATGTGGGGATGTGCTAGTGCCCACTGCCTGGGTGCTTACAATGAGGATGTTAGAAAACATATATGAAATTCTTTGTGCAGTGCCTGGCACATAATGAAGACTCAATAAATCTTACCTTTCATTTTTATTATTTTCAGTGTGCTGGTCTATTAGCAGGGTGTCTATATTTTATTGAAAAAAATTCCACCTATAATATTTTTACTTCCATCATTCATAAATTCACTCCTGTCTGCTCTGGTTTTTTGGTGCCTACTGTGGCAGAAAGCAGACCAGGCTGGCTCCACTGGCCATACTTCCCTGTCAGCTATGGCCTCACAGCCCGAGTGTGAGGGCGCTGAGGGCCCCTCGGCTCTTCTAGTGGACAGTTTGTGCCCAATTCGCTTCCCCAAGACACCGCCTTTGGCGGGGGTCACCATTCACACTTGAGGTTACCTTCAGGGTGGGAGGAGAGGCCCCTCAAGGGAAAGTCCTGCTGCCCTGAAGCCACCTTTAATCCACAAGACTTGGAGATAAATGCTCACTCTCGTTAAGGTGAGGGTGTCTCAGGACACAAGCAATACACACATGAAGCATGACACGTAAACGAGGTCTCCCGCCTGTCCCCTGCCTCTGTTCTGCTTTGAGCATCATTAGTCCAGGATTCCCCAAATTTTATTCTCAGAACCAAAGTTTTGCAGGATGTATATATATATATATATATATATATATAATTTTTAGAGCTTTCTTTGGTCAAATACATTTGGCAAAATCTGAATTAAGCAAATATCTTGAGTGTAGCGTTTCTTAGAACATTTAGTGTGCTAATGATTATAAGAAATCTCCCAGCTAGGGGTGGGATGGCAAGTTTAGGAGGTAGTGTCTCCCCAACTCGTTTGATCACAGAATTCGCTTTACCAGGAGCACCCAGAACAATTGGCAGATTATGGAACCTTCAATGGGAAAGACTTCATTTTTATATTCCCCAACACGTCCGGTTTTCTCTCTCTTCTCACTGCTGGTCTTCCTAGCTCCAGGCCTGACCCTGGTCTCTCTTCTTTTGTGCTGTTGCATCTCTAGGCTCAGGCTGACTTCTCAGTCTCAACTCTCCAGAGTCTGGGGAAGGAGTGTCCTTCTGATCAGAGCCTCAGGGGACACCTGGACTCTGGGGCCGCTCTTCTTTCCTTTCAGCTACCTGACCTCTGGCTCACTCGTGCTCATACAAATTCTCAGGACTTTCTCTCTTCTATACTAGGTACGTGGAGCCCAATTCAACACTGAGCTGAGCCCCCAACCTTCATCCACAACTCATTGTCCTTCTCTAAAAGTCACCAATTTTATTAAAATTATTAAAATTCTGCCTCTTACCTATTGTCACCACTCAAAGTTATGCAATTCTCACCTGGGGTTAATGTATTATTCAGTTTTGCATCTTCTGAGATTGTTCTTAATTTAGAGGCCATTGTTTATTCTCAAATATTTATTACTCTATCTTCTGCAATTAAATGGATGCTGATAAGCGGATATCCCAGAATTCAAATAATTTAGAGGAGGAAATTCATTTATTGATTTTTATTAATTATTATTATATAATATTAATATATAATAATATACTGTCATGTAATATTATTATATTATAATTATTAATTCAATTCACTATTTATCGTTTTGGTCCAGGACACCAAAGACCAAATTCTAAAGCATTTAGTGCACTTTTTGTGTCTCTAGTGTAGTCATCTTAAAGTGCACTTTGGTGCCAAGGGGTGTTAAGAAGATCCAATGGGGCAAGGGGACAAACTATTATAACTTCTATTATTTTTCTATTTAAAACAAGAAATTAGATTTTACTCATATTTAATATATAGTTGATAATGGACACTGTTTCCTTGCCTTGATCTGTATGTCAGCCATTCGCATGTCAGGAAGGCATGGAGGTGCATGAGAGTTCCCCATCTCCAAGTGGTAGATACTGGCCTTCTTACTGGCTGATTCAATTTTAGTATATTACAACAAATTTGCAAGTTATGTGTGGCAGGTATTATCAATGTTGTAAAAGCAATCTTTTAAATAGAATCTTTACAATGTTTTGCAGTGAGATGGGAGTGACCATGAAAAATTTTTGTACAATACAGAGGTTTGCTGGTTAAGGAAACATAATTAAACATTTTTCTTTTAAAAGAACCAAAACGTTCGACATTTGCTGACTTTTTCGGTTCTGACAAGCAGCTGTCAGAAGTATGCCACGTTGCTGATAACTTTGAAAACTTTAACACTTCATCTGCCCCCTCAAAATAAAGGTAATGTGTGAACAATGAGTTGGAAAGTAACTACTTTTAGAAAGAATTTATGGCATAGAGAGACCATTTTGGAAGAAAATGAATGTTTGGGAATAGTTTCATCTTTATGTGATTTTATTATTGATAGGAAGTGAACAGTTGAAAAACTCATATCTAAAACGTTAAAAACTTGGAAGCAAAAGCTTCTACTTGCCTAAAAATCTTTCAAATGAACAGTTTCTGAGAGTTTTGACCTATTTGTTAAAAAATATAAAAATTCAGCAACTTCTGATTAGTTGAAAGAACTGCTGATTGACATCAGAGAAGATGGAAATCTACTAGCTGAATTTCAACAATAATCTTTGCATAACTGGTACATGAGTCTGAAAAAAAGTATCTTGATTTAGTCAGCATAGCCAACAATGTGCTGTGTGCATCTCAATGTCTATGTGAGTTGTCTTTTTCCATTATGACATCCATTAAAGCTAAGCATTGAAATAAATTGAAGCCTGGACCTCAGAACCCCAAATCACTGAGTGCTCAACGAAGATTTTCACAAACAATGAAGCCTATCCTAACACATCAGTCTCACCATTATTATCTTGGTGATAAAAAAATGTTATGTATCATTCATTAATAAAATAAAATAAAAATTAAGATGCTATTTTATCTTTATCTCATTTCTTTATTTCCTAATTTTGTGTGTATTTAGTAATGCAGTGATGTTAATAAGTAGAACATGTTTATTATTTATAAACAAATATATGTGCATTGTAGAGGCATGCTCAAAAATTTTTTTACTACAGAGTATGCAATCAAAACTCTTTAGAGACCCATTGGCTGTTGGAGTGTGTAAATTTGCAGCTGCTTCATAAACTAATCTCATCTCAATTTCTGATTTTTCACTTTCCCGTTATCTTCTAAAGCTATCTCTTTGATACCCGAGAGTTTATTCTTTAGACCCAGCTCAGAAGTCCGGAGAGCCCATTGCGGTTGTTGTGTTGGTGTGGCTGGAGTCAGTGTGGTCAGTTTCTTTATTCCTGGGTAATTTACCCAATGCCTTCTAGATCTTTCTAGAGCCCAGATCCCTGAACAGCAGATGCAAAATTCTCTCTTGGAGAGGCCGTAAGGAATTTGAGATGGTGCTGACAGATAAGACAATCTCCAGACGAGCAGAAAGCGTTATCATGGCTATGGCCATTAAAACTGGCAGGGAAGATTCTCGTAATAAATATGGCCAAAATGACTGTGGAGGTTGAGAACAGTTTTCACAGACACAAATCTGTCAGTCCAGAGTTAGCCTTTTCTCATCATGTCTCCCACTTCCCATTCATATCTCCTTTGTCTCATTTCATTCCCATTCTTTCTTTTATCTCATTTTTTAGTATTCCTCTCACCTTCCTGCTTATTTTTATCTCAATCTCTTGTCTCACTCTTCTCCACATTCACCTTCCATTTTCCCAGTCTCTGAGGAGGGAGGGGGAGCTGGAATGGGGTCAGGTGAGTGTTTTTCAAACTGCCGGTCATGACACATTAGTGGGTCGAGAAATCAATTTAGTGGGTCACAAAATCAATTTAAAGGGTCATGACCAGAATTTTTTTTTAAATGGAATAGAGTAAAATCGAACAGAACAATGTCCATCAAGCGTAGCAAGGTACTACTTGTGAAACTATATACGTGCACGTATGTGTGCCCTGGGTTGCAATGTAAAACACATCTCTTGCCATGAGTCATGGTCAACGTGAAAGTCACTGGTCTAGGGAATAACATCTTGCAAACACTGGCAATAAGTTGACTTAAGCTTTGGGCGTCCAACTCACATTTCAAGCAGTGCTTATGACATCATCTGACCCTCCACTAGTTTTTATTCAAGTGATTTCTCAATTTCAAAATTTGGCTTCAACAGTTATTTGTTGACAGTTTAGCGTGACAGCTGTGGAGTAGTGGAGAGGTACTGGACAGAGTGAGGCTAACTAGAATCAAGTCCTTGACTTGTTGTGAGATCTTGACTTCTGAGTCTTAGTTTTCTCCTTTGTGGACCAGATCAATGCTTTCCAACCTATTATTTTGTTAAGGCACACATGGAAAGTGAATGTATTTTTACAGCTCACTGGGGCGATAGAGGTCCCCTCATGACCAGAGGGGACCAGGCTCTGGGGGTACTGTCCTCTCCAGATATTTCCTGGCTGCTCCGAGGGCTGAAAGGATCAACACAGTAGCACACCTGTGGCCCATCCATAGCATCACAGCGTGCCACCACTCACCAGTTGGGAAGCACTGTCCAGATGACCACAATATACAAATAGTCCTGAAAATCTTTGTTCCTGCACCTCTGTGTGTAGATCCTCGTGCTGGGAAGATACAAAGATGCACATGACACCTATGCCCTCTAGGAGCTCACTATTTAGTGGTTGTGCTTACCACCTGCAGTTGGCAAGAGACACGGTGATCACAGGGTCAGCTAAGTCGTGCTCAGCTTTACTTTGCCGTGGCCTCTCCTTGCCTGGAGCCCTGACACTTGAAAGTTTCTTTTCTCTCTGTGACCTGCCTTGTAATCTTGATATTTCTTAGTTATAGACATAAACCTGAGGCTAGCGAAGATGAGAGGGACAGACTCCAATGACTCTCCAAATGCCAAGTCCTGCTGCAGTCACCGTGTGCACCGAAGAGAATAAAACTAATTACCACCTTCCTAAAGAGCTGAGCACGGGTGGCTACGCCCTTGAAAGTGGCCAGCAGAAATGCTTCTTGCAAACCATTCTCCCCATGCAGCTGCCTGCGTGTCTCTCTGCTAGCGCCGTTGCTGCCCGCAGAGCCCTGCCTCGGGCCATTAGCAAAGAGGCTGGTCATTATTAACTACTTGGCATTGACTGATGACACCAAGCTTTTTTTTGGCCTCGCATGGGCTGGTGGCAGGCGCTTAGTTGACCCCTGGAATTTGGAGTTTATTCTGCCATGAAAACAAAGAAATAAATTAGAGGAAAGAACAGAAGCCCCCATGGTTAGACACACTGGTTAGAGACAGCTCAACAGCCTCAGCTGGTGTCCTCCCCAAGGCCACAGCCACCAGAATAGTCCTGCCTCCCAGTGCCCTGGTTATCACTCCCAGATTCCTAATACTGCTCCTCTTCAGGCCAGTGGAATGAGGAGAGAGATTCCTGTCCGTTTTTTGGCGCTCTGGAGCCCAGAAAGAGATGGTGCCTGTGTAACATCTTGCATACTGGAGAAGATTCAGAAATTCCGATTTTATGCAAGGGATCCATTCTTTAAAATATGGTTATATAGTAGATAGCATCTTATGGGTATCACGGGAATCCTTTTGCATAGAAAATAACTTTTTTAACATGTTCAACAGTTATTTACTTTGTCAGGTCATATTTGATTTTTTTTTTAAAGTGAATGCACTTGCTATTAAATGATATTCTTTCTGCTCAATTCAACAAGCACTTATTGTTGACCTACTACAGGGGTGGGCAAACTACAGTCCAAGTCTGATGGGCCACTAGTTTTTGTAAATAAACTTTTATTGGAACCCGATCATGCCCATTCATTTACATATCATCTGTGGCTGCTTTTAACACAAGAGCAGAGTTCAGTAGTTGAGAAGGAGACCATGTGGCCTCTGCAAAGTCTGAAATCTATACTATCTGGTCTTTTATAGAAAACAATGTGGTTTCTCCTGACCTACTATGTGTTAAACCTCAAGGTCGGGGAACAAAGTATTGGGTACAATAGAAGTCAGGCAGAGTCTTTGTCCTCAGGGAGGTTACAAGTTCATGGGGGAGGAGGATATTAAATACCTAAAGCATAACCGGCCAACAGTCTCTGGTTTTCTGCTCAGCCACACAGTGTGTGTCCTCACTCCTGAGTCTCTGCTTCCATCCTGCCATCTGTCCAGGACGCCCTGTGACTCGTCTCACCAGGGAAATCGTGTGCATGCTTCAGAGCCCTTCAAAGTGCCCACTCTGAGTCATCCTCATCCACACCCTCCAGGCTGCACGCTCCTTCTTATGTTTACTTTTGCAGCCCCAGGAGTACCTCGTGGTGATTTATATCATGTAGACGCTCAGTAAGCATTTGGTACATTTAAATGAACCCTCACATTGATTTGGGAAGATGAAAGAAACCTACATGAAATGACCTTCTCTTTACCAATTAAAAAAAAAAAAATCCCAAATGGATCCTGGCCAGACTCAAGAGATCAAACTCCCTACCTCTTACCTCAGGCCAAGACCTTGGCTTTGGCTTTAAGCCAAGTGCCAAGGGTCCCCCAAATAATTAAACCATTTTGGTAATTGTTTTCTAAGCAAGTCACTGTTTCTGAAGAATTTGTGTACATTTTTGTCTTATAGAAAAAAAGAGGCCAAATAATTCATCCTTCTTCTGCTTTCCCACTAAAATCTCCTAAATCCCACCACCATACAAAAGGAAATTTTTTAAAAATCAAAATGAGAACAATAATTTTATGTGACAGGATTATTTATATGGTCGTTCTCCCCATGATGAATCCATCTAGGGGCTCAGCACCTACCCCAGATGCCAATTCATAAATCAGGAAATGCTATTACCCACTGGCCATAAAAACAGAGCCCACCCCAACACAGAGGCCTCATTTCAGAAGCGGCTGCCCCATTTCAGGGCAGAAATGAGTTCAGAAAATCCACCTGGCTGTCCAGAGAGAGGAGAAATGTCTTTTACTTGATAAATAATCAGTCTTTCCTTCTTCTCAATTCTTTTCCCCCTAGAAATGCGTAGAATTAATGGCACAGATACATGCCATTCCACAGAAATAATAATCACAGGGCTAACTAGATTGAAAAGGGGCAAAGGACAGGAGTGGGAGCAGAGGGAAGCCTTCAGATTTCCCGGGAAGCCTTTCGTATTAGCTTAAATGCAGTTCATGAATACACAGCTTAGAGACAGTTTAGTGAGAGTCCTCCTTTCTGGGCATTCCTCCTGCAGGACCCCTCAAGGACAGGCAGAGAGCCAGGGAAAAGGGTTGGGAAGGAGAAAGTCATCACAGAAAAGACTGGGAGAGTGTAGGTGGAAGTCTCTGGATTTGCTTGTGATTCTTCCAGTGTGATTGTTTATTTCATTTTTGTCTTAACGGATACGTGTGTGAGTGCAGAGTGGACATAAAGAGAGTAAAGGAAAGAGAAGAAAGGAGGAGAGAGAATGAGAAGGAAGTGGCAGGAAGCTCTTCTTGGGAGTATGGTCATGGTCGCTTGACAAATAGTGAAGATACAGCAGTAGACAAAGCAGACAATGCCCATGCATTTATGTAGCTTATATTCTAAAGGGGATGGGGATAGACAACAGACAAGTTAGCAAATAAATAACCAAGATAACTTCTTCTAGTGATAAGTGCCATAATGGAAATAAAATAGAGTCACATAATAGAGAGAAGCTGGAACTAGCAGTGAGGGGCAGGTTTAGACTAGGTGGCCCTGGAAGCTCTTTCTGAATAGATGACATGCAAGCTGGCAGCTGAATATCTATGAGGAGAACATTCTAGACAGAGGGAACAGCAAGTGCAAAGACGCTGAAGCAGGAGGCACAAAATTGATGTATTTAAATAATAGAAAGATAGACACCATGGAGAAAGAAGACAGCAGCAAATGGGAGGCCACACTGATGTGCAGGTGTGGCCAGCTGCTCTGGCCACAGCTCTGTGAATCCCCAACAGTGCTAGAGCGGTGCTAGGCACAGGTGTTGGTGACGAATGTCTTATCTAATTCATCCAGTATAGCAACAATCAGGGAGTCGTGCAAAGAAAGGAGAAACCCCTCTGCCCTTTGAGTATTGCCTAGACTGGTCTTTGCTTGAGCATCTTAGTCACTAGCACCCCTAGTACAGGAGAGAGATGCTCCATGAGAAAACAGCAACAATAATGAGACCTAATGGTTATATGCTGCTTTATATTTTCCTGGCAGAATTTGGGGGGTTTTTGTGTTTTGTGCTTTGGTGACTTTATTAAGTCACCAAACATATAATCACCAATTTTAAGTGTACAGTTATATGATGATGATGGAGTAGTTCTGTATCCTGATTGTGGTGGTGGTTACATGAATCTATACATGTGGTAAAATGACATAGAACTATGTACACACTTCACACCAGCATCAGTTTCATGGTTTTGGTAGTATAGTTTTGTAAGATGTAACCATTAGGGGAAACTGGGTGAAGGGTACATGGGACCTCTCTGTACTATCTTTGCAACTTCTTGTGAATCTATCATTATTTCAAAATAATACATTTTTTAAAAATTAAAAAACGAAATCAAAATTAACAAATGTAGAAAGAAAGGAAAAAATTTTAAATTACACTACAATAATCATTGTTGTGCAGAAGACCCACCATTGGATACAAAAATTAATTGGCAAAAGTTGAAGGAGAAACAGGATATTTACATAGTTTCAAGGTATTTCTTCCAGGTTATTGATTAACTACAAAGGGAAAAATAGTAACATTACAGTGGAGAAAGCACCTTAGCCAAGTGATCAGGACTGCATCATCAATAAGAAGATACATCAATATCATGAATCCCTTGATAAGATGCACTGAGAAAAGCACAGTATCACTTCTATCGTCTTGCCAAAAATGCATAAACTCATTCCAATAATGCAAAAACCTCGAACAAACCCCAAATGAAAGACATTCTACAAAATAACTGACTAGTCTTCATGAAGAGTGAAAGTCATGAAGACAAGGAAAGATAGTTACAAATTAAAAGTGACTGAAGAGATGTAATAACTAAGTGGAATGTGGGATCCCAGAACAGAATAGGAAATTGAGTAGAAGAACTGGCGAAATTAGAATGAGGCTTGGAGTTTAGTTAGTTGTATTGTACCAATATTAATTTCCTGGTTTTTATAATTGTAACATGGTTATGTATGCTTTGAGCATTAGGGAAACCTGGGTGAAGGGCATATGGGAAATCTTTGTACTATTTGTGCAACTTTTCTGTGTGAAATCAGTTCAAAATAAATAGTTCTTAAAATTGGAAAAAAAAATGTATACAATAATGCAATCACCACTACAGTCCTGATATAGACATCCCCCTAAAAGTTCTTTCATGCTTTTTGCAGTCAATCCTCTCTCCCATCTCCTGCTCCTGGAAATCACTGATCTTCATTCTGTCACTATAGTTTTACCTTTTCTAGAAGTTCATATAAGTGGAATCATACAATATATAGTTTTCTGTATCTGGCTTTGTTTACTCAACACAATGCTTTTAAGATTCATCAGGGTTGTTGTTCTTCTTTATTGCTGAGTAGTGTTCTATGATATGGGTGTACCTCAGTTTACATATTCACCAATCGAATGATATTTGGGTTGTTTCTATTTTGGGATGATTATAAGTAAAGCTCCTATAAACAGTCTCATACAACTTTTTATATGAGCATAAGTTTTCATTTTTCTTGGTAAATACCTAAGAATGGGATTTCTGGGTCATAGTATAAGAAATGACTAAACTGTTCGCAGGCTGGCTGCATTTTGCATTTTCACCAGCAACGTATGAGTTCTAGGTGCTTCCCCCATCCTCTCTAACACTTGGTATTGTCTGGCTTTTTGATTTTTTGGTTTGTTTTCTTGTTTTTGGATGCTTTTTGTTTTATGGGGTTGGTTTGTTTGCCATTCACATAGGTAAGTAGGACTATCTCATCATGGTTTTAATTTGTATTTTCTTAATGAGGACTGATGTTAAACATCTTTTCATCTGCTTATTGGCTATCTATATATCTTCTTTGGTGAAATGTCTATTCACATTTTTTGCCTTTTTTAAAAAATTAGATTATTTGTTTCCTTATTGTTGAGTTTTGAGAGTTATTTATATATTATGAAAACAAACCCTTTGTCAAATATGTGATTTGTAAATATGTTCTCCCAGTCTGTGGCAAGTTTTGGGCCCATATTACAGAATAGCCAATTGAGGCACAGAAAGGTTAAGCAACCTCCCCAAGATTACGCAGTTCATGAGAAATGAAGATAGAATTCAACCTCAACAGTCTATACTCTTAGCCACTCTCTTGTACTGCCTCTGTAGACACTCACTGTTTCAGGTGGAGACAAAGCTGGATAATCAGCATAACCAGGTCTGCTCCCTGGGGGCGCTTTCCACCTGAGGAAGCTTCAAAGTGACATTGGAACAGCCAATGGGAATCTTATCAGTGGGATCAGCTAGAGGCCTTGACGTCTTTATATGTAGAAGTCTACTACAAAACACTTATCTATAAATGGAGGGCACGCCTTGGCAGCCTTCTGGATTCCAAAAAAATGATCACTCAATAGTTAAAATATTTTAAACACATATAACAACTTCTTCAGAAAATGTAAGGTAAACTCTGTTTTCTAGTGATATCTATTTCCTGGGTTTATTTTAGTCTCCTCTACCTAATTTTAATGGTGCCTGGCTTGGTAGGCCTAGTTAGATATTTCTTCCAGTGTTTAGGAAGCCAGAGCCTGTTGCATTTCTGTAGGGGATGCAGAAGATAAAGGACTCTTCTGCAATGTGACATTCTTTGGGTGGGACTTCTGGAATCCAGTTCCTGCTTAAAGTCCCTTCCCTCATCTAAGATCTGGAACCTGTCTCCCATTTTGGATCTTTGTGGTTAGGTGCAATCTAGAATTACAGAATTCTTCCCATTTTATGAGTAGGGAAAAACAAGGCAGAGTCTCACTGCAAGTCATGGCTGTGGAAAGGAAACACATCCAGGGAGTTCTAGGTTCTTGGTTAGAGCCTCAGTCATCAGCTTCCCTGAGGGTAAGTAGTCACCTGCCTTCCCTCTCCTCTTCGCCTGGATTATTATGCAGCATGATAGCACCTCAGCAGAAAACTAAGTGTAGATTCTCTTACTCATCAATATAGCTTTCTAGATATCTCAGAACCAAGGCTTCAGGTAAGAGGAAAAATTGAGAATTATACATTTGAGTTCAGTCAACAAACCTGGATGTAGTTCTCAAGGTTGGAATAGCCTATGAAGTTATGATCCTGGATACAAAGTGACAAATGTGTGTGCATGAGCATGTGTTCAAAAACAGCAAGGGATGAATTAAAGAATGTCAAGTGTGAGCTTAGTGTGTTATGTTTTTCCCTAATTTTAGGTCTCAATGCCTCTCTGTTCAACAGTTCCAGAAACACAGACATCGTTTAGAGTGGATGATGTCTGCTTCATGAGAATGTAGACTATGTAGGGATGATCTTACTCCCTTCTACCTTTTATACAAATTGATTACTTTGTTATCACTCCATGCAGGCAAATGCTTTCATTCAATCATTCATTCACCAAACATTTGATGACTACCTACCTAGTACTAGATACTGTTCTAGGAAAGAAAGTTATGGAATTAAATAAAACACAGCCCTTCCTTCAAGGAGTTCATGATATAGTGAAAACCAGCATGTAAACATATAAATGACAATACAATGAGTTAAGTGTGACAACAGAAGTGACCACATTGTAGAGAGAGATCACAGAAGGAGTGATGAGGAAAGACCTGAAGGAGGCCACATATGAGCTGGATTTCAAGGATGACTAGGAGTTTGCTGAGGGAACCAGGGAGAAAAAGGACATTCCAGGCAGAAAGAACAGCATTGCAAAGTCAAGGCAGACTTTGAAACATTATGATGTCTTAAGGGAAGCTATGAGGAGTTTAATGTTGATGGAATGTAATTTGAGATAGGATTTTGGTGAAAGCTGAAGAATTGGGCAGGGATGAGATCATTCTTCATCCTAAGTGCCATACTAAAAGAACCTTGGATTTTACCCCATAAACAACAGAGATTCGTTGATATGATTTAAGCAAGGATGAGACAGTGACAGACTTGAATGTCAAACAGATCATTCTGGTGGCAATATAGTGAACAAATAAAATAATGGGAAATCCAGAGCTAGGGAAAGCAAGTAAAAAGTTTTTGCTATCACTGTGCCAGATACTTATGTACTTTAATCTTCACAGCAGTGCTACAAAGTAGTTATTTTTATTTCCATTTTACAGATGAGAAATTGAGAGGTTTGTAATTTGCTTTAGGTCACCCAGCTAGTAAGGCGTAAAACTGTAATTATGATAGTTCCATCAGAATTAAGGGCCTGATTTAAGGCTACACAGAGGTATAGGTTTAAGGGATACTTAGGAGGTTAAACAGCCTTGGTGATAACAGCATGTAGGGGAGGTTGAATGACATAAAGGAGTTCAAGATGATTCCTGGAGTTCTCAGCCGGTGGAAATGAGTTGTATGATGATGCACGGACACAGATAAGAAATAACAAATACAGGAGGAAAGCCTTTCCAAACCCTCATGTGTTCCCTCTTGTTGTAACAAGTGTCTTACACCTGTGCTCTGAATCCTACCATCTTCAAACACACAAGCGATAGTGTGTCAACATTTTTTTTTTAATCTTCCATTCCTTCCTGTCATCTGGTTCTTGCACCTCCATCTTCAATCAAACTCAAGTTTTACTTTTCTCCTTTTAACAACAGCCCCTTTGCCGCCAAATAATTTGAGTTTGTGGTTTAGACTTTGTACTTGCATTTTTTTCACTGCTAACTCTTTCCTCAACCCTCTGCAATCTGGTTTTTCCAGTGAAACTACTCTCTTAAAAAGGTAGCCTGTGACCACCTCTTGACAAAATCCCGTGGTCTCTATTCAGTTCTCACCCTCTTTGACCTCTACTGATGGTTACTTCCGTAATTTCATGGCAGTGGTGTTGACCTTAACTTGGCTTCTTCATACATCGTAGAACTCTGCTTGTCAGAAGTTCAACATAGATTCTTTCACCATTTTAAAAGGAAGTTCAGAAATATACTTTTATGCCAAGTAGAAACTTAAGCCACTGGAAACATTTCTTTCTTGGCTTTCCCATATAAATCAACATACAAGTCATCACTGTGGGGGATATTGTCAAGTTTGTTTCCCCCCCCCCCCCCAAGTGAACAAACTTCTTATCTTCCCTATATATTTATTTGGTGTCTTTGGTAGCAGCATAAAGTTTTATTGTGATGGCCTTGGTTTTAAGACACCAAAACGAGTAACCAAGTATATCAATTAAGATGGGATAAGGTAGAATAGGATAATCTTCAAAATTTCAGAGATTTAACACATGACATTTTATTTTTAGTTCATTTAAAGTTTATTATGGGTCCAGTAGCTCTCCAGGGGAGATCCTTTCTGAATGGGAACTCATGGACAGAAGCTGATTCCATCTTAATTCTGCTATATCAGGCATGGTCTACATCATTTTGCTGCTGAGCAAAGAGAGAGCTGGATGGTTACACACCTTAAGTACTTTGGCACAGTAGTCACACATATCACTTGTAAACATACCCCACTGTCCAGAATTATTAACATGGCCCCACATAACTGCAAGAGGGCTGGGAAGCTCAGTTTCTGTGTACCTAGGAAGGAAAGAAGAACTGGACATGAGTGAGCACTACTCATATCTACTGCATTGAAAAGGTTCAAAGAATATTTTCCGTAATATTCCATAAGATTCCATCCTCTAGCTGTGGAGAAAGTACTCTTTTACCTTTACATTGGTCATGGATGGTTGAGCAGCTCTACTCAGAGCCAGGAAAAACCATTAGTTCCCATCATGGGGTTCTTCTAATGATAAAATTGGTGGCTCCATATTTCAGCACCAGAACCTGAGGACAGCTCCCCCATGCTGTAAATGATTCTGCCTGGATTTTAGGTTTCTTAGCAGTACTGATTTCCTGAATTTTTATACAGGTACAGACACATACACAGTCAAATACAGCAATTAAAGCCCTCCTTACTCTCATTCCTCTATCCCACAAATTTGGGCAACTTCTTTGATGAGCAGGAGCAGACCATCAAAATGTCGTCCCCTCTAAGTGTTTGGTGGGCGAGTCCATCTAAATTTTAAGTGACAACATCCACTCTCTGCACTTGTGAGGCTCCACTGCCTTTAACCCTAATAAAACTATCAAGTAATTTTGGAACCATGGGGAAAAGTCTGGCTTTAGCTCCCAGGGGATATATTGAATAACTTGTTTCTTGCTGACCTCAATCAGTCTGTAATTTCCAGATATTTTTAGCCATCATCTGTAAATCTGTCCCTCTCTCTAGGTTCTTATTTGGAAACCATCCTCATGGTACATATAACTTAAGGAGTCACAGGCACAGCAATTACTGATGAAAGAAAGTCACATATGGCAGCTCCCTCAATATGTGGTATAGAAATTAATAAGCATTTATTTTATGGAAAAGTAATAACAAAACTGTAGGTAGAGATATGTCCTTGTTTCTCTGTATATATGCATCTCTTTATATGTAGTATTTTCTCTCCCAATAAGCATTTAGGAAGATGAATTCAGCACTTAGAAAACCTAAGAATGAACAGAATGGATTTCTGAGCATGCTGGCGTTCTCGATTATTCCTGTCAACCCCTCAAGCACGTTTCTTTGTGATTCTCATTAAAGGTGGGGGCATCAGAACTGACTTCTCATAATGTGCTAAGGGCAGCTCCTGCTACCCTCTGCAGGTCCCCCAATTTGCCTCATTCCTTTCTCTTCTCTCTAGTGATAGAAATATCAGATGTCCCAGTGGTGTGTCCCTGTTCATCCAAACCTGGCAGCATCTCAGGGAAACAGACAACAAAATGAAGCTACTCTCTCAGAAAAAGTAAAAATAAAATAAAACCACTAAAGGGATATGTTTTTGGAAGGGCAAAAGTTGTCAGTAAAATGCTTTTTTTTGGCAGAAAAAAGTGTTAAGGCCACATGACTGGGTCAGCTTTTTGTTATTTCTAAGTAGGAAACTGCATCTGCACCTTCAGATCTTACTGGCATTTTCAGACAAATCTAACCCATCGTCAGAACACTACCCAGTTCTGAGGCAGAGCTGATATGGTGTTCCATTCTTCTATAGGCATCAGCAGTAGAATCCTTTAACTCCTTTCTGATCTGTAATGTTTGCTCACCAGTCAGCACATCTGGACACATTCCAAAAATTAAGAACATAAGCTAATAGAATAATAATACCTTGTATTTACATAGCACCTTCCTTGGAGGTACTCCAAGTCCTTTAACAACTGCATCTCACCGAGACCCCCACCAGCTCTCCATGAAGTGTTACTCCCTTTGCTATAAGCAGGGACAGCTGAGACATCAATAGGAGTGATTCGGGAAAGGTGACATGGCACTCCTTTACTCCACCACCACACATTCACCTGCCAGACCAGCAGTTGACATGCCAAAATATGCCTCAGTTGACTGAGGAAGCAAAAGATGCCATCCAAGAGAAGGGGGCTGAGACCTGTAGTCCACTGAATCTGTCAGCTTGCCTCCTCCTGGAGGTACCCGCTGTCTGAGATTCCAGTGGGAGTGGCACCTGCCACTGTGCATATGAGGCAAAATCTTGAGGCATTTAGCTATTTCTCTTAACAGCCTGTGGGGTGATCCCCTCAGTATCCAAGTAAATAAGTCCTGCACCCCTTCCACTAGCCACATTGGCTTTGATTCAGGTGATTTTTCATAAGTATTTCATAATCGGGTGAGTGAGTCAAACCTAGTTTCAAACTCATGATGAACCTGTTGAGGATAAAACAAACGATTACAGAGAGTAGGCTGGAAGCCAGTATTGTATTTAGGATTGAAGGAAGTGAGGCAAAGGGGAAAATGGTCATGATGGTCCTATGGTGCTATAGGTATCCCTCTACAATACTTTACAAAGGAGCTCATGGCAAGTACAGAGTAACTCTATCTGCAAGGAGAGACCATCCCGTGTATTTCCCTGTGTAATAAATTCCTTTCCCAAGAGACCAGGGCAATAACAACAGGTTAGCGAGTTCCAGGCCAGCCACATCGTATCTCAAACTGTGGAGTGGCACTAGAGCCTGGCAAGTTCATAAATTATCCTTGCAGTCGATTGTGTTTTTAATCAGGGTGTGCACCATGATCACTAATGGCACTTGCTTATGGGACAAATCCCAAGTATTTATCTTGTTTTAATTGTATTAGAAAGCAGTGATATTCAATTAACCAACTAATCAAGTGAGCCAATCAATACTGGTTCTGGCTGGATTCTCCATTGCGCAGCTCCTTGTTCTGGGTGGTAGTCCATGCTTTAGAGTCAGATGGAGTTAACTCTCGATGGCCGAGTCATGCTGCTAAGAAGTAGGCAGGAGCAAGGAAACCAGGATTCAGTTTTCAGATGAGGGCAGAAACCGCAGAGGTTCTTCCTTTGCCCGATTATGATGAAGATTTGCAGCAGCAAATCTTTTGGGGATTACGGTGTTATTTGTTCTACAGTGTATATTTGTTTTCTAAGAACATATAAGGAACCATTTTTCCCATCCTGTGGATTGGAGATCTGAGATCCCCATATCCTATAACAGGCCAGTGGGACAACAGCATAAACTGTCTTGCGATGTCTCCAAGGACTGCCAGGGGGCTCCTAACTACATCAAGTAGTCCTAACATCAGGTGGACCAATCTAGAAAGCCTCCTCATTTTGGGTATGTGTGTCTAGACTTGTGAATAGCTGAGAGACATAGTGAGTCAAGAGCAGAGTTGCTCTCAGGGTGAAGGCTCTATGTGTCAGGCACACCCCTTCGCCCTATTCACATGTGTCCGGGGACATCTGGCTTTGAGATTGTGTAGTTGTCCAAGGGTAGGGAGTGGTTGGTGACCAGAGAGGAAAGTGTTTCCCTTGGGCTATGCTCATTATCCCTTCACCTTTATCTGGCTCCTCTTACAGACACACCCTGACTGAAATGCTCATGTCACAACTCCATTTCCCAAGGTAAACTGATGACTGAAATTCAAGCAATGTTGCCCAATTACCAGATTATTTTTTCTGACTTCTAAGGCAAGAACCAGTATAGAGTTTTCCCCTGGATGTTCCCATGGACCCCAAGCCATGTGATGGTTCCAGAAATTCCCACCCTTTGCAAAGCTGAGAATCTCAATTAGAACCTCTGTAAATGGTCTCCTCCTAGATGAGAATAGCATTGGAAAAGGAGAAAATGTCCAGAGAAGATGAAACACTTGGTTCCGGGATACCCATCCCATAAGCTCACAACTGCCTAACAGGCAGCATGGCCCATACACAAGTTTAATCCCTTTGCAAACCAATCAGGTTGTCCTAAAAAGGGAAATAAGTCTGTTTGATGACCACAGTAATGTCTTTTCAAATGCATCAAAGTTCCCAAGGCATCCTCAGAAGGAAAGTAGGACTCTCTTGGTGCAGCCAGAAAGTCAGTGCTTATGCAGAAAGACAAGATGTTGCCAGTTTGTGGAACCACCCAAGCACTCAAGTTCTTGCACCTCTGTGGGCAGCTGACTCCCTGCTGCTTCAAGGCTAAGAATCAAAACCTGATGCCCCATGTGTGGCTGCCTGAACCTAAGTGAGTGTATGGGAAAATGAGACGTTTCACACAGATACATTAAAAGGAAACGAATCTTAAGACTGCTATTCGTTTCCAAACATTTGATGAGTTTCAATTCATTAAGAGTTTTATAGGCTTGTTAATTTAATAAGAGAAAACGGGGCCCTAATGTCAGACAACAATCAGTAATTTGAAGGGAGAGAAAAAGAATAAGAAGTAAAACAGTCATTACCTAGCACAATGTTTAATCAAAAGACGCTAGGAACTTTCAACTTCATGATAATGTTTTCAAAGGTTGGAGATTTCAAATGCACACAGTTTTTGGCTCTGGCTGGCAGGCTGGAGAAATGGACGTAGTTGTGATAATTGGCTGTGATGGAATTTAAAAGTCCAATCCTACACACACACATACACACACAGACACCTCAAACCGTCTCTCTTTCCCTGGAGCTGGATTCAGTTTGGGTTCCAGCCCTGTGAACATTGAGAGCAAGGTTTTATCACAACGTTTGAGGTCTGCTGAGCCCCACATTGGTACTGAATCAAGTTATTCTTGACTTTGAACCATTCAAGACCTCCTCTTTTGCTGATGAATTTTTCCTTATTCTCACCTTATTCTTTTCCATGCTATTGTTAGGACCTCTGTGCTTCTCCATGTACCCTGCTCTTCACTATTAAGGATGTGAGCATGTGATCTGTGGATTTCCCAAGCCCAGGCAGGGTCTCGGTGCACAGCACTCGCAGCCATGCCCTGTCCTGTTCTTCAAGGATCATCCAGCCCACATTTCTATCTGCCAGAACCTGTGGACACTTGCCTCAGCCACACAGGACTTTTAGGTTGAGAGCCAAAAACCAGGGCTGCTTAGGAAAGACCCCACTGATCTTATTTGCCCTATTCCTGGCTCAGTTCTTTGCCCAGAAGTGAAAACGACTCCAGTCCTGGCTTATTGTACTTTTCCTGCCCTTTGATCCTTAGTACATAGCACCATGCATATTGCTACCCAATTCTTAATTGTTTAATTCATGATGCCAATTGACCATTCAAGAATGAATAATGGTTCCAAAGGGTTCTCTTTGACTTTTAAGATGCCCACTTGCCGGACCAGACCAATTATAGCACAGTAGCTTGGGGTAGAGAACCAACAAATGCTTGATAATTGATAAGAAAAATATTATTTTAAGAAGTATGGACTCAACCCATCTATTTCTATCTTGATGCTTTAGAATGGCTTTGAGCCCTGGAGAGTCAGGCCAGGCTGACTCAGGCAGGACCCAGCTGACTCCAAAGCACAATTCAGGATCAATACCTAGAGCTTCCCAAAGTTATGAACCTAGAAATGGTGTGGTTGAGACCCAAACCCAATTCTCTCCAGGGCTCTTTCCACTGTACCCAACTGCTTCCTACTGCACCCCCCACCCCCATTGCTTGTTGTATTTGTTGTTGTTTTAAGCATGATTAAAACTTGCTGTTTTATCTACTTCTGGGATCTAGTTGTTCTAGTAGCATCAAAAAGGGACAGACCAAGTATTTCTTATAGCCAACTGGTGCCCAAAAAGCACGTGGTGGTGGCTCAGGGACGTCAAGAGCACAGCAGGGCCAGTGGCTTGGGTGGTGTTGGAAACCCACCACCTTGTGCACAGCAGAAGCAGTAGCAGGGCTCCAAAAGCAAGCAATGCCTACTTTGCATGTCCCTGATAACCAGCCCGAAGAGAGGACATAGGTTGCCCTTTTGCAGAAGGAATGAGTGAGCTCTGAGTCAGGGAAATTCAGGACAAGGTCAGATTTGGACCAAATTCACTGCTGCTACCCAAGCCCCACACTGGATAGGCATGCCACAATAACCTCTGGGCTCTGCTGGCTGCATCTGCCTAAAGATAGAAGCAATTTGAGTACCAAAGCAGAGAGTGTAGATGGAGCACACTCCAGGGGAGTGGCTTCTGGTGGGATATGGATTCCTTAATAACCATTACCACAGCACCAGAGCCTTCAATTTAATTAAACCAATCCTCCAGCTTGGGGATCTATGTCTGGGCTTAGCTGCCTTTTCTTCTTTCATTTTCATTCTTTCTTTTTTATAATGTTCTTGCCTCCTCTGTCTTGTATCTCAGTGCAGCGGGATATCTGAAATGATGATGAGTGGATGAAAAAAGAAAAATGATTTCTCTTCTGGTGCCTTAATGCAAGGTAGTGAAAGACCTGCATCAAGAAGTTATGAGTTACTATCATTTGCACTCCCTGGAAAGCTTGATACCAGTGAACTGTACATTATCTTTGCTAATGGGACAGTGGTAGGAACTGAAATGATCTCCTGGATCTGTTTAGTCCTTGCCATCTCCAAATGCCTTTCCCCACAATATCTCATTGAATCTGCCGAGCAGCTCTTTGAAGTTGCCATCGTTATCTTACGTAACAGATGAGAAAGGTTAGATGACTTCTCAAAAGTCACACAGCTGATAGGTGGCACGGTTAGTCTCAAATCTGGGGCTTTTTTGTGTGTGTGTGTGTGTGGAAGATCAGCCCTGAGCTAACATCCATGCCAATCCTCCTCTTTTTGCTGAGGAAGACCGGCCCTGAGCTAACATCTACTGCCAATCCTCCTCCTTTTCTTTCCCCTTTTTATCCCCAAAACCCCAGTAGATAGTTGTATGTCATAGTTGCACATCCTTCTAGTTGCTGTATGTGGGACGCTGCCTCAGCATGGCCGGACAAGCGGTGTATCGGTGCGCGCCTGGGATCCGAACCGGGGCCGCCAGTAGCGGAGCGCGCGCACTTGACTGCTAAGCCACGGGACTGGTCCCTCAAATTCAGGGCTTTTGACTTTAAATCTGACGCCTCTGCAAGACTCCATAAACAGTTCTAAAGTCTCATTTTGAATGTTACCTTTAATTTTCCCTCCCATAAAAGCAGTTCAAGCCAACGGCCACTTTGGTAGATCTTGAGTATTATCTCCTTTCTTTCTTTAGGAAGAGATCATGATGAATAGTAAAATCTTCCAAGCCAGACCTACTATGTGAAATGCTCTCATACAAGCAAGGCAGGGATCAATACCCCATTTCACAGTGAAGAAACTGAGGCTCAGAGCCGCTAAGTAACTTGCCCAAAGGCACATACCTAGTAAATAGTGCGTGGAGCTGCCCCAGCCTGCTGGTTGATGATGTGCTGTGTTGCTGCTGGGCCAGCCAGTTGAAAATGCTGTTGGTGCCCACTTCCTGGTAACCCTGTGCCAGGATGGCAGTGAATTTAGGTGACCAGAACACATTTGGCTTGGTCAGTCCTGCAGTCCCATTTCAAAAGCCACTCATGGCTCCTGCCCCACTGGTGGTGGCTGAGCCACACCGCCTTCCCCTCCACACAAGCTTCTGTTTTGCATCTCTGTTGACTAGGTTTATGGGAGGGAGGACAGGAAAGCCCCAGATATGCAGGAGAGAAGTTCGGCCTCCCTCTCCCGTTTGCACATGCCGTTTTCATCACTGCTCGTGTGCAGGCTGCATGAACGGAAGGCTCTGGGGCCTGGGCTTGACTTGAAGCACTGGGGGCTGGCAGTGAGCTGCTCTCTGTGAAGGAAGTGAGGCTCTCGTGCCACTGCTGAAAGGGGTGGGTTGCAACAGCCAACTTGCTTGTTAGCTGCCCTTTGCGTCCCTATCCAAGCCTCGAGTTGCAGTGTCACACACAGGTGTGTGGACTCCAACCCTTGATCTTAGCCATCAAGTTACAACTGGCACGATGTGTTTCAGAGCATCTTAGCCCTGGCTAAGATCAGATGACAAGTGACCTCTAGGGCCCAGCAGCCCCCTGAAGCCTTAACCCCCTTAACCCAGTACCCTTTACCTTCCTCCCTAGGTATGTCATTGCACTCACGCCAGGATGGGGTCTCTGCCTTGCCCCCAATGGCCGTCTGAAGCTGATGGTCCCTCTGTCCTTAGTTCACATAAGGAATAACCCTAGCAGCAATAGTAATTGATCAGTTGATTAATTTAAAAGACTCATAGCCCTGGGAACCTGCTATATAGATAACGCTGTGCTGTCTCTCCTTGTTTGTGCCACTGGCTCTTTCAGATCCACACATGGAGCCACCACAAAGGACAGTCCCACTCCCCCATTATGCATGATCCCCCCATCACTGGGAAGGGGGTGGGAAGCCCATCAGGGTCTCCTGTCAAGGGGTCAGCTGGAAATCAAGTTACAACTGGCACGATGTGTTTCAGAGCATCTCAGCTCCCATCCGTCGGCCCAGGGCATCATTAATAATCCACAGCCTAATGACGGAGATGAATATTGGAGCAGGGAGCGGGGGGCAGCCACGGTGCAGTGAGTCAGAGGGAGAGAGTGACTTATTAGCCCTGCTCCAGGTGTAACCTTCTCCCCACAACCAAGCTGGGGCCAGGATGATTTATTGCTACAGTAAACGGATTTTTATAATTAAAATTGATTTTTGGTTTTAGCCTGGTCTGGAAGGACCCAGTCAAGTTCAAGAGGGGAAAGGGTGGCAATCTAGGGAAAGGAAGGGAAATGTGCTTTCAATTTCCCGTATGTCTTAGGTTATTAGAGCAGGAAGGAGCGTTTCATTTTACAGGTGAGGACACAGCAGCCCTGTGAGGTTGACCTATTTGGTCAGCCTCAGATGGTGAAGTCAGGCAGAGCTGGGATTCAACCTGGGTCTCCTGGATCCCTGAGATTCATTCGTTTTCCTGGGACAGTGTATGCACACACTCACAGAGCCATGGTATACTGTGGTGTAGGTTGTTCACTGCACAAGGATACCTAACCAGGGGCATTTGTTGGGGCTGAAATCCAGCCATGTCTTGTGTGCTAGGACAGGGCTGCTGCTACCCAGAGGATGTATGCCAAGGCACCATCTGGGACTGTTAGGGGTCGGCTCTTGGCCACCAGCAGCTGCCTGGGTCCTTTGGGGCAGTGCCCATTCGACTCTCACCTCACAGTCTACTGCCCGGAGACTACACTGGGGCTGTTTATTGGAAGGCCTGAAGGGTTGTGCTGTAGGTGGTAGAGACACACCAGGCAGTGGTGTGTCCAGGCCAGTGTAATTCATCAGGCTGGGAATTTGTGACACTGGGAGTGGCAGACACGAATTTATAGATGGTGCGAGTGTGTCTGCATATTCAGGGACACACCAGCTGAGCACATCTCAAGACTGGGCTGGTGTTGCCGGTGTTATCACATGTGCACGCTGCTCTTGAACGCTCCCTCCAGGGACGGCCCAGCTGGCAAAGAGAAGTTGAGGCCCACGGCCATTGCCAAAGTCCACTTAGCAACCTCCTTCTGTTTCAGCCCATCACAGGGGCTCACAGTCGCAGGACTCCGAGTCCTCCTCCATCCCTGGCTCTCCACCCCAGGTCCCTCAGCCCAGGGAGCTTCCCGCTGGTTCTGGTGGTAGCACTTCTCCAGCTCCCCTCCCCATGTCCCCTTGAGCATGTCGTATTTAGCTGTATAAGAGAGCAAGGAAGGATACATGGGCATATGCTTTTTAAAAATGGTAGAATAATAGTATATTGCCTCTTTCCTAGCTTAGTATTTTTTTTAGACTATTTTTAGTGCAATTTTGGGTTCACAGCAAAATTAAGCAGAAAGTATAGAGAGTTCTAATATATCCCCTTCTGTCCCATCCTCCCACAAAGCCTCCCCCACTATCAACATCCCCCACCAAAGTGGTGCATTTGTTAGAATCAATAAACCCACACTGACACATCATTATTACCCAAAGTCCATAGTTTACATTAGGGTTCACTCTTAGTGTTTACATTCTATGGATTTGACAAGTGGCTAATGACACGTAACCACCATTATAGTATCATACAGAACAGTTTCACTGCCCTAAAAATCCCCTGTGCTCCACCTGTTCATCCCTCCTTCCCCATAGCTCAACTCCTGGCAACCACTGATCTTTTTACTGTCTCTCTAGTTTTGCCTTTTCCAGAATGTCATATAGTTGGAATCACACAGTATGTGGCCTTTTTAGATTGTTTTCTTTCACTTAGCAAAATACATTTAAGGTTCCTCCACATCTTTTCGTGGCTTGATAGCTCATTTCTTTTTAGTGCTAAATAATATTCCATTGTCCGGATTTACCATGATTTATTTATCCATTCACCTACTGAAGGACATCTTATTTGCTTCCAAATGTTGACAATTATGAATAAAGCTGCTGTAAACATCGTGTGCAGGTCTAGTGTGTTTTTCATCTGCTGAGCTGGACGACCACCCACTGTAGGAAGAAGACCCAAGACCCAGGTGCACAAAGACGACAGTGAGTCCAGACTGGCAGGAAGACCTCGGGAGAGCGCACCTCAACCCAGAGGGGTCCAGCCCTCACCCTGCACTCAGAAGGGCTCGATGTCTGTCCACTGGTAATGGAGGAGGGGCCTCTTTAGAAGGCCAAGTAATCAAGAAATGTAAAGAGTGCTCCCCGTCCTTTGTTTTTGTAATTATGAGAAGATTACCATGGTACACGAGCAACAAATCAGGACATGAGTACAGAGGAGCACAGTTTAATGCTGCGTCAAACTCCATCATAAGTCATGTCTGATTACGTTTGATGATGTGCACAGTTTTTATCGTTTTCCCTTCGAATTGGAGGTAACTGGCAAATATGTTGCATACATGGCTGCAATGACTCTTGTATCCAATAAAAGGCTGGATTGGGTGGCCTGCATGTTTTATCCGGTGCTGGGATACTTTGCTTCTTGCGTCAGATTTGAGCAGCAGTCAAGATTTATAGTTACTTTCCCATCTCTCCAGGTATTTTTGGGGAGCTGTGGTCTGGATGGGTATGGGCAGTTTTTCCAAGCGTCACAAAAAGTTTAAGCTTCAACACATGCGGTATGCACATGAGGGCGACTGGGAGACTAGTCACAGGGAACAGGGAGGAAGAGACAGGGAAAAAGAGGAAAAAGCCAGCTCCGAAGGCAGAGTCTGTGGTCAGGCAGGGCCTCCTGCTCCTGGGGCCGCTGGGGACCCAGGACTCTCTCTCCTGCCCCCAGCTCTGCTCCCAGGAAGGAGCCTTCAGCAGCCACCAGCAGGGACAGCTCATTCAGGTGGAAGTATGAGTGAGTGATCCTGCTGGGCAATTTCTGAGAAAAAGTGAATGGAAGAAGAGGAGGGAAGATCAAATGGAGGGGATGCTGACAGGGGAGGAGCTGACCTCTTCCCCCACCGTGTTCCTGGTGCCACCCTTTGCTCAGCCTCCAGCCCTCCTTTTAGGTACATGACGCCCTTTGGTTGGCACTGTTTCCGTATTGTCTTCGCTCCTGGAAGGAGCCGTAGACAGAGAAGCACTGGGTTGGGGAGACCCTCTCTAGGCTTTGCTGAATCTAAGTGAACAGGACGAGAGGGCCAGGCTCTTGTAGAGACTACATAGGACCTCTGTGGGGGAGCATTCTCATCAACTTCTCTGCCTTAAATGCCCTCCTCTCCAACGGCACCCTCCACCCTAAAGGGGTGGTTTTATTAAGCCAGTTCTGACAAGGATGCCTTTGGGTGTCTACCGTTTTCCTGGATCCTCCGTATGTTTGGGAAGCTGAGTTGACAGGACTGGGTTGAACAGCACAGAAGGCCAGGGTGGACCCTCCCAGACGTCTCTGTCCTCAGAGAGTCTGCAGGGTCAGCTTGTTCCTCAGCACAACTGGGAAGAACACTCAGAGCACGGCCTGGGAGAACCAGTCCACAGATTCCCTCAGATCTCTGGGACCACAACTGAACAGCTGAGAGTGACTCAGGGCAAGTGGCCCACCCAGTTCTAGCATGCTATGAGCAGTGTGAGGTTCAGGTTATCCTGAAGAGTTGGTCCGCCTGTGGGCTCAGGCCGCTCCATGTCCCCAGACCATACCCCTAAGCCCCAAGATGGGACGTGGATTCACTAGCGAGCTCTGGGGAGCAGCTGCCCCAGGACACAGGCCAGCTCTGGAATCTGCAGCCCCGGAGCCAGTGAAACAATTCCATAATTGGTAAAGTCTCATGGAGTCAGGCACATCATCCCCCTGGCTCCTGCCAGGGTGACATCGTACCACACCGTGCGATGGTCTCAAATCATGCCAGGCGTGAGATGATAGAAGCCTTATTTGGAGATGTGAGTCGTGTGTGTTGAGATAGACCTTGCCATGGAAACATGCTGGCCAAAGAGCAATTCTAAGAGATATTTAAATGGGACCTCTCCAATCCAACTCTGCCTTCATCAATTTCCGGGCCGTTTGGAGCCAGTTCAGGCAGCTGCTGCTCTTCATGGGGAGTTACGTCCACTCGGCCCCTGCAAGAGAGGGGATTCCAGTGGAGAAGGGAGGCTGCACCAGCCGTGGAGCTGTGGGAGGTCATGGAGTCAGAAGCCCTGTGTCAAAGTCCCAGCTCTGCCACCTCCTGGCTGTGTGACCTTGAGTGTGTCACTTAACCTCTTCCAACCTGTGTCCTCATCTGTGAAATGGAGACTGTCATCCTTGACCTGGCTACCTCGCTGCCAGGGGGTCACATGCAATCATGCCTGTGAAATTGCTTTACAAGCTGTGAAGCAGAGCACAGCGGTCCGGTATTATCTTCATGCCCACTCCACCTGTCGCTGTGCTCTGGGAGGCTTCGACCCCCTGCCTCTCTCCGACTCCAGAGCGGAAATACGTCATCCTTAGATCGCAACCCCTCTGCTTCCCTGTGGCCAGGGCCGGTTGTCTCAAACCCAGCCATCAGGGTCATCAGTGGGGGATGAAGAGAAGGGTACAGTGCTTTGAGAAAGTACAGACATCCAGCTCCTGGAAATTCTGAGTTGGCTGATCTGAGCTTGGCCTGGGCATCAGCACTTTCTAAAAGCTCTACAGCCGATTCTGACGCTCAGCCAGGTTGGGAGCTTCTTTGCCTAGACCCAGTGTCCCCATCTGTCCCCCCCGACCTCCAGCATTTACTGCATGCCCTGATTCTCCCCTCGAGCTGTGAGGTTCCTTGAGGGTGGCCATATTCAGCGAGTGATGGCATGGGAGCTTGCGAGGGGCCGTCCTCCACCCAAAACCAGCCCCTGGCGTGCCCAGACTCTGGTCCAGGTCAAGCTACATTCACAGCAGCATCCCGAGCAGGCTTAATGGAGGAGAAAAGCTGTTTTAAGTGGATTCCATTTATGGCACGCTACCTGCCCTAAATTCTCACATTTGTTTCCTTGCTGCAGCATCAGTCCTGCATCCTGCAGGTCTGTTCGCAAGCTCAGCAAATGCCTTGTGTTTAATCCTGTCTGGAGGCTGCTTCTTCATGTCCCTGTCACAGCAGGGTTCTCGGACTGTGCCAATACCACCACGCTGGGCCTCACTGCCCAACGCTGGCCCGCCAGACGTGCCGTGCCGACCAGTGTACCCGCATGCCAGCACACAGCACGGCCGCTTGTGTTTGGCCAGGAGCCAGCACGATTTCCTGTCCCAGACCCACAGCCGACTTTGATTATGCCTGTTCACAGAGGTCAGGGGAGAAGCTGAAAAAACGAAGAACGCAGATAACCCCAACCTCATTTCTTCTAATAGTTAGAACGGGCTCCCTTGCTTCCTCTAACTTTCCTGGGTGCTGTGGGCGATAAAATTAATTCACTGGGGTTTTCCCTCTTCTTCCTGCCCTCTGCTACTCCAAGGCAGAGAAAAGCTGTCAGAAAAGCCAGAGAGGGGAGAGGAGAAGCCAGGCACTGGTTGGAAAGTTCTGGGCTGGCTGCAGAGCCCAACCCATTAAGAAGGAGGGGCTGCAGGCCCTGGGGACTGTAGGGATCACTCAGTGGAGGTGGCAGGTCAGGAATAAGATCATGAGGTCCCTTCACAAGCTCTCTCAAGTTCCAGCTCCTATTCCAGCACTACTTATAAGGTAACCAACAGCAGAAGTATTTCGCTATCTCAGGAGCACATGTGGAAACCTTTAAAGTTGGACTTTTCATTTAGGGGAACATTATCTGTTCCAGAAGGAGAAGCAAACCAAAAGGGTGAGTCGGCCATGGTTGTCATCACTGCAATGATAGCTGCCATTTATTTGGTGCAGATGCTCCAGGACCCGTGTTGAGTGTTTTACGTATATTATATTATTTAATCTACGTAACCTTTTGGAGGCTTGAAAATGTTAAATGCCTGACCAAACTATGAAGTCGCAGAGCTAGAATCTCAATGCCCAGGTCCTAACAGCTGCACTGCCTGGCTCCCCGGTGCCCTCACCCTCCCACCTCCAGTGGGCCCTGCACGCCTACATCCCTGTCCCAGGCTCTCCATCTACTGAGCTTGTCTGTCACAGGCCATGACGTTTTGATACTGGAGGCTGTCTGTTGCTGTAACAGAGACCTGAGTGGACAGAGAGAGAGGTGGCTGCGGCTCCTGGCCTTCCCCAGGCGTACCACACATGTCCCCTGAGAATGGGCACACATCAGCCAGGATCAGACCCCCCCTCTCACTCCATCCCCACCCCAGGGCCAGCAATTATTTCTGACCTCGCTGAGTCCCCATCTAAATATAGCCTGCCCAGCCGCTTCTCGTTTCAGAAGGGGAAATCTATTCCCAACCTGAGTCTGATGTAGATCAGATGCCCCAGCTGCACGCAATGTGAAATGGATGAGTTACCACCACTCACCCCTCCACAATGAACCTCCTAATGGAAACCAGCTGACCCACGGCTACAGTCCAATGGGGTCAGCTCCTGGCAGATGGAAGTGGGAGACTCCCCCCTACCTCCTTGGCTCTGCCACCTGGAAAACACAAAGGCTGGCATGGCACAGCTGGGTCCCCTGACTGCACTGTTGTGTCATTTAGACAAAAGCAAGGGTGGACGTTGCTAAACACCAACTCTGTGCCGGGATCTACTTGTCACTTAACAACATAGTACCTTTATTATCCCCATTATGCACACAAGGAAACTGAGGCTCAAAGACATAAGTAACTGTCCCCAAGTCACATATTTGACAAGTGGCTAAGCCAGGATTTGAACTTAAGACAGGGTTCAAAAAGCCCGTGCTCCTTCCATCCTCTCAGGCTGGCTCAGTGCAGCCGCCCTTCTGTGCACAGTGACCCCTCACTCACACCCACAGTTGTTTATATTAATGACAGATAGAAATGGTAGTAATAAAGCCTGTGGTTTTGTAGTTGATGGTCACAAGTTGTGGTAATTTTCTTTCTTAGAAGTCGAAGTGTATTTCAGATTGATATCATCTAACTTTTTCAAGAGCACAAGAACTAGGGAAGGGGCAGCCCTGACCCTCCCTATTATTCAGACAGATCACATTACCAAGGTGGGAATGAAACGGGAAGATACTGGAATGAAATTCCTGGAGACTTTCTAGCCTTAAGATAATTTATTATGATGGACTCTTCTAGCTGGAAAGGACTATAGAGATAAATTTATGTCTGAAAACTGAGAGCCTAAGAAGTGAGGACACTTGCCCACGGTCTTACAGCAAGTTAGGGACAGGTCTAGGACTAGAGCCCAGGTCCCAGGACCCCTCTTCATGGAAGCTAAGCTGACCGAACATAAGTGCACGATGGAGTCTGAACACATGGGGACATGGGCAGAAGTGCCCCTGCTCCTTGCCCAGTACACCTGTGGGGAGATGGAGTCCTCTCTGTGTTGGGTGAGGATGATGTGGTTTTCCTTTCAGGGGGCTTCAGGGTGGGCAGCTGAGCTCAGTCAATAATCAGTGACCTTCTCAAATAATGAAGCCCCACTCAATAGGGGCTAGTTAATTTGGTAGAAGAAAACTCTTCTGTGGCCCAGGGTACGCTTCCAGGGTGCTGGTTGTATAGACCAAAATGAACAGACGCATCAGCTGTAGACCCTTTTCATGATTCCCAAATGTTAGAAATCACATGAGTAGAAAGAAAAATCAAAACTTTGACCCTAAAATAAATTTGGGGCCAACTAGTTAATTAATTTGGTTTAAAAGACTAAAGGTTAAAGCATCTTTTGAAAATTATTTTAATTTCCCAAGTCAAAACAATTGTTTTAATTATACCCTGTCTGTGAAAAATTCAAACTCCCCAGAGCTGACCACTGTTAGCAGGTTTACTATCTCTCCAGAAGTTATTTTTTGCACAAAATATGTCTGTGTATACAAGAATACATAGCTACAGATTTGTCTTTTAAAAATAAAAGTTGAGTCTTAATATACTTTTTCTGAAACTTGCTTTTTTATCTCAAAAAAGGATCAAGGATAACTTTCCATGTCAATGATGCAGACGCACATTATTTCAGAGTATGGGTGTAGCACAATTTATTTAACCAGTCCCCTATGGATGGACATTTAGGTTATTTCCAAATAGTCATTATCATATACAAAGCCACAGTGAATATCCATAGCCACGCACTTGTACCCAGGTGCTAGTGTGTCTGCAAGAAAGATTCTAAGAGGGAGACTTGCTGGATAATTTTACATTTTAGTAATAACTACCAAATTACTCCTCAAAATGATGTACCAATCTAGTTCCCCACTGACAGTGTATAAAGCATAAAAACATTTTTAAATGCTGTCATTTTAACTGTTGTCCTTTTATATTGAAGAGCCACTGGAAAATGCCCTCAGGGCAGCATCTCTTAATGAAGAAAACACATTTTGCCCATGCGGGTAAAGAAGACTCATGTCCAAGGATGACAACGGGAGCTCACGTGGGTTCAGGAGCATTAGGTGGCTTTCTTGAGGCAGGGGCTGAGGGCAGAGGAAGAGGATTTAGGCTTCTTTGCGGCATCTATGGTCTCTAGCTCTTCCTTCCTGAGCTAGCAGTGCCTGGCTGCCTGAGAAGGAGGCCTATGCTGATGGGACCTGGAAGGCTCCCAACTGAGGGATATCAGTTTCCATTCATTTGGGCACCATGATTTTTCCCAGGGTCAAATTCCTTTTCGAAGGAAGATGTTTGTCTGCTATCCAAAGGAGCCACCTACCCAGACAGGGATGTCTGCAAGGAAAGACGTGTTTATTTGCAGACATGCTCCAGTGGCCTGGAACACTTCTGCCCGCAGACGTGTGCAAACGCCACTCCTATTGCCAGGCATGCGCATCTGGGCGCACACCCTCAGGTCGCTGTGCATCCATTCACATCAGTGTACCATTTGCACACAACCACTTTTCGGTGTGAACAGTCAGACCATTCATTGATGGTGACACTGGTCGGCAGTGCCCTTGACAGTGGCTGTTGGAGCAAAGGGTTGGGTGCTGGGTGGAGAAGGGAGTGCCCGCCTGTCCTGCTCTGCCACTTCCCACAAAGAGTCATGCCAGGGAGCCAGAGGGTCTTGGCATATGTCTTGGAACTCGCTTGGCTCAGCTGCCTGGGTCGGGATAGAGGTGTCACCGTGCCAGCCCCTCCCCCGCCCCCTTCTTCTTGGCTGCTGGAACAAAGGCCCCTGTTGAGCAGACTGAGCTTGGGAAACTCACACCAGCAGGTCCCCAGTCCCAGCTCTGATGGGGCCATAGTCTCCGTCACCCACTTTCACTGGGTGAAAGAGGGCTGGGACAGGAGCAGCACTTTGATCCCCAGGGCTCTTTCCCACCTGCTGGGCTTGGGGGTGGGAAGGAGGGCTCACATCCCCCACTGAGTGTGGGTCCCAGAGGCTCTGCCTCTTCCTCCAGCCCCGACCCTGAGGCTAGGTCAAGAGCGGATGTCTTGAGCAGGAGTCTTTATCTAGGGACTGGGTAGCAAAAGAATAGTGTTGGTAGCCCTGTGGCCTTGGACAAACTCCTGCAGCAACTGAGCTTCACCTGCAAAATTAGGAGACTGGCAGCTAGACTGTTTCCAAGGTCCCTTTCAGGTTGCTAACTCTGTGAATGCCAGAACACTCCTCCGGTCCTGGGTATCTTCTCACCAGCACGTTGGCCAGGTGGCTCTTTGGGGAAGATGTGGGTGTGGCTGCCAATCTCCTCAAATGCACTGGATTGGCTGCCTAGGAAAACTCACACCTTGCAACACCACAGCCCAGGAGGTCAGGTCTCCTGCGCCCATGGTGTGAATGTAAGCATGATAGCCCAGAGAGGGGAGAAAATGTGACCTTTATACCAAGAGACTAACTTGTGGCAGTAATCCAGAAATTATAGGTTTTAGAGTAGAGCCAAGAGCCAAGATTATCAAGTCAATTATCTCCTTGGGGTCCCTGGAATACGTAGGAGCTTGACAGGAACAAAACCATTCATTCATTCGTGCAAGCATTCATTCTCTTGCTTGTTAATTCTCGTTTGCTGTGCCTGAGTTGAGTCCTGGGTGTGGTGAGATAAAGAGAGATGGCTTCACACCACCCGTCATGGGGGCGTTTTATCTGGGAAAGAAGCTGGAACAACAAAGAGTTGTTATTGGTATTAGACTAACACATTCATATATGTCATCTCAGTTAATCCTCAAAATAACCCTTCAGGATGTTTACTATTATCCTGTTGAGGAAAAGCAGGCTCAGAGAGGTTAAGTAAGTTGTCCAAGTCACACAGGAAGTGGCAGATCTATGATTCAAACCCAGGTCTGTCTTTCCCTCAAATTTCTGCTTCTCACTTGGCACTGAGATAAAGCTATTCCAAACTCTGTTTTTCTCCCCTGCCTCATTTGGAGGAGCCAGGAATTCTCCCTGGAGGAAGAGGGCTGCACTGAGACCTACTGTCAGTCTCTCTTTACGGCTCCTACTCTGGGATCAGCCTCTTTGCCTACTGGAGGGGGCCCTCAGCCCTTGAACTCAGCCAAACCTTCCTGGTTTACAGTAAGCAACCTGCGATCGTGTAAAATTTGCAACCCAAGAACCTGGGTTTGGTGGAGGGACCGGAAGCTTCTCAATCACCTGGGCTGTGTGTGGGGAGTCAGCGGACTGCAGCCCAGCTTCATTTCAATTTCCACCTTTGCCACTACCCTGCTGTGTGACCTTGGGCAAGCTGCTCAGCTTCTCTGGGTTGTGGCTTTTCCATCTGTGCAGCAGAGAAGGGGATTGCTCTCCCGCTTGGTGAGGCGGCTGGCTAATAACGAACGGACGCGTGCTACTGCAGCGCAGCCCACACCGGGAGGTCCCGGGACGGGGAGATTCCTCTTCTCGAGGCTCTGCAGAAAGCACGCTGAGAGCGCCTCTCCCAGCGACTGCCGTTTGCTAATGAGGAGCAGCATATGTTGATGATTCCGGCGTCAACGCTCGCTCCTTGGCTGTCCGAGTTCCCAGAGCAAACTGGCTTCCTATTAGGCATTTATACTTACTAATAGCAGCAAATTGCAGCCCTCCACAACATCTGCTACTTTTCATTTGCAAAGAGCTTCCCAGACCATTTGTATTAGTAGTAAGTATTTTGTAACCAGTTCTCCGAGGCGGAGTAGGCCTGGGCCCCCCTATCTAAGAATGAGTCAATGGGGGCATAATGAGGGGAAAGGATTTTTTCAAGGTCACCCAGACACCCAAAATGGATTAGAGCTCAGGATCTCAGCTCCCCAAGCCTGGTGCTCTGGGGCTATTGTCCTTGCTGTTATGAGTATCGATGACCTTGACCCCAGAACTCCTGCCTAGAGGCAGGTGAGGGACCATGGTGATCAGCAGGGCTGCTGACCTATGCATCAGTCTGCTCTCAGGTGAGGCCCTGGCTGGATGAGCCCCACGGCCAGAGCACAAGCAGGAGGAATTGCAAAAGTCAAGTCAAACCATTCTCGAGGAGCTTTTGTTGCTGCCTAGTAGATAAAATCATTTCCCAGTACTGGGGCAGCCAGAGGGGCAGTACAGAGGGTCCTATGAGCATCTGTGCTTCCAGCCAGCTATCCACATCTGGAGATCTGTACTCTCCTTCCGGAATCTTTTCTGGTACTCTACTCAGGGGCTGAATCTCCCTGATATCTACAGCTGTATGGTCACAGAATTAAGAGAGCCTGGTCAGCGTGGGAGATCCTGGGAAGATTCATTTGTCGTGTTAGACCCAGCTATTAATAATCTCCCAAGAGAGCACCGGGTGCGTATAACCTCAGTGTTTATCTGGACCTATGTGGTGCTCGGGGTAGAAACTAACACACTGCATTTCCCTTCCTCCATTTAGCCTCTCACCTCTACCTTTCACAGGACTTTATACTCTGTTGTGACTTTCTGCCCAGCACCTGTGTATCAGCTGGCTATTGCCACAATAAGGCTGTGTAACAAACCACCCCAAAACTCAGTAGCATACAGTAATAAGCGTTAATTCTCATAGTGGACCTGCAGATCCATTGCGTATCAGCTGATCTAGGGTAAGCTCAGCCGGGCAGTTCTCCTTCAAGCTGCTGTTCCAGCTGGGCTTGTCTTCTCTCCGTGAGTTGGACTCAGGTCTGCCCCATATGGGTTCATTTGGGGCCCAGGCTGAAGAGGAAGCAGCTACATGGGGAAGTTCTGTTCGTGGCCGTTACAGAGGCACAAGAGGGCAAGGCCAACCACATAAGAACATCTCAAGCCTTTGCCTTGTGTTGTTGCCATCCCACTGCCTAAATCAAGTCCTGAGACCAAGATCAAAGTCAAGGGCTGGGAGGTTGACTCCACTCCTCCATTCACCACGAGGCAGGTGGGGGTGGTGGGTGGGGACGTAGGAGGCTGCTTTAGGGGAGTGAAGTGCTGGGTCTCATAACATGATCTGCCGTAGCCTGGGACCAGCCTTCTGGATTCTGCCTCTCTTGCCAGGCTGCCAAGTTCAGAAATAGCTGCCGCCTCTGAGTGACTGTGTTCCAGGCACCTGGAGTGACTTGAAAGAAACACAGCTTTTTGACACAGCCACTGCTCGGCCACCACAAGTTCAAGGGCTGGCAGTGAGGGGCTTAGAGGCCCTCATGGGGTGACAAGGGGCTCAGCAAAACCCTGTGAGGCCCCAAGTCAGCAAAATGAAGCCTAGAAAAGCAGCCAGAGGCCACCTATGGCACAAAAGGCCCCTGGAGAGGCTTTGAGGGCATCCCCAAGACCATGACATTGAGTTCCATATGTTGCTGAGTTAATAATTTTCTAGAAAAGGACTGACTTTTCCCAACACCACTTCATTTGCTTGGGGACAAGAGATGGGTAGGACAGCGCTGAGGAACAGTGGGTACCAGGCACAACATCATGCACAGCTTGTCAGCTCCCCAGCAGCCCCTTGGAGTTTCTTAATACATTGTCTTCCCTCTTCTTTTTCCTTTTTTGACAATTTTGAAGGAAATTGGGTACTTAAGAAGCCTTTTGGACATTTAAATTAACTCCCACCATCAGGCTCAGTGTAGCCACTGCAGCATTAGCATCCAATTATAAGAGGAGAGATGGAGTAATAACTCACGTTTCGACCAGAATGTCAAATGCTTGTACAAATTAGAGATACACACAGAGACTGTACGTTATATCTATGGAACGTTTCTGAATGTAATCAGCAGAGCAGCAGGCACCCCTTGGAATGCTAACGGCAACAGGCAGAGTGGGACCCTATTGCCAGAGGAAAGCATCTTTCAGAATATCAGGGAAACCACACAGGGGCTGGACAGCAGGGGCCAGAACTCAAGGGAACGAGAAAATTCCTCCAGCTGCCCAGAGCACACCCAGGCCCTAGGCCTCCAGGCAATGGGTTCCATTGATCAGACCGCAGAAGCTTGTAAAGACCAAGGCCATGAGTTGAAATCCTGTGTGGGCCCCTTTGCTCTCCTCTCAATTGCTCCTTGTCTTCCTATCCCAGGCCATTGTTTTGTAAATTCATAACCTTGCTCATAGGGCTGGACAGGTGAGGGAGTAGATTTGATGATTCTATTTACAATAGTTCAAAACCAGACAAAGCTACACTATATTATTTAGGGAAATTTACTTCGGTGGCAAAAGGGTAAAGCAAACCAATGTGATTCCTAGAAAGATGATCTAGGGGAAGGAGAAGTGGGGTTGGAGATGGCCACACAGGTGCCCCCTGGGCGTAACTTGGAATGAGAAATGCCAAAGCAGAGGCTGAGCAATAACAGGAGAACTTTCTAAAATCAGGGGCCATTTGACCTCATAGAAATTATTTGAATTCCAAGCCCCTCCCCTGTGCCTCTTGGAAGAGGTGGGAGGTGAGGACTGGTTCTGTGTAGAACAAGGCTGTGACATTATTTTTCCAAATCAGGAAACAGAGGTCCAGAGCTTGAATGACAGATCCAGTTACATAGCAATACACGATAAGAGACATTCATCCAAAACCATTTTGTCCATTTGAGATTAAATTGAAAAGAGTAACGATGCCTATCTTTTCACTCAAGGATCTCAGAATATTTCTTAAACATGAATTTATTAGTCTAGCAACAGAAAGCTTCTCCCCCTTGGCCCAGGGAGCTGAGCAGGAATAGGCGTTCTCACATTCACCCAATAGGTTTTTTTAAAAATTTTTGTTGTGGTAAAATGTATATAACATAAAATTTACCACCTTATCCATTTTTAAGTTTTCAGTGGCATTAGGTACATTCACATTGTGCTGCAACCATCACCACCATCTCTAGAAGGCTTTTTATCTTCCCAAACTGAAACTCTGTACCCATTAAACACTAACTCCCCGGTCCCCTTCCCCCAGTCCCTGACAACCACCATTCTGTTTACTGTTTTTGTGAATTTGACTTCTCTTGGTACCTCATATAAGAGGAATCATCATACAATATTTATCTTTTTGTGACTGGCTAATTTCACTTATCATAATGTCTTCAAGCTTCATCCATGTTGTAGCATGTGTCAGAATTTCCTTCCTTTTTAAGGCTGAATAATATTCCATTTTATGTATAAACCACATTTTGTTTATCCATTCATCTGTTGATGGACATTTGGGTTACTTCCACCTTTTGGCTGTTGTGAGTAATGTTGCTATGAACATTGGTGTACAAGTATCTGTTTGAGTCCCTACTTCTAATTCTTTGGGGTATGTACCCAGAAGTGGAATTTCTAGATAATATGATAATTCTATGTTTAATTTTTTGAGGAACTGCCATACTGCCCAATAGGTTTTTGCACAAAGCCAGTAGAATGTGCCAAGAAGGCTATGTGCAGACCCCATCCTAACCCCTCCACCCAAGGAGCCCTCTTCTCCTCCAGCACAGTGTAGGCACAAGTGGAGGTTCTGGGAGGTGGTGAGACTCTTGTCTTTAGAAGCAGCAAGGAAGCTATTACAGCCACATCAATCAACACCTCTCCCGGACTGGCCAGGGGACAGACCTCAATCTTTTGTGGTCTCTGAGACCATCCATCACTAGGATAGCTCAGGTCACATTGCCATCTGATTTGTTCTCCAAGCAGAAGCCACCCCTCCATGAGTTTCTTTTTTCACCTCTTCCTGTGGTCTGAATTCCCTCACTTAGTTAATTAGCATGCCCGGCACTGTAGCTTAAGACTTTAATCAGCGTGGGGTGGTTTTAATTAATCGTGTGGCTCTGCATCTGGAGTGGTTTGTGTTCCAGGGTCAGGAAAGGAGCCGGAGACACGGGATGGGAGAGGCGGCTTTGTGTGGTGGAAGGTGTGTGTGGAGAGTCTAGGTATTTGGGGAGAGAGAATCAGAGCACCGAGGTGGCTCAGAAGCTACCTGGCAACCTGTGCAGCTTACTGGTAAGGTGTGGAAGGTACCCAGAGCCATTAGGGTATAGGATTGCACCGAGATAAACGGTGGACTAAATCTAGTTTTCAAAAGTGATTTAAAGTGTCAGGAAATTTTCTGATGCTTTCCAGAATTACGCGTGGGGTGAGGAATGAGGCAAAGCAATGAAGTCAATTGGGAGATATGGGGTTAGTTTGAGAGAGCTCTGCCACACTGGAGAATACTGCTGATGGTGGGGCCTTTGAGACTTCTCTGGGCCTAGTCTTCATTGGGAAAGTCCTGGAAAGGTGAAGGGGGGTGGCATCTAGCTCTCAAATAATGGTAACCTTTCTACTTGGTCTGTTGGAATCCTGTTGGCTCCCCAGTTTTAACATCCACGCTTTAAAAAGAATGGAGAAAATCTAGATAAAGTTCAGAAGAGTAATAAAAAATAACTGAACATATAGATAGAAAGATGCTATAAGAAAAGGTTGACGGAAGTTGAGTCTCATCATAACTGACACGGACTTATGTCCCTGTATCACAGGGATCCACCTAGATGAAAAACAAAGAAAGATATATGACCCTCACAGTTGCTGGTACAAGCACTGAATAAGTCCAGGAAGCTGGGATAACCCCAGGGTCTCATCCCAAAGATGAAGCAGTGAACAGTTTAGGAGCAGACTGCACAGTCCAAGGAGGAATGCTGTGATCAAGCTACCAAAGAAGACAAGTTCTTCTGGGCCTATTAAACTCCCGACCAAGTTCACGAGGCCTCAGAAGATTGCGGGAGCAGTTTCCTGTGAGGGAAAGTGACAGAGCAGTGAAGAATGAGTGTTAATGACGAAGACAGCAATAATCATAACTGTCACCTGTAACGTGCTTGATCATTTACAAAGCAGTGTCACACCTATCAGGTCATCTTTGCTCTGGGAAACTCCGTGAATTAGGGCGGGATTTTTATCTCCATGTTTAAAGATAAGGACAAACAAAACTCAGAGATAATAGGATCTTATGGCTAGTAAACGGTGAGGCCAGAATTTGAACCTGGCTCTGCAGGCTCCTACACTCCTACCAACCAAATGAAAATGACTCTAGCTTAAAATCGAGAGAGGGAGGACCTCACAATTCCAGGTATTGACATTATTAAACACCAGTTACAAGATATTTTTAGACATCTGAATGCAAAGGCTTTTGAGGATGTCAGATTCACCAGGCAGCTGGCTCTTTATGTTGCACATCCCAGAACCCCACGGCACACCCATCGAAGACAGATTATAGAACATGTTCATGGGAGGAACTGGGGAGGATATTAATTATGTTTAGACCAAGAAAATGCTTTGGATCGAACAAGCCATGATTTTCTCTTTAAGCTCTTGCAAAATATGGAGTGCTAGACAAGCAGCTGGAACCTATGAAAACGTTATTATGTACTTATGTCACCAATTTTACCGTCTATGGCCCTTTTTATTACTTTATTCTCCTCCAGGCATCAGGTTTTGAAAGATTTTTGCCTACTAAACAAGCTGCATTTATTAAGAAATAATATATTTCCTATTTTTAATGTGAGAAATACATCACTGAATATGCATACAGACAGAAAACAGCAACGATCCAATTTCCATTAGGTTTTTGGAAATATTGAAAATAGCTGTGGACCTTAGTAACACTCGTGGATTCCTAGGAGTCCAGGTACTTGGGGTAGGGAACCACTATTTATGTGCTTACATGACCAGCATGTCTATTCCCATTTGAGGGGTGGGGAAAGGAAATAAAGAGGCCACAGGAAGAGGGTAAGTTCCTGGCTGCGTGTAGAGTCAGCGGGGTAATTTGTAAGAAACTGATTGTCAGGATTAATTAGGAAAATAGGAAGGTTGTAGGTAGGCAGAGCTAGGGCAAGGTTAGCTCTGATTACCTGAGCGGTAATAAAAGGAAAGATAAAATTCCAAATATGCAAAAAGACCTCTGAGAATGTGGAGAAGGGGCCGCCAAGGCCAAGGGCAAGGCTGTGGGAACGGGAGCAGGAAGCCGAAAGATAACTTGGGAGAAGGGAAAATGCAGTGTGGTCAAGAACGCTCACTGTACATTTGAGAAAACAAAAAAAGAAATATAAAGGGAATAAGAAAAATTAAAGTGGAAAGGGAAAAGAGATCATGTGGGATTTGGAATTAATTATAAATTAATTCCAAAAGAGAGTTTCGAGACTAATTGAGTAGGCGCTGGTGCCAGTTCGCCTGTGTGTGAGTTACAAGTAGCCCCTGCCAAGTGGTACATCATTTTACGGAGGCAGATGCCAGAGGAAGCAACAGAGAAAACAGCCTCTGAGTTTGCTCATGAAGCACAGAGGCTCAGTCAGGTCAGCGTGGTTTATACTTCTCCAGGCCTGTTGTCTGATGGTGAGAAATTAAAAAGGACGACCACATCAAATTCTCTTAGCTTGAGCTGAAAAGATGAAGTAAGAAGTCTTCCATTGAGATAAAAAAGTATCCCAAATGGAAAAGAATGATTTTCAAAAAAAAAAACAAAACACTTTTTGTAAAGAAGAAACTGGCAAAAATGGAGAATAAAGACCAAGGCTATAGAAAGAAAATTAAAATTCCATTTGATCCTGTGTATTGTTATTAAGTACCTCTTACCTTTCGGGCCCTGAGAAGTCATGTAAAGACATCAGGGCAAAGCTACATTGGAGAACAAAGAAATGGAAAAGATCTTTAGGAGCACGCAGGAAATGGAAGCATTTGGGCTAAGCAGAAATGTCATGTGGAACATTTTACATTAACAAGCGGCTGGTGAAAGCGAATATAAAGTTTGGGGTTGGAGAGGAAGCTCCTCGTCATGAAAAGGGTATGGGTAGGAGGAGAAATAGCAACAGCTGCTGTTTGAAAGCACCAGAGTGAAAACGTTGAGAGCCAGTTGGCCAACGTTACGAGAAAGAGCGAGTGGGCAAGTAACGACCACAAAGTGAGACGATCGCACCTTGTTAAGAGGCACGGAAAGAGAGAAAGAAGGGTCTTGTTCTTGTGTTAAAGGCTCTCTGGAACCACAAAAGTGGCGGAACTTGAAGGCGAAGGACTGGGAAGAAGGCGAAACACTTTATGGCAAAAGAGAAACAAGCATGGAGAAAGAATAAACTTTTGAGTTTATGAGATCGATAAGAAACAAGTATGTGATGAATTGGATGTTTGTAGACTTATTTTTGGGTTTTAGTGGTGGGAAAATTTTAATGTACATTATATAAATATCATTTATAATAATTTAATATGGACTCTATGGAGTCTATTCCCAGACAGTTCTAAGAAAATAACAGGTGGTTGTTTCCTCTGGATGCTTATGTGGGCCCCTGCTCACATATGATCACTCAAGGTCCCTTTCGGGTCTGGGCTTCAAGGTGCCATCATGCTGCTATGCTGTTTTAGGTGATACCCCTGAAAGAAGAGGTCTTTCTGGTGAACTACTGGGTGTTCTGCAAAATCTTGACCGCTCTCTCTCTTGTCATCCTGTCCTAGCTCACCAGAGTCCCTGTGGAGTCCTGTGGTCAGTATCGGAGCTGCAGCGAGTGCCTTGGCTCGGGTGATCCCCACTGTGGCTGGTGTGTGCTCCACAACATGTGAGTACCGCTGGGCAGCTTCCTCCTACCTCCCTCTTCCCCTGGTAATTCTCTTCCTTCTCGTCTTTTTCTCTATCACTGCTTTCCTTCCCTTTGATCTCTCTTCTCGCCCTGTCTTTTCTTATTCTTTCTTCCTTATATCATTTGCAAATTTCATCTCCCTTCTTTTGTTCTGACTTCACTGGAAATTGCCAAATTCCCGTAAGATATATGGGAACTCTCAGCATTGGATGATGCATCAGGATACAGAATCACACTGAATAATTACACAATGGAGGGCTGGAGGGAGATTCCTGGACATTTCTGATGGTGACTTGACTGTAAACTGACATTCCAGGACTGAACCACAGGAAAAAGGTATTGGGCTTTTTTCTCGAGGCTCACATGGGCCACTAAAGCATGTGCGAGATATGTACTGTCCATTTAGTGATTCAACATCCACTTAACAGACTCTTCGATATCGCCCTAGAATCTTCTGGTACTTGAGGTGTACAGTTCAAGTGTGTAGCACCCAGGAACCCTCTCTCTTCTATCATGACACTCATCTGGCTGTCAGAGCACCCTGTGCCTGGGGTCACTGGACCAATGCATCCCTGTCCTGAGTGCTGGGCACTCTCCCTATGTGCCTCTCTTGTGCTGGCTCCATGTTATCCTCTAGAAGTGGGAGGAAGGCAATGGTATACAGTGGAGGCAAATGGTAGCCTGGTAAATGATCTGACGAATGGGGTACAAGGTACAGACAACAAGCCCAGACATGTGGGGAGCGCCGAAGGCCTTTCTTGGGGGATCCAAAGACCCCTGGCATCACTGACTGGAGAAGCAAACAATAGTTGGGCCCCACTCTAATGGAATGTGGTCCCAGTCAAGCTATTGTTGCTGGAGCTCTGGCTTCTAGTCAACACTTGCAACTTGACCCTCTCTCTGTGACTTGGACAAAAGTGTTATAAATTAAAGAGAAGTACTTTAGTCTTCCTACTAAGAGCCTGAATTGTAAGTGGCCAAAGAAATTACCAGTCATTTTCAACTATAAGAAGGTGGGGGCGGGATCTTGACTCCCACCCCACCCCAGGAGTGCCTCTGAAAGTTAGAAACACCCTCCTAAATTCGAATACATCCTCTCCAAGAGCACAGGCACCCTCCCTACTCTGGGTGACAGACCCAGGCAAAATGAGTCCTTGAGTTCTTTAAGGAAAGGTCTGAAATCCCTCAGGAATGTTACGGTGGGGAAAAAACTGAGAACCGTTGACCTGAATGTTACTAAAATACATGTAACTCAGAGATGATCAGAAGCTGGGTGCAGGAGTGTGCACAAAGGTGTATGTTGTAACAGAGCAGTGGAGCCTAAGAGTGGCCGGCATAAAAGAGGATGGAAGAGACTGCATTCAGAATTCAGCTCTTGTCAACCAGAAGAGTTGCCTAGATGATACTTTGCAAGGCAGAAGGGAAGTCGTTTTCTTTGTCCCACACAGTGAGGCCTCTCAGAAAGGGATTGTGCTCTAGACCCATTGCTTCCTTGGGGGCCTGGAGGCCAGCTGGCTTTCCGCTTAGCCGAGGATGGCTCAGCTGCTCCTGGCGTGGGGCTCTCGCACCTGGGATCATTCAAGGGCAATCAGAAAAGCTAGCCCTTCTCTCACAGTCTATGCCTGTGGGAGTCAAAGGCAGGTCTCTGTGGCAGCTTTGATCCTGCCTGCTGATGCCAGCCAGCCCCACATAACACTGAGCCCTGTGAGGAACAGGGGCCCCCAGGTTCTGAGAAGGCAGCAGAGGGGCTACAAATACCCCCAAATCCCATCCCCAGAGCTGAGTTAAACGAGTGAGAGGAGGAGGTACCAGAGACACTTCCTGCGTAGCCTCAATTTCCCCTTCAGTAACATAATACTTGCCTCCTGTCAAGTGGGTGGACTGGGGCCAAGGTGAAGTCTGGACAGTTCGTGAAGGAGGCCATCAGCCTACACTGGGAAGCCAGCAGCTCTACTCTCAGCATGGCTTAAAGAAAACAGCAATGGACATGAAATTTGGGCATCTGCCACCAAGTCCAAATTCCAC